>NC_090253.1:33284172-33421200 GCF_037325665.1 Littorina saxatilis
TGTTGTTTGTTTGTTGTTTGTTGTTGTTTGTTTGTTGTTGTTTGTTTGTTGTTGTTGGTTGTTGTTGTTTTTTGTTGTTTGTTTGTTGTTTGTTTGTTGTTGTTTGTTTGTTGTTGTTGGTTGTTGTTGTTGGTTGTTGTTGTTGGTTGTTGTTGGTGTTTGTTGTTGTTGTTCAGGAAAGACTTAATAGTTCCAAGTGCTTTACACTTCAAAAACATATATTTCAACACACACACAAACACACACACGCAAACATTCTCTCTCTCTCTCTCTCTCTCTCTCTCTCTCTCTCTCTCTCACACACACACACACACATACACACACACACACGGGTTCTTCTTTGCTGCTGGCTGGTCTCATTTGGGGGGTCGCTTAATTTTAACGGCCAGGGTTCGTACAGGTCATGGAAAACCTGGAAAGTCATGGAATTTGATTTTTAATTTTCCAGGCCAGGAAAGTCAAGGAATTTCAATTCAAGTCATGGAAAGTCATGGAATTTAACAAAAATAAGAAAGAAAAAAAATTAACCTTTAGCACACCAGCGGCTATTTTCGTCGCCCAGCCACCCCCCCCCCCCCCCCCCCCCCCCCCCTTTTTGCCAGCCAGCAGCGATTTGTGTCGCCAGCACAAAAGGCTTGTTCGTATGACCAACTTCTCGTTCGTATTTGCATACGAGAATTACGGTATTTTTAACGGCACTTGAGCCAAAGCGAGGCTCACTTCCTTCCGTTATCTCGTCGTGTCGTCTGCGCTGCATTTGAGTCGGTTTCGTCGAAGTTTTCTGCTTTTGTTTTTGCATCGATAAAGTACTTTAGCGCTTCGACAAGCAAGATGGAGGATGATGAGTTTGAAACTTTCTTTCGAGTTGTTTCTTGACAACAAAAAGTATGCGGAATTGGAACGAATTACCAAGGAAGATCTTCGCAATGAACTGTGTATCGCGGTGAAAAAAAATGACAGTTCGTCAAGTCACAGTGACGGTTACGAAACGGAATTTACGAAAGTGCAGATGGATACAAACAGTGGCTGGTCCAGTTTAGTGAAATGACAGGACCAGCAAACATTACCGATAATCTGACTGCGTAGCAAATGCTTGACTTGCTTGTCGAAGAGACACTGCGTAGAAATTGACTCAAAATTCAGTGTAAAGCAAGCCAATGTCAAAACTGGCAGTGACAAGACGTAAAAAGTTTGCGTGTTCGGAATGGCGACCTGTGGATCTAGTCATGGAAAATGTTATTGAGGCTCATGGAAAGTCATGGAAAAGTCATGGAATTGTGTTCCTAAAAACCAGTGCATGGGGACCCTGTTAACCATGTTTTCTTTAATTTTGTTTACGTTTTCACATGAGATGAGTAGAAGTCATAAGTGCAGGTGGCTGAATACACCTAAACACGCAGATACCTGGGTAGGGCGACTCCGTTGCTGCTAGCTTTCCACTGGGAGGAAGCGACCCGAATTTCCCAGCGATGGGACAATAAAGTAGGCTAATCAAAATGAAAATGAAAATAATGAAATTGCATCCAAGAAGCAATGTAAGCTGCACATGAAACTCGCGTGTCACGCAAATGTGTCGATCAAAAACAGGAATGGTCATACCCTTGCTCATTGTACAGGAAGCTACTTTATAGCAGACGTTTATCTTAAACTGAAACTAGTTCATTTGAAGAGTTCAGATATTCAACAGCACCAGACCACATTTTAAAATCAGCTGAGACTAGCAACAGTAAAAAAACAACTGACCTGAACTGACCGTTACGCACGACGTTTCATGCGGTGTCTCATCCTGAAACATGCATTTATTTTGTTCTCACACAAATACACTCTGCCTTTAAGAGCTCATTACTGTATTACTGATATTGAGATCTGGACACCAAAGCAACCTTATTTAAACCTAAAATGCATTTAAACCACAATGAAAATTCCGCGTCACGCGCGAAACGTGCGTTATGGGAAAATTATATATGTGTATGTGTAGAGCGATTCAGAGAAAACTACTTGACCACTCTTCATGAAACTTTACATGAGAGTTCCTGGAAATAATATACCCAAATGTTTTGTTTACATTTTTTCGATAATGATCTTTGATGACGTCATATCCGGCTTTTTCTGAGAGTTGAGGCGGCACTGTCACACCCTCATTTTTTTATCAAATTGACTGAAATGTTGGTCAAAGCAATCTTCGACGATGCACGGCCAATGGGATTGCATTTCAGCTAGGCAGCTCACCAATTCAATAATGAGTTTGATTATTACAAATTCTGGAAATTCTAATTTAAATTAAAATTTTAGAAATGGATCCAAAAAAGATTTCATCTTGTTCGTTATCATTTTCTCATTCCCAAAACATATAGATATGTTATGATTGGGTCAAAAACAAGCTCAGAAAGTTAAAAAAAATAATTTTCCTGTTAAGCGCTGGTCATGTTCGAATCCTCCCTGCCTTGCGGTTGATGTCGCACTCCGGACCGGTAAAAAAACGGCTGGCGTTGCTTGGCAATAAGCGCTCACGTGCGATTTATTTTGATTGTTGCTTCGGAGATTATTTAGTGATTCGTCTGGAATCGGCGCACTGATTTGTCCTTGATATGTCCAACCGGTCAAGAAACGCCCGAGCTTTAAGTGGAGGAGAGCGCGCGTGAGCGCTTTATAGCTTATAACTCCAGCATGTGGATTCCCCACAGATATGCCATAGGAATGGCAGATGTTATGCCAAAGTGTTGGTAAGTCGACCGATAAAGTTATAAGCGATCAAAAGTGTGGTGGACAGACGGGACGGACAGACGGACAGAGTTCTTTTAATAATATAGATAGGAATGCGCAAATAGATCATTTCACTAATGCATCATAAAACAACGGGTAGCTCTGGACACCCTTGGGTCAGCTTTATGTCTTCCTTGACCAACATTATGAAAAGATAAAATAGATATAGATTGACCGACAGGAACAATTATGGTCATACCAAGTCTTCTCTTGTAACCCCATACCCCTTAATTCTGTCCCACTTTACTACTCCTCACCCCTACCTATCCTCCCCCTCGACAACTCCCACCCCTCAATGCCTACCCCCTGTGGACCCCCTCTCTTTCCACCCGTCCGTCCCTCATTCCCTCACAACCACCACACACCTTTGTCTCAAATCACCATTCATTTTTATTTTGCTTGATAACGCAGTCTTGTTTACTTTTTCCAAAACTTCACCTGTTTTGTCAAGAGAACTGCAGAAAGGACAACTGCTCCTCTGCTCCCTGAGGCAGACGATGAATTGTGGTTAGGACCAAGACCGGTAACTTCCCACTGCCTGCTACACGTACCTGCTTTTATCAATAGACGATTTTCGAAAATAACTCCGTCGGGTTTGTACCTCGTCCAAACATTGTAGGGGCCAATCACTAGCGAGGGGTGTGTCTTGATCTGTGGAATTTAAATGTCTTTATCGACACGGGAAGGAAGTTATCATTAAAACTGAGACACGTTTTATTTTCTGAGTATTCTGCATAAAGTGTGTAATTTCTCTGTCTCTTTCTCCTATAGTCTTTTTTTCAGGATCAGTGCCGATGAAGCCATGTTAATGGATTCAGTATGTGTATTGAACCAGCAAATAAGGCTCAATTGTGCTCGGCTGTATTATTAGCCTGGCAAACACAGACTGCCGCGTCGGTTAAATAAAGGCGGTGTCTCATTAGGAGGACGTCCGGATCAGTAATCAATTCAGCGTCATTACGGTATTCAAAATGTCTCAGTAAACGATGAAATGATGTTCCCTCTCTCTTGTTACTGTCGTGTGTTCCGTTTAATTATACTGTTTCCATCCGCTTTATTACGTGCACACAGTGGCGTACACCGCGCACCTAATATCATGCCAGTGTATTCTGTCTCAGTCTACGTTTATCTGTCTGTGATTGTCTCTACTCTTTTCCCTGTATATCAACGATCTTCCTTTTTCAATTAATGATGATTGTGAACTCTTTGCAGATGATGCCACTATACACACTTCTGATATATAAAAAAATTAGACAAAGTTTATTCATCATTGACAGTGTGGATGATCTCATAAATAAGACGAAATAAAACCACATGAGTCTTCACTAAATACATGTTAATTACAACTAGGCAACAAAAAACAAAATTAATTGGCAAAGACACAATAGAATAGGTAGGTGGTCACACAGTTTTGAAGTAAATATCGATAATAATTATAACTGGGCCCATCCTTGTTCGGTCGTTGTGTAAAACCATGTCGAGTAAATATATCAGTTGAGCAGAATTAAACCCTTTCTTGATCAACACTCAAGGTTATTATTTTGTAACGCATACATACAGACCATCACGGATTATTGTTCGACCATCTGGGACTCTGCCAGTGCAAATATTGTAAAACCACTGTATAGTCTACACAGACGAGCACTGAAACTAATTTTATTGACACAGTCCAGTCTTGTTTTTGACGATTATATGAAACTTAAGATTCTGCCTTTAAAAGAAAGATTTAAATTAAATTAAGGCGTACTCCTTCACAAAATCCTTTCCGGTCGTGCACTACGTGCTTTCATTACAAAAACCAAATCGAAAATGCAATGTCCTCATTCCACGGATAGATCTCTTTAAGTCAAGTTTAGCTTATTCTGGCAGCGTCGTGTGGAATCCTCTCCCGGAATTGGTTCGAGTCCCAGCGAGTCTCAATACTTTAAAAAAAAAAAAAAACACCTTTCATTATATTTATTGTCATATTGCGAAAAGTCACAGTGATGGAAGACTTCGATTTAGATGTATATTCATATTGATTCATATTTGTCCATAGCATCAGTGTTTCATCATGTAAAAACTCCCAGTTTTTAACACATTCAAATGTTGTTCAAACATGCATGTTCAGTATATTCCCACTACTGTACGTGACGTAAGAATTTGTGTAAAGCCTGTAATGTGTACATAGGCCGGTGAATTTAGTCTTTCTGCTTTTTTTTTTTTTCCTCGCTTTTAAAAAAAAAATCTTTTTTTTAATTAATGTATTTATTCATTGGTTGTTGTTTTGTTTTTAATGAATGTCCGTGTATATATGTGATTAGAGTAGTCCCTCTCTTGGCGAGGGTTGGTTGAAAAAAATGCTCGTTTGCATTGCTTATGTCACAAACTTTTCGTAAAAGAAAATTTCGTTTGATTTGATTTGATATTTCTATGTCTGTCTGTCTGTCTGTCTGTCTGTCTGTCTGTCTGTCTGTCTGTCTGTCTGTCTGTCTCTCTCGACGCTTCACACAAGCTGTAGGACTGTTCAAGAAATTGAAGTTTCCTTACAGTCTAGTCTGAATGAAGTCAACAGTTGGTGTAACCAGAATTTTATGATAGTGCACCCAGGAAAGACAAAAAGCATGATTATTACAACAAGACAAAAACACCAGTCAAGTTAAATCTTTCTCTGGAATCACTACCTGTTCAGCAGGTAACGGAACATCGTGTTTTGGGTGTGAGAGTCGATCAAGAATTAAAATGGCAATCTCATGTACATTATATTTGTCAAAAAGTATCCAAGAATTTGTTTTTGCTATCAAAGTTAAAGCAATATGTCGATATCACAACACTAAAACTATTTTATCATGCCCACATCTTATCCCATATTAATTACGCATCAACTCTTTGGGATGGCGTCTCTGATGTTCACATGAAAAAGTTAAACTCTCTACATCGTCGGGCAGCTAAAATCATGTTAAATGGCCCACAATTATCAGCTGATTTGAAGTTAAAGAATCTAAACTACCTGCCGCTAGTTAAACAGTTACAGTTTAATAAGACTGTAATGATGTATAAAGTATATCATGGCGAAGTGCCCAACTATATTCAGAACCTATTTCACAGAGTCACCGAAAGGTACGGGTCTATCAATTTTCTACCACCAATACGCAGGATTGATTTGTTCAAAACTAGTCAAGCCTTCTCTGGCTCTATGGTGTGGAACTCCATTCCGTCTGTAATAAGATCATTAACCTCACTAAAGAGTTTTAAACAAGCTCTGCATAATCATTTTATGTCTACCTAGATGGCTATACTAGTCTTAACATGTGCAAGTAGATGTCAACAATTGGCAAAGCTTTATGAATTACAAAAATATGTTCTTTATTACATGTATTATGTGGAATTTATGTTGCGATTTTCCATCATCATCATCATCATCATCATCATCATCATCATCATCACCATCATCACCATCATCATCATTTTCATCATCATCATTTACACCATATAATCATTGTAGGCATTAGTGTCAACGTTGGTATCGTGTGAATTTTACCGTCGATCACTATACATGTGTAACCTCAATTAACATGTTGCATGTTTCGCTTTCGATTTGTATGTTGCTTACTTTGTCATTTTGTTGATTGTGTTTATTTGCTTGTTTGCTTACTTGTCGATTGTTTGCTGGTTCGTTCGTTTAATTTGTTTATTTGTCATGTTGTTTTACTTGTTTATCATTTATTAGACATTTGTATTAGAAGTAAGGACCGGTTGTAAGAAAAGGCGTCGCCTTAAACCTCTAGCCTTGAAAAATAAAGTTCCATCATCATCATCATCTGTCTGTTGATTTTTCAGCCACATTTACTTTAAAGTAAACGTTATCCACTCTGTTCGAGCAATTTGGAGGGGGAAAAAAGATTATTTGTTTTATTGTCCTGTTTGACAAATGTATGATGTAATATTGAAACTACTTAAAGGTACTGAACTTGTCAAATCCAGGTGCACGGAGCCCCTGGGGCTTTTAGTCATACCTCAGGCAGCTATCCGTTAGAAGAACTACCAAGTTTCATTGACATGCACCCAAAGAGTCAAGAACTGCAATTGTTTTACGAATTAATTTCGTACTCGGACCCGGACTCTGGTCTGGTCTGGTCTGGTCTGGTCTGGTCTGGTTGTCTGTCTGTCTGTCTGTCTGTCTGTCTGTCTGTCTGTCTGTCTGTCTCTCTCTCTCTCTCTCTCTCTCTCTCTCTCTCTCTCTCTCTCTCTCTCCTTGAGTAATAAAGTTCGTTCGTTCGTTCGTTCTCTCTCTGTGAGATGTGGGAAGTGTACATTTATATCACGTTCCTGTCAAGGAAAACCAGTATCCTTGTCAGATGGATTTGTTTCAGTTTTACATGTATATTAAGATTGAACCGTTAAAGCAGATTGCCTGTGAACATGTTTTCTATTTGTAATTGTGTTTCCTCCTATTTATGGGCTATGGCCTAAAATAAAACATTCCTGAGTCCTGAGTCTCTCTCTCTCTCTCTCTCTCTCTCTCTCTCTCTCTCTCTCTCTCTCTCTCTCTCTCTCTCTCTCTCTCTCTCTCTCTCCCCGTCAGTTTAAGCCGCTTACAAATAAGAATATCGCACATTGATGTGTTTACTTCTTTATCAAACAAAAAATTAAAAGCTATATAAAAAACATTAGTTAGTGAATGATTTGACAAAGGAAGCAAGGACAGAATACTGTATATGCGTGTGTTAAATTGGATGAGAAAAGCTTTTCCATTTTCATTTGTATTACTTTATTATTCCATTGCTGGGAAATGTGGGTAGTTTCTTCTGAGTGAAAAGCTAACAAAGAGCATTATGAGCTCGACGTATTTGTGAATTTTTCGTTTTGTTTATAAATAAACTTTCCATAAACTGACCTTTTTTATTTTTTATTTTGGAACGGATTTTTATGTGCATTGATTTCATTTTGTAAATGTAAAACAAATGACAAAGCCTATCTCTGTCACTCATAAGTAAAAACTACTAGAATTATGAGCGAAACAAATTTGTTTGTTTGTTTGTTTGCTTAACGCCCAGCCGACCACGAATTAGGGCCATATCAGGGCGGTGCTGCTTTGACATATAACGTGCGCCACACACAAGACAGAAGTCGCAGCACAGGCTTCATGTCTCACCCAGTCACATTATTCTGACACCGGACTAACCAGTCCTAGCACAAACCCCATAATGCCAGACGCCAGGCGGAGCAGCCACTAGATTGCCAATTTTAAAGTCTTAGGTATGACCCGGCCGGGGTTCGAACCCACGACCTCCCGATCACGGGGCGGACGCCTTACCACTAGGCCAACCGTGCCGGTTAGCGCGAAACAAATAGTAACATTGACATAAACATAAACGTACGTTTAAATTACTCTCAATGTCTTAATTCCTTGTGAAATCAGGGGTGTACTTCTCAGATGTGTGTCATTTGAACTACAAAATACATCTGACAAGAAATGTTGAACATGTACGGCTATTTCATTTCTAAATGCGTTATGAATGGAATGTGCACCCCTTCACGTCCTCCGCGAGGAAGTTGCGTGCATGCTGCTGTTGACGCCACGCAAACGTCAGTTTCACAACATTGCTCCATTTTTATTACACCCCCGGTATAGGGGTGTGTATAGGTTTCACTCGATGTGTTTGTTTGTTTGTTTGTTTGTTTGTTTGTTTGTTTGTTTGTGTTCGCATATAGATCTCAAGAATGAACGGACCGATCGTCACCAAACTTGGTGAACAGGTTCTATACATTCCTGAGACGGTCCTTACAAAAATTGGGACCAGTCAAACACACGGTTAGGAAGTTATTGGTGGATTAAAATTATACAAGGACTTATAGAGGAACATCTTAATGGTCAAAGGGAAATAACCATTCTCACTCAGTCACTGCCACCAACTGAGAAGGTTATTTCCCTTTGACGGGGGTGTTTTTCCTACCTCGTAGGAATTTCTTGTTTTTTATGGGCCACAAGCAAAAACAGTTAAGTTGGACATGAGAAGCAGAAAAGTACCGTTTTAAAACAATCTGAATCTATAAATTGGTTCTCTACGCCGTTATACTACACCGCCTCCCGTAAACCATCAGTTTCTGGTCACGGACACTGTCAGGCTTTTACACACAGTGCAAACACAATTTCGTTTAAACACTTACCGCTAGAGAACACCCTAGGTGCCCTCCATAAAGACCGAGCATTTTTCAAAGAATTCATTTTTGCGTGGACAGAAAGGTGTGAATCTAACGCCTCGTTATGGCGCTTGGCCTAACTTTTAAAATCTAAATAATAAATTGACAGTTTGTTAGACAAACATTGTTCAAACACGAAAGCACAATTGTTCCATCTTACGTAAACGAAACATATGAACTAATATTCTTAACGAAATCTGAACAAAGTTACGCGCTTTTATAATGTAGACCCAAAAAAATCAAGATTACAACAGCAACAAAACAAAAACAAACATACGAAGAAAGAGCAAGAACCAAACTACTCAAAGTGACAAAAGAAATCAACAAAATCATAAACAAACAAACAACAAGGCAAACCAACATTAACAAGAAATTCCTCCGAGGTAGGAAAAACACCCCCGTCCTTAGCACGAACATGATTCAGGGGCCATAATGCCATTCCTGATCATATCATGTCGAGTCCCATACTTGTCGACGACGCCCTAGGTACCACATCACAAACAGAACTGTGCAATACACAGGTGTTTTCTACAGACACACTCAAACACACACACACACAGAGAAGCCGTATATATATATCTATATCTATTGTATAAATATATAGAGATAGATGAGAGTGTATTTTTCGCGTGGCTATAAATTGATTCGACCTTTGCACTTTTACAGTGAGGATAATTTACGGGTCCAATTTACGTTCTGGACACTGCGGTGACCTTCTAAAAATAGTAACAGAACGCCGGGAATATCCGAAGATGCCCCCTCATACTATAGTCCACCAATAACTCCCTAACCGTGTGTTTGACTGGTCCCAATTTTTGTAAGGACCGTCTCAGGAATGTATAGAACCTGTTCACCAAGTTTGGTGACGATCGATCCGTTCATTCTTGAGATCTACTTGCGAACACAAACAAACACACAAACAAACAAACAAACAAACACACAAACAAACAAACAAACAAACACATCGACCGAAACCTATACACACCCCTATACCGGGGGTGTAACAACGACTACAACAATCGTGTTACGATAATTATTGCAATCATCGATTAAAAAGTAATGATTTTGTTATCTCATCCTTCTATCGATTTTCAGATCGACCTAATACTGCTCAATGGTGGTTGTGGTACATGTAGTAGTGGTTTTTGTCGTTATCACATCATAGTAATCATCACTGGCACTTTCGCTGGACATAGTCATAACTGACATCGTCTTGCACGTACATATATCTGCTTCACACAAGTGCGAATATATATGCTGTAGTCGTGCGAAGACTGTTGTTACTACATGCTACGGTGCAATCGTGAAAACTGCCACTACGAATTCCAGTAATTAATCATGACAGAAAATACTTTCTGCGTTGGTCTGCGCACTGGCTAATTGTGATCCCACTTGAGCTAGAACTACCGCCAAGTCTGATTGCTGTTTGGGTTCCATCATGATATTCAAATTATTGCAACGACTCTTTAAGAAACATCAAACATCATAATATTCAAATTATTGCAACGACTCTTTAAGAAACACACTCAGTTGTTGATCATTTAAGAGCAATGTACTCCGCGATGTCAACAGAAGCCTGGAGAAGGAGATATTTGAAGACGCACAGTCGGCGTTGTCCATGCAGAGGACGGAGTGGGTGCGGGCAGGAGAGAGGGCGGTGGAGCGTTCAGCCAGCAGGCTTCTAGACAGCTGCAGGAAAGACGCAGGTGAAGGCCACGGGCACGGCCAGGCGCTCTGTGTGACAGCCACCAGCACCCCCAGCCCCGGGACTCCCGCACCTGAGCACGGACACTGACCTGAGCACGGGCCTGCAGGGCATGGAGCTGTTCCGCTTCCCGCCGTCCCCGTGCACCTTGAGGCAGCGAGTGCCGCACGTCAGCCTGGCCTGCAGCACGGCGCGGGGTCGGTAGTCGCCGCTTAGTTCCACCTGCTGGTAGTGCCAGGGGCATGTGGAACGCACATTGACGCCGCTACCGTTCACCAGGCGCAGGCACACGCTGTGGTCCACCTCAGTGTGCCCCCTTGAGCCTGACAGAACAGCCATGGCACCCCCCTTGTCGGCGTCACCCAGCGCCTCACCTACATCGTCACCGGGAGGGACATGGCAAGGTAACGGACTGCTGGTGACGCAACGGACTAGCGACGTCAGAAAGACGATGACGATGGAGGTGGAGAGCAGCGCTTTAACCTGTCAGAGAGGTACCAATGTGTCAGCGTGTAAATACTTTATCACCTGGTGATGTCGTTTATTTTTTCAGCTACAGGTGAAGCTTTCTTCTCTATGCAAGCTTCAACATAACATGTATACCAACCAGGAGCTGACGTTTCTTTGGGCTGTTTTTCCCGCAACGTACCGGTCGAAACAGTTGCTCATCTTTTTCTGGTATTCGTCAGTATCGATATTATACCTGTACACAATATCTTGTCTTTCCTAATTTTAGTTTCTTTTTATGGGTAGTTCTTCCTAGTGAAGACTTGCGTAAGTAATTCTCATATATTCTTCGTGGAAAAACAACAGTAAAATTGTTAGTGATAACAATACACAGCGCGAACAAGTCTATTTTGTTCAATTCAGGCTATGACTTACTATTGTTCCACAAAACCAATCAACATGTCTCAATTTTAAGTGAAAAGTTAGGCCCTGCCTGACAGAAAGCTAACTGAAACATATCTCCATTTAAAGAGAGAGAATCACAACAAAAGGTACAAACAAACAAAACGGAACAACAACAACTTACCTGTACCATGATGTGGAAACGCTTTCCTGACAAAAATGAAACCTCAAACTTGAAAGCTGGTATTCGGGGAGTCCTCGCGACAAAGTCGTTAGCTTTGCTGGGGTTACAAAGCTTATTTTTCAAGAAAATGAAGGAATTCATGGTTTTAAATACTTTATAGGGGGTCCTTTCAAAAGGGAAGATCCTGCAAAATAATTCCACAGGTACAACCAAAATGTATAATTATGTTCCTAAGTCACACGTAACTGAAGCCAATCAGCGTCCAGGTAAGGGAAGGCCTTTACCACCATTGGCGCACTCCTCCAAACGGACATGGTTTCGGTGTTTTATTGAAAGGGATTTTCAAGTCAAGCTGCTTTATCTGTCTATTTTGGTCAAGCAAATCACAATAGCGTTTTTATCTTCACCTGTTCATAAGTACCTGCCATTTTCCGACATCCTGCACGTGACAATGGGTCGCCGTGGTGCACGATGGCGGTGGAGCGAGGTGAGCGGAGGGGAGGAAGCGGAGCTGCCGGGGGTGCGGCTATACTGTCCACAAGTAGACAAGAAAAACACGATACAACACAACAAAAACAACAACAACAACAACCAATCAACCAACCAACCAACACAATAAATAAACAAATACACAATCATAAATCAAACAAAACACACACACAAAAAGAACTAAAACAAAAGTAGATAATGTCCAGAAAGATTTCGTTATACGCTTGAATAATGTCAAACACTTTGTTCCGAGGACTAAGTTTCGAATGGAAAGAGGACGGTTTATTCTGCCATGTTCAATCAGGGGAAAAAATCCCATCTCTCTCTCTCTCTCTCTGTCTCTGTCTCTGTCTCTCTCTCTCTCTCTCTCTCTCTCTCTCTCTCTCTCTCTCTCTCTCTCTTCCACTCGGCCACGCCCCAATGACAGTTTGTAAGAAAAAGCATAGCCTTAAATCTTAATCCTTGTAAAATAAAGTTCAATTCAATTCTCTCTCTGAAAACATGATTATTCATAATGCACTGACAATGTGCGTAGTGTGAATCTTCCATCATCTTCAATCATTATACATATCGAACTGCCTTATTGATTGTTGGACATGTTACTTACCTATTTTTTCAGTTGCCAAGTTAACTTTTACATATTCTTGTTCTATAGTTATCCCTCAATGGGCATGGATCGAAGGCAAAAAGCCTATGTTTAGAGTTAGTTATGAAACGAAGTGCCAAGAAAATAAAGTATAGCTGCGCATGCATTTGAGCGTTGTTGTACTGTGCGCGTAGTTTAAAATACGTAAGGAGGTATGTGCATGGCTGTTAACCCGTGATTTGTAAAAATGTAAAAACATTTTACAAATTACGTCGAACCTAAAACCGCGATTTGTAAAAATGTAAAAAATATCGCATTCCACAAAGTAATACATGCCTTTTATTATTATCCCACGATTCACGAACGCTATACTGTAATCGACTTGAGAAATGTTCATGCCGACAATACATGATAAAGAAGTAATCTTAGTGACCTAACTGATGCTACAGTTGGGTATGGAAATTCACCAAAAATTGGGAACACACTAACTAAAATACGGTGGGTGCTGACCAATTCTTCGATTTTTGATCCATCGCTCGACTCGGCCGTGACTTACCGCAGATTTTGCGCAGACTTGCCTAGCCTTGAAGTCTGCCGAGAATCGCCGCTTAAAATTAACTAGTCGAGCGTTTACGCTGTTCCCATGGGCAGCCGGATTTTGATTTGACTTGGCGCCGACTTAAATCGCTTGAAAGTAGGGGGAAAGTTTGTGGAAAGTCTACCATGTGAACAGCATTTTAAATAATGTTGCCGCAACAACCACTTTTGTCCGATCTTTTTCTCTTTTTTTCTCTCTTTTTTTTTTTAACCTGTTGCATGCAGGTTTGCTACTACAACTATTTTTTGCCTTTGTGTGTGTATGTGTGTGTGTGTGGCTTGGAGCAAACCTTCTTCATAGGTCTTTTCTTTTCTCAGTCAAATGTGTACATTTTTAAATCAACAAACTTTATCAGTAAACTAATATGTTTAAATAAATAAATAAATAAAAATAATCATAACATAAATTTATTCCTAATGTTCAGCTCAGTTTCCAATAATACACCCAAATCTAACTTTTTCCCATATTTAAATTTTCCAATGGTCATTTTGGTAATTAAAATACAATAATTCACAAAATAAATATAATCATTTTTCAAAATTTCCCTAAAATAACTCAAAAATACATTTTCTTCATTCAACATGATGGCAACATGTATTTTCTTATAAACAAAATCTTTACATATTTGCCAACCCTTCATCACCTCTTGGCAACTAAAAAAGAAATGTTCAAGGGTGTCTAATTCATTACACTATAGTCCGATCTGCACGCCCCCTTGCAGCATATCAGGTTGCCCGGTGACGTGCCCAGCATAACTACACGACAACCACGGGCTATAACTCATCACACAATGGAGACAAAGACTCCACACTGCCCCACACTCCTTCCACTTCCTAGCTGACTTGACACGTCATCCTCACACTGACGGGGCTTTATATATAGAGAATACTACATGGCTTGCTGTGTCGTACCAGATTTACACGAGTTGTTTTTTTAAATATTGAACTGCGAGCGAAAGCGAGCTGTTCACTATTTGAAAAAGCAACGAGTGTAAATCTGGTACGACACAGCAAGCCATTGTAGTATTCTGTTTATCCTACATACTGTACTTACGTGTATTTTACTGAAAATGTCCTGCAGTCGAGGCAGCTAAATTGAAGACGCTTGTTTTGGAACCTCGATCTCTTCTAAAGCCTCGTGCAATCTATTACGTCAAAGCAAAGAAACGTCACTCTGAAAGTGTGGCGTGACGTGTTAGTTCTAAATATTCATCGAGGGTAATTAGCGAGCGCAATTTTTTTTCTATGATGACGTTTGTCTCGGTGACTTTGGCATCATAAGCAGTGGAAAAACAGGTTCCTGCCCGACTTGCTTGACATGACCTCATTTACATGATATACACACGTGTGATTTGAACGATTATTATCTCAGGAGTGTCTCTCTCACGTATGTGGTATTCATTAGACACGCAAAAACACATTTCTGTCTTCTCTTGAAGAGCAAGAAAGAGTTTTTCCACTCAAAACGTAGTACAAAACAGGAACAATGTTTAAGTATTGCTCTGTTATGTGTTTGTGATGAAGCCGTTCCATAAATAACCCGAACGTCTTGATTTTATAATGTTGGCAGGGACAATGTTATAGTATTGCTGTGTTAATCAATTCATTCTTTTTACTGTTGCGGACAAAGACAGGTTGAGACCACAATTATATCAAACTTCAAAAACAATATGTTGTTTCCCTGTGGCCGGAGAGTCTAGCTAGCTGTGATTGTATGACGATTTACATTGTGATAAGGCCAACAAAAAAATTGTCTGTTTACGGTAACATAGACCAAAAAAATAGGGTCGGTAGGTCGGGATTTTTTTTTCTCCAAAAAAACATATTTTTAAGTTATTTTGCCAAAAAAAAAGACTTTTTTTATTTTTTTATTTTTTTAATTTTTTTTTCCCAAATGCCCAAAAAAAGTCTAGGGTCGCGCGAAAAAATAGGGTCGGTCGGGATACCGTAAACAGACAATTTTTTTTGGTGGCCTAACATAATATGCCTCTTTAAATATTTTTCTTGGTATGAACCATCCTGAACTCAGGTCAAAATAAGTTCGGCTCATTCTCTCCCTGGCAGGATGCCTTGAGTTTCCTTCTCTGGCAAGGAAACCGATATTTTTACATATTTAGAGCTGTTTGTAATGTATTATTGATATAAGCAGATTCGCGATCGTCGATAATGATTTTTTTATGGTGTTTTGTAATTTTTAAATTACAAAGGAATTGATATGTAAGACAGTTTCAAGCGAGCAATTTTTTTGCGGCTGTATTTACTGTGCAAACAACTCTAAATATGGCAAAAGTGTCACGTGATAATCAACCGTTTGGTTTCACCGCTCACTGGAGCAGACGATTTTTTCTGTAACCAGTTGACAGTGATGAAACCATATATTACGGTCTCCTTCCGGCAGCAGTCCCAAAATTTCGACTTGTTTTGACCTTAGAACGATGTCTTTATCATAACTGTGAAGAACAGAACGGAGATCACTGTCGAAGTCGGCCAATCTGCAATCATTTTCGTCTCGCGAACACTGATCTCAAATTTAGATCAGTGCTCGCGAAAACCATATGGGAGATAACTCTGTATTTTTGTTTTGGATAGATTCGCGTAGGACTGTAGCGTCCGGTCAGGGAGAGAATGAGCCGAACTCATTTTGACCTGAGTTCAGGATGGGTATGAACAAGATCGCACATGATCAGAGAGAAAGAGAGAGAGAGAGAGTGAAGAGGTCGTTCAAATAAGGGTATACCTCCCCGAAATCGACCTGATAAAAACGTACTGTACCATTTAAAAAGTCGACAGAAATTCACAATAGGCAAAGCTTGGCAAACAATACCAAAGTTTCATAAATTTTCATGTAAAATTGATAGTCCTGTAAACACGCTTGGAATATGTTTGCGTGATTGCTGTGCTACAGTGATGCCCAGTCATTTGTGACCGCAGCACCAGAGCCATTCTGACCTTAGGTCAAAATGACTGTTCGGCTCATTTTCTCCCTGCCCTTGAGTTTCCTTGTCTGAAACGATTTGTTTTACATATTTAGAGGTTTTTGTAATGTATTATTGATATAAGCAGATTTGCGATCGTCGATAATGATTTTTCATGGTGTTTTGAAATTTTTAAATTACAGAGAAATTTTGATTTTAGACAGTTTCAGGCGAGCTATTTTTCGCGGATGTATTTACTGTGCAAACAACTCTAAATATGGCATAAGTGTCACGTGATAATCAACCGTTTGGTTTCGCGCTCGCTGGAGCAGACGATTTTTTTGACAGTGATGCAACCATATATTACGGTCTCCTTCCGGCAGCAGTCCCAAAATTTCTGCGACTTGTTTTGACCTTAGAACGATGTCTTTATCATAACTGTGAAGAACAGAACGGAGATCACTGTCGAAGTCGGCCAATCTGCAATCAGTTTTCGTCTCGCGAACACTGATCTCAAATTTAGATCAGTGCTCGCGAAAAACATATGGGAGATAACTCTTGTATTCTTGTTTTGATAGATTCGCGTAGGACTGTAGCGTTCGGTCAGAGAGACAACTGGCGATAGCCGTGGAGCGAGCCGGATTATCAGAATGCATCAGAGCATGTTTCGCGGGTCCTGCTAATTACTGTCAACTACCGTCAACGGCCGTCAACTACCGTCAACTGCCGTTACGGAACTACCGTCAACTACCGTCAACTTTTTGTGTGTCTTGAACTTCTTCTTTTTACCTAAATGCAGGTGGCTGAGTTCGAAACCTGCGAAGGTAGCGGAATCGCCATTTGGGGCGATAAGCACGGGATTTTTGTGATTCACGAAGTAGAAGTGGATGAGAAGTGGATGACTAGGACAAAGTGAAGTATTGGACATGCCTGTGAAAAGTAAGCCCGATTCATGCTACATGCACCCTTATATTTGTTTTGAGAGCCGGATTATCGACGAAATCGATGCAACAATTTCAATGCAAGGGAGGTAACTCTTGTTACTCGAAAGCACAAGTATTGATGACGTCATGTGATTAGTGCTTCCGCTCCTTCGTAAATCCTCGCACAAACACGAAAATAATGCCATGAACGGTGAAAGTTGCAAATATAAGTCATGATTGCAAACAATTATGTAACAAAACACGATCTAAGGACGAATCTTCTTATTTCTGATGAGGTTTTCGGGGTTTTCGGAGACAAGTAGTACCGCCCCAAATGGCGATTCCGCTACCTTCGCAAGTTTCGAACTCAGCCACCTGCATTTAGGGAAAACTTGAAAAGAAGTTCAAGACACACAAAAAGTTGACGGTAGTTCCGTAACGGCAGTTGACGGTAGTTGACGGTAATTAGCAGGACCGTGTTTCGCGAGGCACTAAGCGATAAACGCTGTCTCTGGAAAACAGCGTGAACGTTCAATTTTCTCTCTCATCTGTAAGTCATACTCAAAAATGAAACTTTGGCAGTACTTGTATCAATCATTTGCCTGTAGGCATGCGAACTTATGAATTGTTTGGATGTAAGCGAACAATCCTATGACGGGTTTAACACTTTTTCGGAACATTGCATACCACCTGAACAAATAGGCCTACCTCAGTACCTGTAACAATCCGACATTTTACTCGAAGAATGTCTAGAATGAAGGCATAATATTGTTTAAAAAAAATGTCAAAGCAATTCACGGGATCAGTATGGAATGGAATGGAACAAAACACAAAATCACGCAAGCCAGCGGCTAAACAAACCAAAATGTTCTGGGTAGATGATTGATTTGCCTTTCCCTTTGTATGTAAAAGTTGCAAGTTTCCTGGCCTAGTGAATTTTGGTCGATTTTTTGTGTTACCTTTGGTTTTTGTCAGGTCGATTTTGTGGGTACCCTTATTTGAGCGGCGGTCACGTGATCCCGATAAAAGAAATCTGTGATCCAAAAGGTGTGCCAGATAGTGAAGTTGACTGCCCATTGGAAGTTCAAGTTGCTTTCCCTTGTTTCCATAGAAACACTGAGGCAACCGAGCCTACAATGTCACGTGTAGCTTGCCTTAGCGTTTCTATGGAATAGCAAGAAAAAACAAGGGAAAGTACATAACTCTTCCACAACCCATAAAAATCCGACAGACTTATTTCCGGAATTCGTATATATTACGGTCATCTGTGGGAAGGGCGGGGGTCGCCGGTGTAACGCGTTCAGCTTTCCTCTGGCATTCAGCTTTCTTTGTATAAATTCGCCAGAAAATGTCTCCAAAAATGGCTTCTTAACTTCTATTATTTCCAAACTTGAAGTTAAGTTGGACTTAGAAGATATTTTCAGGTATTCCATGTCCTGGTGCGTGAAGCAGTGATATAAATAATCCAAACCCAAAACAAACCTATGACCTCTTGTGACGATTAGAGACATTCTTTGACAATAATGTATGAGTGTGTTACTGCAGGGGCGGACGAGGGGGGGGGGCACAGGGGGCACGTGCCCCCCCCCCCCACCGAAAAGAAAAAAAAAAAAGAAGAAGAAAAAAAAAGGTTTTTCTATGCTGATTCTATGACCATTTCTAAGTTCAAATGGCACCAGATGGCACCATTTTGCTTCTTTGGGCCAAAAATTTTTCCGGGGGGGCATGCCCCCGGACCCCCCTAGCAAATTCGGGCGCTTCGCGCCCATCACATTCACTTTCGATTCAAAGTGCCCCCCCCCTTACAAAGCAACTGATCCGCCCCTGTACTGTATGTTTCTAAATCATACGTTATAGTTGTTACATGAACAAACACAACAAAATTGAATGGCCCTCTGTCGGAATAACAACCTTTATTTCAAACCATATATCATAGCTGAACAAAAAATACTGATAATGCATTTCAAAAATGTCAAATATCCAAGCCAGAAGGAGTACAGAAGGAGAAGCTGTACAAAGTCTGTCAACATGCATTGCCTGAAGAACTGTCAACCTTTTTAGCTTATGCGCGAGTCACACATTCACGACGCACGGCCCGCACATTGAAAATTAATTAAAAATGGAAAATAAGATCAGTGCGTTGTTGTGCGCCCAACTTTTGTCGCGGTTTGGTACAGTGTAACCTCCGTTTAAAGACACCCCAATTTAAGACCTTTTAAGACATTAGTTTTTAAGATTTTCTGTTCAAATCCGCTGTAGATTTACCCCCATGTTAAGACTCCCTCCTTTTTAAGACCTTTCTTTTCTTTCTTTCTTTATTTGGTGTTTAACGTCGTTTTCAACCATTCAAGGTTATATCGCGACGGGGAAAGGGGGGAGATGGGATAGAGCCACTTGTCAATTGTTTCTTGTTCACAAAAGCACTAATCAAAAATTTGCTCCAGGGGCTTGCAACGTAGTACAATATATTACCTTACTGGGAGAATGCAAGTTTCCAGTACAAAGGACTTAACATTTCTTACATACTGCTTGACTAAAATCTTTACAAAAATTGACTATATTCTATACAAGAAACACTTAACAAGGGTAAAAGGAGAAACAGAATCCGTTAGTCGCCTCTTACGACATGCTGGGGAGCATCGGGTAAATTCTTCCCCCTAACCCGCGGGTTTTTTTTTAAGACCTGAATTTCTCAGATTTGTTTGAGATTGTAAAAAGGGGGGTTTCACTGTAGAAGCTAGCAAGATGACAACGAATACACAGCGTGTGCTCCGTGTGTGTCTGGCGTCCTTCTGGCGTGAAAATTCATGCGTCGAGCTCTGCGCACAAAATCCCAAACATTTACATCTTCAGCGAATGACAACGAGTACATAGCGTTGGTCTAGCGCGCTCGACGAACAAGTGACGAATCTTGACGCACACCTAGCAAACGACAACGCACTGGCCAAAATTGTGAATTTTTCAGTGCGTGGGCCGTGTGTCGTGTATGTGTGACTGGCGCGTTACATTAGCAACAGTACAGATTATTTTTAAATTTACTTTTTATTTAACAATATTTTAATTCTGTTTACATATTAAAAAGTTGTGTCCCCGCTTCACATATTAAGTCCCCCCCATCTAAGTATCTATCACATTTAGCACCCCCCACCCCACCCCCTGTGTGTGTTTGTGTGTATGTGTGTGTGTGTGCGTGTGTGAAGCAAATACTACAGATAATTTGTTTGTATATCTTATATTTCTGTATGGCACAAATACACGCTAGCCAAGACATCTCCAGTCACAATCCCAACACCAAGAATGCCAACAACAACAAATTTGCTAGTTGACTCAACGACTGGTAGCCAGTGAGTTTAATTTCGGGTCACCGACCACTTTGATGGAGCCTTACGCTAATCCTCATCTGATTATTGGGTTAAAATTTAATTTTATTACACAAATGGGCATATGCTTTACAATTACAGTCGAAACCGTTTATAACGAATCTCAGGGGAAAACGTTTTTTATTCGTTATAATCGATTTTCGTTATAACCGATCTATAACGAAGACAAGAGGAATTTTTTTGTTATAACCGGTTTCTTCACATTTTCAACGTAAAAATGGTAAAATGTTGGCAAATAAGTATTGTTTTCTGTTGCATAAGTAATCTTTTTGTCATATCATTAAAACATTCAATGAGGTACATACATAATCGTACATGAGAGAGAGAGAGAGAGAGAGAGAGAGAGAGAGAGATACAGAGAGAGAGAGAGAGAGAGATACACGGAGAGAGTGTGTGAGAGAGAGAGACAGAGAGAGAGAGAGACAGAGAGAGAGAGGGGGGGGGGGGGGGGTGGGGTATGGGGCATGCAACAGGCCTAGGGAAAGCTGGAGATTCAAGTGGAGAATTATCAACTGTTATGTGGTCTATACAACGGTCAAATAAATGAATAATTAAGCAGAGAGATCGTTTTCAACAGAAATACCAAAGTTTGCCTGAAACAATAAACACACACACACACACACACACACGTACACACACACACACACACACACACATCGAATTCTGTTCTTCAACAAATCTGTTTATTAGGCCATAACCTTGTACCCAAGAATGTAACAATGAAATAAAAACAACAACAAAAACAACAACAAAAGACCTGGTGTCTAAAAATTGATGTACAAAATAATGGCTTTGTTTTGCAGGCGGAAAAGAAAATAGACAAAAAAACAACACTTAGATGTTTACTTAAACTATCAAGCAATTTACAAATAGAAACTGGTGAAAACAATTCAAATAAATTCATTTGTAATGAATTTAATTATCCTTGTCTTTTGGAACTACATATTTATGGAAAAATGGATTCTTTTTTCAAACTAAAACTGAAGCACAAAAATAACCTGTACAACTTGACAGTGTTTACAAATGCTTAACTATCGCGACACTAGCAATCCAGTTGGATTAAAATAATAGTGTCGTTAAATTATAATCTTCCCATAAATGAACGCAAAATGAAATGGTCAACACAGATCAGCAACGATACATTTGAATAAGGAAAATTAGCTGCAGCGTGACTCTATAACAGAACAAACAAATTCAAGTTGCAAAAGTTATACCTTTGTTTCTGCTTTGCATTTTCGTTATAACCGGTTTGTTTTTAGTGATAACTAAGAACACCGCTGGCAGGGAAAAAATAAAATGTTTGTTATAACCAATATTCGTTATACCCGGTTTCGTTATAGTGATAACTAAGAACACCGCTGGCAGGGAATGTGCGCGCCTTCGTGAGCGAGGCTGGTACTACATATTGTTCATACGAAATGACAAACACAGGTTACAAGCGATAACGCGCAAAAGTACTGGTTTATTATTTTACATCTGACACTAGGTATCAGTAATGCATATATATATTTACAGTACTACGTATTGCGGTAAAAAACTTATGCGCTGTGTGGGTTGACCAGCAGTACCAATACGTGTTGCCTCTCAAACGAAGGGCACAAAACGATTCACACTTGAGAAACAACTGTCTCCAAGAACATTACGTTGACGTTAAAACATAAGAAACACTCCGTTGGTTCACTTGATAACCTTCATACGTTTACATCAAAACCAAACGCTTCCTAAAACCCTCAGATCGACTGACGAGACAGGAGTCAAGCAGCGGTATTTATGGAAACAAAAACCTAACATGGAATAGTTATTCAAAAGTCAAAGGTCACCGGATTGACCAACCAACAACATTCCTAAGACAGAATCGGGTGAAGCTACTATTTTACAACCAATCAGTAACCGATCACGCACTCCGTGCATGCTCAAAACTTAAAACGGTATATTTAACAGAAAGAAGGCCAAGGAACTAGCTGACATCACAAAGCTAAAAACACGTGAGTCACACGTATTCTAAAACTTGCAACGCAGATTCGCAGGGCTCACCTCAAAATCAAGACACGGAAAAGAGCACGTGAATCTCACGGTGTTCTAGAACTAAACGACGCAGTTTGTGACACTCCGACCAAAACCAGGTCACAACAACTGAACAAGGAGCACGTGAATCTCACGTAAAAATATTAACGCTCCACAAAACGGGTCACAACAAGGTGCCACAATAAAAACACGGTTTACTTCTTTTTACATCGTGCAATGGCTTGAGCAAACGTAATTACAACAAAAGTAGGTGACTGCATGCCACATCGGCATGCACACTCCCACCGGAAATTATATTAATATAATTTACTTCAAAAACCTTTGTACAAACATATTCCTTATATCAAAAGAAGAATAACGCAGATTTAGACATTTCAAATTTACAACTCAAAATCATTGTGTTGCAAAACATTTACACAACAATATTATGGTTCAATCACTTTCAGTGTCTCAACACATCTCGTTTCAACTAAATGCCACTAGTCATTTACTCGACGGCATAAAAAAACAACCGCACCACTTAAACCATAAATGTTCGTTACATCATCTGGTATAAAAACAAACCGCAACAATCAACAACTGTCAAATTGGAAAAACACTCCAAAGTTCAATGTTCTTTCAGTTCGCTTACACAGCTTTGTCTTTGTGATTTTCACAATCTACTAACAGTCATTTTGTGAATCGGTCGCTCTAATATGCGACTATAACCAGTGGGACGGCCGTGATTGTCTAGAGCCTTTGTTCCAACATGCACTTTCACTCGTCTGACCAGTCCATCAGATCCAGGCATCACTTCGATTACACGAGCCATGCACCACTCTGATCTGCACAAGTTCTGGTCATGCAAGACAACAACATCTCCCACCTGTACGTTTGCCTGGGGACGTTGCCAGACACGACGTTTCTGCAAAAGTGAAAGGTACTGGCTCTTCCATAGCAGCCAGAATTCGTCTGCCATCCGCTGGACACAGCGCCAACGTTTCCTGGCGTACAGGTCTGGATCTTCAAACACACCAGGGGGCGGAAGGATGGCACCTGACTTCATGGTAAGGACGTGGTTGGGGGTCAAAGGGCGTGGTCCATCTGCCGATTCCAATGCCAGTTTGAACTCGTTGCATGCACCTACAAAGTTCGTTCCTTTGTCACACCAAATGCGTGATATGTTTCCTCGCATGGAGACAACAATGCGTAGGGCGTTGATGGAATCACTTGACATGTCATCCAGGGTTTCAATGTGGATTGCCCTAGAGGCAAAACACATCACGATCAGCCCGTACAAGATTAATGTCATGAACTTGACGCAGTCATCACGGTACCCATGTTTTTTCTGGCGTTTCAGGCCCTTCAGATGCTTGACTGTGGCACCTCTGTTGTCGGGGAGGGACGGTTTCTCTGGTCGAAATGGTAAGGGCATCTCGTAGTGACCAGTTTTGTTGACTTTCACGTTTTCCTTCACGATCTTCGCAAACTTTACATCGTCTTGGAACATGGATCCTGAGTCACTTGCAAAGTCTCTTTCCATAACATGTAATGGGTCAGTACGCGAGACTTCGTCCAGCTGTACCTTGTAGACGTGAGCTACACGTTCTTCTTCCCTCGATCCTGGCTTGACGATGACGCGCATGGACGAGGCTATGCCATCAAAGGCGACGGAATGCGGTGCCTTGCCGACGATGCTCCAACCTAACTTAGTCTCTACTGCGAATGGCAGTCCTTGGACAACGTTTAGGGGCATGAGGGCTTCAGCGCAGTCGTAGCCAATGAGGAGGCCTGCTTCGCAGTCAGGGTACAAGGGGGGCAGTTTAGGAGACAGGTGTTGGAGATGTGGGTAAGCTTTGACAGTCTCTGAGGTGGGGATATGAGTGGGGTCAACGGTCAGATAAGGTCGTGAGATGGCAGAAGGGAGCCTGACAAACTCACTGGAGGTAGGAGAGCGGACACGCAATCCAGAGTACTTCCTGCCGGAGACCACAGCATTGTCCTCAGTCAGTGTGGAGACCCTGAGTGTAGTCGGCTGCGATTTGGCTTTAACTTCTTCAGCCACTGACTGCACTACAAAAGTGGCGTTGGACATAGTGTCCAGTAGTGCGTACGTCAGCACTTCTACGTTGGGGTTAGAGTCACTGGAAACGAGAACGGGAACGATCATAGACGTGAAACCGATGCTGTTTTCCTCGCTGGCCTTAAGAGCAGACACCGTAGGGGTCGACGATGACAGTGGCTCTTGAACGTCAGCAGCAGAGGTACGGTAATTGTTCTTGTGTTCACTCGCCCCTTTGTTTTCACTCATACTGTTCTGATACTTGAAATTGTCATCATGAAGACAAGTGGGATGAGCCTTCTTGCACTTCTTGCACGTCTGTTTCTGCATACATTGACGGCTCTGGTGATCCTTACTTCTGAGACATCCGTAGCAGATACGGTTCTTGAACAGAAAATCTCGTATCTCAACCAGAGGCTTCACTATGAGTTCCTTACATGTCCCAGCGTCATGGTCCGGAAGTTGACAGTGCAGACATGCGGTGACATCCTCTGTCAGGGTTGACAGGTTCGTTGTGAACTTTCTTGGTGTCCCCGATGCACTTGTCAAGCCGAAAACAGGGTCGTTAGAAATGTCTGCTTCGAGGGTAATGAACGACACGAGTTCATGGAACAGAGGATACCTCTTCTTTTCAACCTTGGTTCGAGCAACTGTTCTAGACCATCTGTGACTCATCCAGTCTGGGAGCTTTCCGACGATCTTCCGTAGGTATTGGGCATCATCCAGGATGCTCAGTCCACCAACTTCCTGGGCAGCAACGGAACATTGCTGCAAGAAATCGGCCAGACTTCTGAGTCCCTTGGGATCCTTGCTTTTGACTGGGGTCCATTCGTCCAGCTTGGTCCGGAAAGCTTGCGAAACGACGTATGAGTTGCCGAACCGATTTTCCAGCACTTCCATGGCTCTCTCGTAGGCATCACCTTCTCTTAGCAGAAAGAAGCCGGTCACGGCCTCCTTTGCTTGACCTCCGATGTACCGTTGCAGATACAATAACTTCTCACTGCTGGTTATGTTCTGTCTCTCGATGAGAAACGCAAACGACGATCTCCAAATTGGATATTGGAGAGGGTCACCAACAAAAATGCACGGCTCCTGCATCGGCAAACGGTTGATCATCAGAGCGTCTGATAGGGTTTTGGCGAGAGAGTCCATAGGAGTGTCCTGCTTGGCAGGAGTAGCAAGTGGACGTTGGTAGTACGCAGACGGGGGGTAGGAGGCAAATGGACGATCTGCATGACATTCCTTGTCAAAGTTCATGTACGCAGGGGGCCTTGCGTTTTCGTTTCCCCAAATAACTTTGGGGGTGGTCTGATGTGGGTCCAGGAATGTGGGCACGAAAGGCTCTGGTTTGGGATGTAGGTGGGTATCATAGGGGAAACAGGGTGGGGTAACTTGAAAACGTCTGTGGTCCATGCGTTGGTGACGTTCTTCTGGGAAGTAGGTGTGTCGTTCTTGCGTCTCATCACCTTCCCTTGTCTCTGGTAGGTGATAGGACCAACCTGTGTGGTCGAGATCAGGCGGGCGAGAGCCTGTGACGCTTGTCGTTGAGTGTTCAACGTTGTGCAGAGGCGGCTGACCAGTGTATGCACCGAGAGGGTGCTGCAGTGTGGTCAGCAGCGCTGTAGGCCGCATGGAGGATGTAGTTGCAGCCGTCGTGTAGTTGGGTGTGAAAGGCTCCTGAAGGACGAAAGGAGCGCTCGTTCCGACGTGATGGGGGGCGTTGACATCCTCTCTACGTTGAGGTCCGTACGCCTCATAGGTGGCGTTGTTGGTACTAGCGGCGCTTGTAGAGGCGTTGACTCCAACGACGAGGTCCACGACAGGTAACGCGTGCTGTCGTGGCTCAGTCGTTGTGGTTCCTGCGACAAAGTTGGTGACAGCAGCGTTGACAGTAGAGATGTCACGGGTGCTGGCGGCTTGGCAGACAGGAACAGACGTGAAGTCCATGGCTGGCTGGTGTGTCCTTTGGTCAGCAATGACGGCAGCTTGACTGACAGGAACAGACGTGGCGTCCAATGCTGGCTGGTGTGTCCCTTGGTCAGCAATGACGGCAGCACCTGTCCCTATTCCTATCGCTGTTTGTTCATTGTTTAGAGGAGGGGCTTCAAGACTGTACAGGGGAACGGAAGGACGAGGGTGGAACCTAGTGTTCAACAAATCGACTGACGGTAGATCAGGGAGATCCTGCTGAACTGTTTCACATTGTTCTAGTACCCGTATCCTAGCCTGCCGCTCTCTGTTGATACTTTGGCGTTCAGTAAACTTGATAAACCTCAACGCCTTCTTCTGCTTTAGTTCATCAAGAGCTGCTTCAGCTGCGTCGTTAGCCTGCAGAGATTCTTCACTAGCCTTCCTTTCAGCTTCTCTAAGAGCTGCTTCAGCCTTCCTTTCGGCTTCCTTAAGAGCTGCTTCAGCTTCTACAGCTGCGTCCTTAGCCTTACTTTCAGCTTCTTTAAAAACTGCTTCAGCCTTCCTTTCAGCTTCTTTAAGAACTGCTTCAGCTGCTACAGCTGCATCCTTAGCCTTCCTTTCAGCTTCTCTAGCCTTCCTAGCTGCTGCTCTCTCAACTTGTTGTTGTTGCAAGAGATCTAGTTCACTGAGCTGAGCTTCCTTTATGGCTTCTGCTTCGACCTTAATGCCAATAGACACAGCCTCTAGCTTAAGAGTCAGTTTAGCCTCTTCAGAGCTAACACTTCCAGAGCGGAGAGACTCAGGGTGAGAACCGGCTAGGCTACCTGATCTTCTGCTGCCTGACTTGAAGCTAGCTGGCTTGTAAATGGCTGACCTAATGCTAGCTGTTTTATGGCTGACAGGCTTGACACTGACTGACTTGTGGGTGGATGACCCAACGCTAGGTGTAACACTGCTATGCCTGGAAGTAGGCTCCTTAGCCACCTGCACACTAGTCGTTTGTCTGTCAAGAGCTCGATCAATGTCAAACATAATGTTCTGAACTGTTCTTTGAACATCATCCCAGCTTTCCTGAATGGTTTCACCGCTACCAATACTACGAAGACCTTTATCTATGTCACCAAGATCCTTGTACATGCTCAAAACAATTTGTTTTTGACTGGTTAACGACTCTTGATTAGGAGTTTCTTGGTTAAGCTCTGTTACTACCTCATCAATTGCTCGTTCCAAGAATGTTCGTTGTCTTGCAAAGTTTCTAGTTTTGATCTCAATCTGGTAATCTCTACCTGTTTCAGTAGGCTTAATGTCACGCCTAGGCCTTTGAGAATGTTCATCTTCATCGCCGTTAATGTCATAACCTGAAGCTTCCAATGGTTTATCTGCTGGAATCTCTTCCATTACAATGTTCGCTTATTCAAAAGCACTAAAAACCTACATAAGGTTTATCTGTTTATAAAGTAAAATGAATCGATCTGAGGGTCGTTTGGGATAATACACAAAAGTCACAAAAAATGCGCCGGATACAGAGTAGGAAGATCTCTAACCGACAAGTTGATCTATGTCAAACTATGGTTCACTAACACAGTGACAGGTAACAATAAAGTCTTTTGCTGGTTATCAACAGCTACGTTTACGTTCATTGAGCGTCAATAACAAAAGTTCTTTACATTCACTTGGCTGGACTTCAGCTAAAGTTCTGTACTGGGCATCAGCAGCTAAGTTGTTTACTGGGCGACAGCAAGCTAAGTTTTTTACTGGGCGACAGCAAGCTAAGTTTTTTACTGTGCGCGCCTTCGTGAGCGAGGCTGGTACTACATATTGTTCATACGAAATGACAAACACAGGTTACAAGCGATAACGCGCAAAAGTACTGGTTTATTATTTTACATCTGACACTAGGGATCAGTAATGCATATATATAGCTACAGTACTACGTATTGCGGTAAAAAACTTATGCGCTGTGTGGGTTGACCAGCAGTACCAAAAACGTGTTGCCTCACAAACGAAGGGCACAAAACGATTCACACTTGAGAAACAACTGTCTCCAAGAACATTACGTTGACGTTAAAACATAAGAAACACTCCGTTGGTTCACTTGATAACCTTCATACGTTTACATCAAAACCAAACGCTTCCTAAAACCCTCAGATCGACTGACGAGACAGGAGTCAAGCAGCGGTATTTATGGAAACAAAAACCTAACATGGAATAGTTATTCAAAAGTCAAAGGTCACCGGATTGACCAACCAACAACATTCCTAAGACAGAATCGGGTGAAGCTACTATTTTACAACCAATCAGTAACCGATCACGCACTCCGTGCATGCTCAAAACTTAAAACGGTATATTTAACAGAAAGAAGGCCAAGGAACTAGCTGACATCACAAAGCTAAAAACACGTGAGTCACACGTATTCTAAAACTTGCAACGCAGATTCGCAGGGCTCACCTCAAAATCAAAACACGGAAAAGAGCACGTGAATCTCACGGTGTTCTAGAACTAAACGACGCAGTTTGTGACACTCCGACCAAAACCAGGTCACAACAACTGAACAAGGAGCACGTGAATCTCACGTAAAAATATTAACGCTCCACAAAACGGGTCACAACAAGGTGCCACAATAAAAACACGGTTTACTTCTTTTTACATCGTGCAATGGCTTGAGCAAACGTAATTACAACAAAAGTAGGTGACTGCATGCCACATCGGCATGCACAGGGAAAAAATTAAATGTTCGTTATAATCAATATTTAGTCGCCATCTTGTTGTATGAATTACTTCCCAAAGTTGACGTCATAAGTTACGAAAAAGTTGGATTTGCGTCATAGTTTCGTTCTAACCGGTTCTTTTTCTGGTCTGGGAACAAGAAATGTTGACGTTGCAAGAAGTTTCTTGTTATAACCGGTTTCGTTATAACCAGTTTGTTTTTAGTGATAACTAAGAACAGCGCTGGCAGGGAAAAAATAAAATGTTCGTTATGACCAATATTCGTTATAACCGGTTACGTTATAAACGATTCCGACTGTATAGGCGTATTAATTACATGCAGGTGATTCATTTTGGTTTCTTGGATACACAATTCAAGATTCTCTTTGTTGAAGGCTGTCATTATTTGGACACACCCAAACATTTACATCTTCAAGGGAGATCCCTTAAATATGTTTACATAAAAAAAATTATTACTTGGGAGTTTTCTCATTCCAAATTCTGCTCTTCAGTAATGGGACTTTACATTAATTCTTAATTTAAATGGGACCACCTTTACAGCAAAATTAGATGCAGGACATCAATACATGTAATCAATAAAAAATAAAAAGTCAATTCAAATTGTCAAATAGGTCTTAAACCACACAGATAAGGTAAATATCACAGGTATATCTAGCACATAAAAGTGAGGAAGATATATACAGATACAAAATTCTGTTATATCAAAATAACCTCATACATAAAACACTCAAAATAAACACAATTCATCCATAAAAAGCTTACCCCTGTCAAAAATAACAACAAAAAACAGCCTTGATCTAATGACTATGTCCATTCCGGTTCTTGGTGAATGAGTAACATACAAGCTTTTGGGATCGTCCTTTTTGGAGGATTGAAGTTGATTGTTAATTTCAATTATTGTTATTCTCTCAGGTGCCAGGAGATTCAGGTTCCGCATAACGCTCACTTGCTCGATTGCACATGTCATTCCTGTCAAGCTCTTGTGGACTCTCACCATAAGATTTTGCTCACAAAACCATAAGTTTGTACCAAAAAGCATAAGACAACGTGCAAAATTGCAGAAGTCGTTAGATTAATCACCACAAGAACTAAATACATGCACACACACACACACAAACAAGAAATCAGCCTTATTTCACACATAATAAGCTTAAGAAAAACACACTTTTCTCAACACTGAACTGCACTGTTTTGTGTCATTTTGAAATGCAAAGCATGTTTAAATGTAAATTGTACCGAGAATCACCTAAATTGTACACATTTAGTGATTTACACCCCTCACAAAAATTTTACCAGAATGCACAAAAACACCACATGATAGTAAAGGCACAAGACAAGTGTGTTTTAACAACATTCATTCATTGAGCACAGTGATTCAATCATGAATGGAAACCCCCACCACAATGTGCAAAAGAGAACATTTTAGCCAAACAGAACATGTAAAACACACAAGTTACAAGCCAGAAACTCATGTGTCTCAGCAATCAAGGACAAATACCAGATCAACAAAAATATGACATGTAAATGCTTTAGTTCGCGCATGTTCTAAAAACAAGTCGTATATGATCGGTTGTGACAAACATCCGGTGCCAACTTTCGCTCTCTGCCTCGTCGAAAATGCATCATAACGCCCTTATTTTTATTTATATGGCTTCACACTTGGTACAACGTGAGAAAATACTGTGTAGATACTAGAACAACAAAAATATTACATGTAAACGCTTTAGTTTGAGGTCGCGCGTGTTATAAAATCAAGTCGGACATGATGTGACAGGAATCCGGCTACATGTACTTTCACTTTCGATCGCTAGCTCTTCGAAAATGCATCACAACTCCCCAAGTTTCATTTCTATGGCTTAAAACTGCGCACAACGTGAGAAAATACCTTGAAGATACCGAGAACAACAACAATAGTACATGTAACTGCTTTAATTTGAGGTCGCGTGTGGTCAAGCATGGTCGCACAGTACTCGGTCAGATCGCGCTGACGGTGTGCACATGCGCGTTGCCTTGTACTTCCGCCGGATCAGTTACCGCGAGATTTTTTAGCTGTTACTTTGTTCTCGTTAGAACCATTGGGATCTTTTTTTTTATTTGACCAAATTGTTTTGTAAAAACCGTAAAATCTTCGGCATACGCCGTAAGACTTGAAAAACATCAAAATTCCATAAGAATTACGCGAAAAACGTAAGACTTGACAGGTATGACATGTCGTATGCACTTTTAGAGCGCTTAGTTCCCGCCTTTGTTTCTCAGATCTCACCCCTGTCAATTATTGACATATTCGTTGACCAAAGGCCTTATTTCTTCTTCTTCTTCTTCTTCCACATCCATGGGCTGCGATTCACCCGTACACTCGTAGGCACGAGTGGGCTTTTACATGTTTGACAGTTTTTCTCCAGTGATTTTGGCGGGCATACTCCGATTCTGAGGGATGCATGCTGGGAGTGTTTGTTTTTTAACAACCATCAAAGTCTAACATAGATTAGAAGAGGATCTTTCTCAAGCATACGTGGTCTTGTCCTTGCATGTACACATGAAGGGCCCGGATAAGGCATTAGCAGGCCTGCACATAAGTTGACCTGGGAGATCGGAAACCGTAAAGGGCTTATATATATAAGAAGGGTTATGTGAAAAGGCTACCAGTAGTCATATACTCCGTTGGCCTGTGTGTATCAAGAATACAATGTTGCATACAAATGCATGGCATCGAAAACCAGAAGTCACACAAACACTACTTTTTGGTTACTTGGCACTGATCTGACTAGGCTGTGCACAGTAAACTGCATGAAATTTGTATTGTAACTCCACACAATCGTTAAAACAAAAACATGTATGATGTTCTCAAAACACACTCGGCCATTTTATACGGGCATCAAATGAACACACGGCCTTGGATAGGGCAATAATTGCCCTACCATGCCTTCAGCTATGTGCTTCTTTCTGAGCAACAGGTTTCACAATGTTTCAAAATTAGTGTCTTTGTGAACTAAAACTGGAATTGGCTCAATAGACCCAAAGATGGATAGATCCAGTTGAGGATCAATGGACCAACGGGTGCACTCAGATATATGTGTGATCCTAATTCCTAATTGTCTTCATGAAACTCCATTTGGTCCATCAATCCCTGATCCTTCCATCCACTGACATTTAGATCTATTGGAACCCTCAGAAAACAACTCTATCCAAAGAGCAACAGCTCAATGGAAACATTTTGGCATGAATATCACAGACAATACAAAAATCAAACAGCATCGAGAGGATCATGAACTGGTTGAATATGCACACTTCCCTCCAGAAAAGAGGACAACTGTCCCAACAGGAGGCACCAGTTAGATCTCTACCACCTGCGTGGAGACTGCATCATATTTTTGCACACTCCTTGCAAAAGGCAGACTAGATTCCATCCCTTTGGTTTATTAGCTTTCAATGAGTACCAAGAATAACATGTTCTACAGTAATACCTGCGATATGAGACCACCTCCAATAGAGGACACCTCAATCTGCTGTCCCATTGTCTATTATCTGTACCACAATAAACCAGCTCGTGACAGGCTTCTTGCAATGTTGGCTGTTCCCAAGGGAGGCCTTACAGCAGATACCAGCCAAAGTATCCCTCACATGCGGATGAGAAACCATGAGTTTACAGCAGAAGTAACCAACATGAGATTATATGAAAGAAACTTGAAAAGCCCACCTTGAGACCCATCACAGAGGGTGTTTCAACACGCAGTCCATTCCAAAACTGCTGTCAAGTTACAAATAACATTTTGCTGGCCATGTATGTACACACATGTATGTGACCCAGGCACCATTGGTCAGAGCATGGTGGTCAGTCAACACTTCCTGCACAGCTCTTACTGCACTGTCGACCGACAAAGTGTTCAGCCCAACAGCCATTTCACAGCTGTGTTCTGTCATCGGCTTACATTCATATGGCCCTCATGTGACCCCAACTACCCAGTTCAGCAGCAGTTTTAAAATCACTGTGCACCAAGTCACAAACCTTTTTTTCCCAACATGCTCACACAGTAGGCTTTTTTCTTAGCAGATGAAACATTTTGCACGAACATACATGTAAACACCAAGTTTAGGTCTCGGGCATGCCAAACATTTGCAGCAGTTTTTTTGTTTGTTTTTTTAACAAACAAATATCTCTACATTCTCTTCACAACCAAAAATTATTACAATCTACTTTCAGTAGAATCTATGACCAAAAAGCACCACACAGAAAGCATGAATAGGAAATTCTTTTCCTTTTACTCATTCAACAATGATGATACTGTATTATATTAATAAAAATTAAAAACAAGTCGCGTAAGGCGAAATAACAACATTTAGTCAAGCTGTCGAACTCACAGAATGAAACTGAATGCACTGCTTTTTTCACCAAGACCGCATACTCGTAGTTTCGTCAGTCCACTGCTCGTGGCAAAGGCAGTGAAATCGACAAGCCAGAATAGTGCGGTAGTGGTCGCGCTGAGCAGGATAACACGCTTTTCTGTATCTATTCTTTTTAGCTTACTGAGTTTGTTTTTAATCCAAACATATCATATCTAATGTTTTTGGAATCAGGGACCGACAAGGAATAAGATGAAATTGTTTTTAAATCGATTTCAGAAAATTAATTTTAATCATAATTTTCATATTTTTAATTATCAGAGCTTGTTTGTAATCCCAATATAACATATGTATATGTTTTTGAAATCAGAAAGTGACGAAGAATAAGATGAAATTGTTTTTGGATCGTTTAATAAAAAAATAATTCTAATTACAAGTTTCCGATTTTTAATGACCAAACTCATTCATTAGTTTTTAAGCCACCAAGCTGAAATGCAATACCAAAGTCCGGCCTTCGTCAAAGATTGCTTTGCCAAAATTTCAATCAATTTGATTGAAAAATGAGGGTGTGACAGTGCCGCCTCAACTTTTACAAAAAGCCGGATATGACGTCATCAAAGGTATTTATCGAAAAAATGAAAAAAAACGTCCGGGGATATCATTCCCAGGAACTCTCATGTCAAATTTCATAAAGATCGGTCCAGTAGTTTAGTCTGAATCGCTCTACACACACACACACACACACACACACACACACACACACACACCATGACCCTCGTCTCGATTCCCCCTCTATGTTAAAACATTTAGTCAAAACTTGACTAAATGTAAAAAAGAATGAACACATACCAAAAGAACACTCTTTACAACAACGATGGATGGAATCAACAAGAATTATGTAAAATTTACCCTGACACATAGAAGACCTAACAAACTTCACTTTTATTTTCAGACATCATGTCCTCACAAAATCATTTTCTTACACACTGAACACAATAGAGAAGGAGGATTGCAGAGAGAGAGGGGGACAGAGAGAGATCAGATCAAATCAAATCAAATGTTATTCTCAGGGTTGTGGCATAAGTATTACAAACGAGCGTTTTCTCAACCATCCCTCGCCCAGAGAGAACTCGAACTCGAAAACTTTATTACCGAGGGATGATAGCATTAGGTCCATATGGTCCTTTCTTACAGCTAGTCCCTACTATAATACACACATGAAACAAAGAACAAATATGAAGAATCAAAAAATCAAAAAAAATCAAATAAAACAAAATGATGTAGGGAAAAGTATAACAAAATAATAATATAAAAATTCAAAAGTGTGCTTGTTAATGGAAGCATACTATACACTTTCTCTTTCACACATCCTCACACACACTCGCACAAATTGTACACCGACTTAGTCGTTAGAGAGGTGCTTTCGGAGCTGTCTTTTAAAAGAAGGTAGAGACAGAGAGAGAGAGAGAGGGAGAGAGATGATGAACTTTATTTTACAACAATAGAGGTTTTATATAAGGCTATGCCTCTTCTTACAATCTGTCCTTACATATAATACAAAATTCTAACAAGTAGAACAAACGGACAAATAAGCATACATATACCCCTGCATTTAGGTACATGTATAGCCATACGCTGCTTTTGTGGGAAGCATGCTGGGTATTTTTGTGCTTCAATAACCGACCGAACTCTGACATGGACTACAGTATCTTTTCTGTGCGCACTTGTTCTTGTGCTTGCTGGTATACACACGAAGGGGGGATAAGGCACTAGCACGTCTGTACATAAGTTGACCTGGGGGTCCTGGATTTGAATCCGCGACCTTCCACATGGGAGGCCGGCGTCTTATCCACCAGGCCACTGCGCCTGTCTGATCTACAAGATCAAACGCTTTCTTAAAATCAAGAAATACAGCCCCTGCTATGTCTGATCGATTTATTGTCGATAACCAGTTATCACATAGTGATGAAAAATCCCTACTACAAGAATGTTTCGGACTAAAACCAGAGTGAAAACTGTGCAAGACAGAGAGAGAGAGAGACTGAGAATGAGACTGAACTTTATTTTACAAGGATAAAGATTTATGGCTGGGCCTTTTCTTACAATCTGTCCTTGGGACAATAAACATACAATCAAACAAACAAAACACTACCAAAACACTACCAATTTATACTAAAACCAAAAACACTATGGAAGTTAAAATTCAAACACCAATAAACACATGTTTGAGATGATGCTGATGATGATAATGATGATGATGATGATGATGATGATGATACAGTCATTTACACCGAAAAGTACATAATAATGGGGGCAAAATACACTTATAAGCAAGGCACAATCCAAAATTTTAATAATAAATTTTCATTTAATTAATATACTTACCCAACTCACAAATAGCAATTAACTCTAGTTCAGTGCTGGTAACGCTGTACGCGTCCCCTTGGTAACAAGGAAGACCACTCTAAAAAAGAAAGTGATCAATCCCATAAGGCCAGACTATAGCAAGTCTGACTTCCGTATGCGTGCGCATATGCTGCCATCTTATCATTCCAAACGAAGCCCAACTCACTCTTTTTTAGACCCCAGTACCACCACAGCGGGGAGGCGGGAGGGAATAAACGTTGTGAGTTGGGTAAGTATACTAATTAAATGAAAATTTATTATTAAAATTTTGGATTTAAATTACATATCTTTACCCAACTCACAAATAGCAGATTGCTACTATAGGTGGCGGGTATATAGTGAAATTATGATATTAGGACCTGTCCTGCGGCTACCATAACAGGTAACGCGGAACTGCCATCCTGTCTTAAGACGTCTCTGAGTTAGAGGTTAATAAAAACCTCCTCAGACCACCAGTAAGCCGACTCCAGTACTTCAGCCAAAAAAAAGGCCCGACCGGAGGACTGTCAAAGAGGAGGCCCATGCCCTTGCCTCATACGTTCTAGCTAGAGTGAGAGGCAAAACTGCCCTAACATCTCCAGACTGTGTTTGTCACCAGGTAAACACCTGTCTGATCAAAATGGAGACTCACTTGGTTTTAAAGTTACTTTCGCAATATCCTTACACCTTGCTGTGTTAAGTGATATCCTAAACTTCTGACTTTCTGACCAATTACCGAATCCGTGACAGGTACCTTCTGAGAGTCCTCACGGGACAAAAAACCACATCAAGCTCCCCAGGAGCAAGAATCCAGTGTAGCAGTCCATCTAGGTAAGGCTGACTTCAAAAAGTCATACCTCTACCAGAGTAGATAGACCTTCTTCCCTCCTTAAATCAGTGTTTAACGTCGTTTTCAACCGTTCAAGGTTAAATCACGACGGAGATGAAAGATAAGGCAAATGCCCTTAGATTCAATGATCTAACAAGATCCGTGAAAGTCAGAAAAATCTTCGAAACTCGAAATGTTAAACTGGCTAAATGTGACTCTGAAGGAGCCAAACTCTTGCTTCATGAATTGAAAATGCAATTGGAAGCTGGTTTTCCCCATTCACCGCTTAAATGCCGAGGTTAAATCACGACAGAGATGAAAGATAAGGCAAGTGACCTTTAATTCAATGATCTAACAAGATCCGTGCGAGTCAGAAAAATCTTCGAAACTCGAAAAGTTTAATTGGCTAAACGTGACTCTAAAGGAGCCAAGCTCTTGCTTCATGAATTGAAAATGCAATTCGAAGCTGGTTTTCCCCATTTTCCGCTTAAATGCCAGAAAATTTCGAAGAAACCCAAAAGTCATAGATCAGTCTTTCTTAAAAGAGCTGTCTTTATTCAGAAAAGCCAGAAAGCACGCTTACTCCCACTTCTCACAGAAGCTACTAGAGTAAGCTTGGCCGTTTTCCGTGTTGAACAGCCAGGCTAGCCTTGACAAAGGGTTAAAGCAAAACTGCACCAAGCCGTAACAATGTGACAGAAATCTCATAAAGTCTTAAAAATAAGACATGGAAGAAAAAACGGAAACCCAGAATAGGTGGATAGCCACCTGCATTAAGCGGAGAGAAGAGGAGTTCTTTCCGTAAGAAATAAGCGCTTTGTACCAAGCCAGTCTAAGTGACAAGTGAACAAAACACAAAAACACCTATAAAGACTCTGAACCAAATCCAGAGTTGAGGCGGAAGCCCCTGAGTATCTCAAGGATACCCTTACAGTAGACATCCGTGTAATTCGAATGTGAGAAAGCAAAGATGCCTTCTTGCCAGCCTTACGAGGTCTGGAAACCAAGATCGCAAAGACCCGTCTGTGCGACCAATAGGTCGCCGAATAGATCTATGAAAGAGACCCTGTGAAAGCGAGGGTATAGAGCCAAAAGCTAAAATAGACAACAGCCAGCCTGAAGCTTTTCGTTTGGGAACAAAAAACAGCCAAGGCCTGTCTTGCGCTTTCCCTTTTACCGTGAGCTTCTCTTTGTAGAGAAAAACTCGCGTGCATAGAAGCGGACTCAAAAAGAGAACTTTCAAACGAGAAAGAGATTAAAGTCTCGCCAAAAGAACAATAATTTAAAGGCAGAGGCTTACTCTTAGGTAAAAAACGGCAAAGTTACATCCTTTGTATCTGCGTCCTGTAGGACCACAAAGATATCCAGTTAGAACGTAACCGCCCAGGCGAGAGAATAAAAGCAAGTTTTGTTCAAAAGAGCCCATCATAAAGAAAAGATGCGACAATCTACCCAAGCTAGGAGATCTTGATCTTACAGACAGTTTCTCCTTGCTATCAAAATCCAGATGGATGTTTGCCAAACCCGAGGGCGGTTCCGTAGAACGCAAAAAGAGAACCTAAGTTCTTAAGCTTGGAGTTAACCGAAGCCTACAGAAAGCGCTCCGTGAGTGACACGCTACTTGAGCGTAAGACACAAGCTAAAGCACCATCGCCGCAGGTATAAAGTCGAGCGTTGTCCACCAAGGAAGTGGTGACAAAGAAGACTCGCTTGTGAAAACTTCCACAAATACAAAAGGACCCCGACAGAGGATCTAAGGACTTAACACTCAAAGATTCTCCTCAGAAAGCTCAAATCAACTACGAACTGCCGCGAACAGCGACACAAGTGAAGTAAGAGCCTCCCCATTTCCTCATCCTGTTCAATAGCATCATAACGATCATCGAAATGATGAGAACCAGTCACCAATCCCGATAAGGCAAAACTTGCCAAAAATCGGAAAAGTTTTGAAAAATTTTCAAACGCCGGAACTCCATGACCAGATACTCCATCCACCTGTCTCATGCCAGCTGGAAGACTGGAAGAGGAAGTGGATACAGCCTGTATAACAGCAAAGGACCCGCAGTAACGGAACCGGAAGCCAAAAGCTGAAAAGTGCCGACTACCAACACCACAGTGTTAACGGTAGAAGGCTATCCCATCCTGTAACCGGAAGACACAGCCGCAAAAGCGGAAGCGAAAACCGGCCGTGGATTAATAAACAACAGAACCAACCGGTTGCATAGAAACACACCGGACAATTCCGTTGAACCTCGAACCATTTCAGCTGCGAGCGCCACTGCACTTGCTAACTTGAAACGGAACCTGAATTCAGTGCTAATCATTAATGCGGAAGCACCTTCATCTGAACAGCCGTCAAGCACAACCGTGCAATCCGGAAGCTGACTCCCTGTTTGACTTAATTGTCCAACAAAGAACCAGCCCTACTGCTCACTTCCTGCCCCCCGGGAGGAAGCGGAAGTCAAAACTACAAGACATTTGCCATCTTCAGGGCAATGAACGACGATTCCCGGCCACGGAAGTGAACTTTCTGTTCCTTCGAACTCCGGAAGTCGTCGAACAAAGATAGAGGTGGACGAAGTAAAAATCTTTCTCAGCCACCCCTTCCTGTCAAGTCCTAAATGCCGTTTTCCACTGCCCACGTCACTGCGCTGGACAACTTGAATGGCAAGTTAAGCTGGGTGTCATCCACCACCGTGGATACACCCTCCAAACATCACCTTCCTACTCGGTATCAAAGTTAGGAAGGTGACCCCCAGAGAGACTCGCATGGACAACCCAAGAATCACCCAGCCCAACAACTTCCTGCCCCCAGGGCGGAAGCTTACGTTGCCCAGCCACGAAAATGCGTGCTACATTCCTCGTGCGAACGTACACCACCTTCACCGGAGAACCCGGCTACACGCGGCCATTTGCCAACTCCAGGGCAATGGACAACGATTCCCGGAAGCTGAAGAGAACATCCTGTTCCTCCGAACTTCCAGAAGTCGGAACCAGATAGAGGTGGAGTAAGTTACACCCTGCTCTCAACCACCCCTTCCGGTCAAAACTTAAATGCCGTTTTCCGCCGCCCACGTCACTGCGCTGGACAACTTGAACGGCAAGTTAAGCTGGGTGTCGTCCATCCCCATGGACGCACCCTCGTTAACCTTCCTGCTCGCCATCGTAGTCAGGTAGGTGACCCCAGAATGACACCCATGGTCAGCACCAGAGTCACCAATAACTTAAATGCCATTTTCGTTAGCCCGCGTCACTGCGCTGGACAACTGTCAACTAGAACGGCAAGTAAGCTGGGTGTCGCCCACCACCATGGACGCACCCTCGTTAACCTTCCTGCTCGCCATCGTAGTCAGGTAGGCCACAGAGGCCTAGTCAGTCACACCGTCCTGCTCGAAAACAGACCCAGGAGGTTGACCTACAGACAGACACCCGCGGTCCGTTCAAACGTTGGCTTGACCGACTACTTCCTGCCCACCGGGCGGAAGAGGACGAAGATGCTCCCCGAAATACTCATAAAGAGTGGGTCGGAGCCCGACATCCTTTCGCTGCTCATCGGGACTTTCAAGGCATAAGTAGCGCTTCACTGCCTCCTGAGCTCGCACACCGCTTTCGCTAGAGAACCTAGCTACTTGCGGTGTAGACATACCTTTGTCAAGAGTCGGCGTTTTCAGCAGAGACACCATGAGAGCCCCACCGGCCGGCGAGGCATGGACATCAGCCCGAGTCACAGTCGCTGAAGCCTGAGCGGAAGTTGAAGTAGCTGAAGGAGATGGCCGGATCTTGGCTAGAGAGAAAGCATCTGAAACACCGGAAGGGGGTGAACGCAGTTCCTCCCGAGTAGAGGACAATTCTGACGCTAACGTAGAAACTTGCGCGCTAAGTGTCAGTAAAAACGAGGCCCCGTTCATGGCCGCTAAACCAGGGCAAAGAGGAGACCCAGTCTCAGTAGGGGCTACACCCGAAAGACTAACTCTGTTTGACATTAACATAGCTTGACCGGAGGCTAAATGTTAATCAGCCAAAGACGAAACCTGCCAACTAACCGCCAGTAACGACGAACGCAACGTCGGAGGGCAAAACACCTGAACCACCAGATGCCCCCGACACAACAGCATCCTAATCAACAACAACATCTTTGTCACCGCGAGTGACCTTGTCCCTGAAGCGGGCAAAATGGCGGTCGACAGCTTGTCGACCAAAACATCAAAACATTTGCCTGTTCCCGGTTCTGAGAGTGAAATGGCGGATAGTCCGGCACTCTTACTCTTACTAGACGAGGAATCTTTTCTTAGTAGGAGACGCTGCAACAGTAGCCTGTCTCAAACTAAGTATATACTTGGCGTTCTCTGCCATGACAAAAACGAACTCACGAAAAAATTCTTACTAGAAAAATTCTTACAAGTTCGCAAAAGCGCGACAAGAATTTGTCGCCCAAATTTTCATAAAACAGGCAAGGTCTCACCCAAACAGCAAAGGTGTAGGTAAAGCTCAGCGGCAGACCAAGGGGCGAAGCCAGAGTCTGTAGACTCAGAAACAAGGCTGAAAACAGCCGGAGCGTACTTGATAAGCGACCAGTCTTGTTGAACGCTGAGTGTGGAATGATAAGATGGCGGCATATGCGCACGCATACGGAAGTCAGACTTGCTATAGTCTGGCCTTATGGGATTGATCACTTTCTTTTTTAGAGTGGTCTCCCTTGTTATCAAGGGGACGTGTACAGCGTTACCAGCACTGAACTAGAGTTAATTGCTATTTGTGAGTTGGGTAAAGATATGTAATTTAAATAGAGAATCAATGACGAGGATTTTAGCATAACTGCAGCATAGCTCTGCAAGTACAATCAAATATACAAAACCGTCTATAAAATCAGCGTATCCAGGGAGGGGGGGCAACATTATCGGAAAGCGATGTATGAATCAAACAGAGAAAGGTGACTTATAATCAGACTTCTACCAGGGCTGCGAGATCTTTAATTTGCTCAAAGGCTTGAAAGCTCTCTACTTCCCTGCAAACTGATTTTTGAGTTGATTTCAATGACGATAAATTGTGAGCACACAAAATACAAACTTCAATAGAATACAAATAAAATGTCTTTCTCCTTTTGATTTCAATGTCACTAAACTGTGAGTGAACAAGCACACAACAATACAAACAAGTGTTTATTACTGTATATGACTGATTTCTCATTTCACCATATTCATTATCTGTATCTGTAGGGCACGTCGCTAGCATCCAGATTGCTGGCTTTGGCGCGACGGGTGGGTGTGCGCAGCGACGTCGTCTAGCGGCGGCTGGTGGTCAGCGTCGACTTCAATGCCTCAGTAGAGTGAGTGGACAACTATGTTGTCCAGGTGATTCCACTCTATTGTGGATCGTGGGAAAAACGACTGTCTGTATTGTTCGGTGTTGCAGCGTGGTACAGCGAAACACCCGTTGTTTTTTATATAATTGTCTATGGGGTTGCTACCAACGTAGTCTGCTGTTTGTCTTCTGGGTCGAATCATGCGGCCAGCACGTTGAGGGGTCAGGAATTTGTCTGGAGGCATTGCCGGCCGGCACCAGCCCCTCAACCACCTTGTAGTAAAAAGTCAGGCGGAGATGTACTCGTCGTTCCTGGAGAGTCAGGAGGTTGTGGCGTGTCAGGAGGCCTGTAACAAAGCCAGGACGTCTTGATCGGTAGTCGTTGGCGATGAAACGTGCTGCAGTGCGCTGTGTGCGTTCCATCCTATCGATGTCCTGCCCCTGGTACGGGTCCCAGACTACGGCTCCGTACTCAAGGAAGGGTCGGACGAGGGCCAGGTAGGCATTTCGTCTGCAGGCTGCCGAGCAGTGGCGGAGGATTCTGCGTAGGAAACCAAGAGTACAGTTTGCTTTCTTGGTGGTTTCTCCACTTGAGGTTGTCAGAAAATGGAAAATTTCCTAGATAAATTTTCATTTAATTAATATACTTACCCGAATCACATTAGCATTGAGTCACCTGAGATGCTTATCACTGAAAAACGCTTACCCGGCTAAAAATTTTAAAGGGAAGCAACCCATCACCAAAACGAAAGTGAAAGTAGCTTTGGTAATGGGCCAGCACACCGGGAGTTACCTCCCATACGGGTGTGTGCCACGTCACTTCCTCTAGGAACACGTGCCTATTCTCATACGGCTTTAAAAATCTTAAAACCATACGCGGGGCAGGTGGGAGGGAATACAGTATGTGATTCGGGTAAGTATATTAATTAAATGAAAATTTATCTAGGAAATTTTCCATTAAATAACATATTCTTACTCCGAATCACATTAGCAGATAACATCAACAAGGCGGTGGGCTAGAAATGAATCAAAACTCACCATCAAGTTCTGGACAGGAACTGGCCTGCTGCTATGAGCGCTGGAAGGCCTCTGGAGCCATCCTGTCGAAGAGCCGAGACGTCCCGAAGATAAAAGTTTATGAAAACATCTTCAGAACGCCAAAACGCAGTTGTCAGCACCTCCTCTAGACATCTGGAGCGCAGTACTGCCAGAGAGGATGCCCACGCCCTCATTTCATGGGCTCGGGCCGAGTCAAGTGGCAAGGAGGGCATGACCCCCCCCCCCCTCTTTGTGCGACTCCACTCATAAGCTTGCTTAATGAGCGAGTACACCCACCGGGCCAACGATACCTTCGACAAATCTTACTCGCGCCTAGAAAAGGGCGAGATAAACAGCAACTTCTGAGAACTAGACCGAAACGGCTGAGTCCGGGCTAAGTACAGACAAAGAGCCCTCACAGGGCAATTGACCGAATCAAGGTCATCCGGGGCCAACGCGCTGATCAGAGCCTTGACTCTAACCAGCGGAGAGGCCTGCCCCGGAGACTGATTCTTGGCCAGGAAATCGGGCCGGAAACGCAAAGATGCGGAACCGTCCGACTAAAAGGAGATATCTCCAGGCTGACCCGAGAGGGCGTGGACCTCGCTACCCTGTCGGGCCGTTGCCAACAAAAGAAGAACCAGCGCTTTGCGAGTGACAATGAACAGAATGGCCTCGCTCAAAGGCTCAAAATCCGCAGAACGTAGGAATTCCAGGATTAAAAACAAGTCCCACTTGGGAGCGGGCAAACGAGCTTTAGCTTCCTTAAGAGCAGCCCCTTTAATGACTGCAGCTATAACGCCCCCGACTCGAACAGACCGACCGATCTGCTAAAGAGTCGCCGAGATAGCGAAGCGCCGGACCCTCAACGAGGAGCCTGAGGCGCCCTGCGAAGACATGAAAGAGAGGCGGTTGGCGACCTGAATAGAGCGCGGAGCCACCGAACTCACCCCTGTAGCTGAACACCAGGCAGTCCATGCCTTCCAGTGGGAAGCATAAACTGACGAGGTGGACGCTCTATGCGAGCGAGCCACCAAGTCCAGACGGATGGAAGCCATCAGGAGAGGCAAAGTGGAGCGAATCTGAGCTTGGAGCTTGTCCAACCTTCTCTAAGAAGGCTGGACAGTCCACGCGACCGTGTCGAAAGACATCCCCAGATAAGTGAATGTCTGTGACGGGGTCAGCTCCGACTTTGCCCGGTTGATCGAGAACCCCAACAAGTTGGATTCTCGAAGAACCATCAGGGTATCCTGCGAACAGCCGCTCTGGGACTGGATCATGATGAGTCAGTCGTCCAGATAAGCCCGCAGGCGGATACCCTAGGACCTCACCAGTGCACAGACCTGTCTCACCACCATGGTGAAAATCCATGGTGCGAGGGACAGCCCGAAAGGGAGTGCGCGAAACTGGTAGATCTGATCTCCCCACCGGAAACAAAGCCATTTCCGGTCGGCCGGATGCATAAGAAAGAAAGTATGCGTCCGTGAGATCGATCGAGGTCACCCAGTCTCCTGGGCGGAGAGAGTCTCGGACAGAGGCTGGCGTCTCCATCTTGACTTTTATCTCACTCAAGAAGTGTTGAGGAGAGATAAAACCAACACGGGACGCCATCCTCCTGACGCTTTGGGAACGGCGAAAAGCCCCTAAATCCCAGAGAGCTATGGACCCGAACTCTCTCCACCGCGCCCTTCTGCTCCAGGGAGGCAATTTCCGACTGCAAGACGGAACGTGCTTCCTGCGAGAAGAGGGGCTTGAACCGCGGCGGCACTCGGGTAAGAGGCGCCTTTTCCTCCCGCCAGAGCAGGCGGAAGCCCGATCTCACCACTCCCACAATCCATTGGCTGTCTACTACCGACATCCAACGAGAAAGCGCACGGGAGGGGCCTCCCGCCATCACCAAGGTGGGAGGGGGGTGAGATCGGGAGCGCTTCATTGGGGGTGTGGCTTACTCCCAGAGCCGCCACACCCCCTCCCCGATGCCGTCCTCTTCTTCCCGCCACGAGCGACCGGCAGAGCCTGCCGCTTCTGAGCTGGCTTGAGGTTCGACAATGTCTGAGCCTGCTTTTGCTTAGAAGGCTTAGACTGTTTCACCCCCTGCAGAGTGAAGTCGAGGAACTGACTGTCCTTGTTCGACTGAATCTCCTTCTGTCTGGCATCCATTGCCAGAGAACAGAAGAGAGATTCCTCTGAGACCGGGGAGACTCTCAAGGTGTCCCTAGTAGCCAGCTCCGTGAACTGGGACTGCGAGAGGAAGAGATCCCTCCTACAGAGGACCGCTTGGGTGTACTGTAGGAAGGAAAGATGCAATTGTTCCTCATTGACCTTGGCCAAGGCGGTAAAAAGCGCAGAGACATCGTCCGCATTTTGTTCTTCACTGAGAGTGAAAGGAACCAGCGAATCGGTCAATGCCCAAGACAGAGTCCGAACAAGAGTCTCCGCAACGGAGGACAGTTCGATCTGCCGACGTCCAACCTCCTCAGCAGAGAGGAGGGAAGCCTCAGAAACCGGCAGAACCGGATCATGCTTGATCGGTTTAGCCAGAAGAGGCAGCAATTCCCTGGGAACCGGAAGGGTAGCCCCAAGGAGTGCAAAAGACGCCAGCCAGCTCTGGCTCTGAGTGGGCAAGCTAAGCTTCCTATTGCCCGTAGGCACAAAGGAAGAGGCTTGAGAAGCCGACGCCACTCACTGCTGAGCTGATTCCGGAACTGTACCAAAAGGAAGCAGTAACGGAACAGGCACTGGCCGAATACCACTCCCCGCATGTGCTGGACGAACCAGCGAATGCGAAAGTTGGTAAGCCACTGACGGAGACTCGGCAAACCAGAAGGAAGAAACATCTTCCTGTGCCGGCCGGAAGTCCGTCATGGCCGAAGGAACGAACGGAGCGGAAGAGTCCGCAGCCACCACCCCTTCGGGGAAAAAAAACCAAAACGAGACGCTACTTCCGCCGCGATGTCAAGAACAGCCTTGAGCTTTGACGGAAACACGCCCCGAGACTCCTCGTTGACCACTGATGGAGCATCAGAATAGTCACACATGGAACCATGACCAAAACCACCAGTTCCGGAAGCAGAAGCATGCCCTGGCAAACCGGAAACCGGAATGCCTGTGCACGAACATCATCCTGCAACCCAGAACCTTGTGAAGGTAAGGGTAGGCAGGACGACCATCCGTAAAAACCGGAGCTGGATGAGCTGACGTCACTCCCCCATCCGAGTGGAGTGATGCCTGCTCAAGCCTAGGCACTAAATGGCCGGAAGGCGTACGCTGGAATCCACCCTCTGGTATCCGGAAGGAAGCACCAGAAGAGGAAGCAGCGTGTCCGGCCGAAACCGGAAGTGTAGCCGACGAAACCGCGCAATGCGGAATTGAAGGCTGCACTGGTTGACTTCGTGATCCGGAAGGACCGGAAGTCAGTGAATACTCCATACTGCCGCAGCCGCCGTAGCGTGCCTGCGTGGACGGATCATCACTTCCGGCGAGTGCCGGTAGTGTAGCCGACAGAACCGCGCAATGCGGAAGCGAAGGCTGCACTGAAACCAAAAACACCAGTTCCGGAAGCAGAAGCATGCCCTGGCAAACCGGAAACCGGAAATGCCTGTGCACGAACATCATCCTGCAGCCCAGAACCTTGTGAAGGTAAAGGGTAGGCAGGACGACCATCCGCAAAAACCGGAGCTGGATGAGCTGACGTCACTCCCCCATCAGAGTGGAGTGATGCCTGCTCAAGCCTAGGCACTAACTGGCCGGAAGGCGTACGCTGGAATCCACCCACTGGTATCCGGAAGGAAGCACCAGAAGAGGAAGCAGCGTGTCCGGCCGAAACCGGAAGTGTAGCCGTCGGAACCGCGCAATGCGGAAGTGAAGGCTGCACTGGTTGACTTCGTGATCCGGAAGGACCGGAAGTCAGTGAATACTCCATCCTGCCGCAGCCGCCGTAGCGTGCCTGCGTGGACGGATCATCACTTCCGGCGAGGATCATCACTTCCGGCGAGTGCCGGTAGTGTAGCCGACGGAACCGCGCAATGCGGAAGCGAAGGCTGCACTGGTTGACTTCGCGATCCGGAAGGACCGGAAGTCAGTGAATACTCCATCCTGCCGCGACCGCCGTAGCGTGCCGGAGCGGACGGATCATCACTTCCGGCAAGTGCCGGAAATGCGGCAGCCGAAACCGACTGCCGCCGCTGTTCGATCAAATCCAGGGCCTCGTAGGTTATCGCCGGAAATGAAAGATCAGCATGGTATCGGTCGTGACCCGATGCGAAAGAGCTGTCTCCCGAGAGAGAACGTCCAGGCGCCTCACGAGGGCTATCGGACCAGCTCTGCTTACCAGCCGCAGCTGAAGAGGGAGGACGCTGCTCCAAACCGGAAATGGAAGGCAAAGACACGGAAGCCAACGCCCGGACGTCACTGCCAGATGCCGGAAACGCCAAACAACTGGCGACGGAACGCTGGAACTCTGCCTGCACCAAGCTGCGGATTTCCGGAACCAGTGTCTTAAACAGAAAGGAACCAACGCACCCTGCACAGGTGCTAACAACGAGGACGAAGTCTCCGTAGTAGAGAACCGGAGCAGACGTAACAGTAGCGCTAGGCGCCGCAAAAGATAGCAGAAGTAGTAACAGCGCTAGGCGCCGAAATAGGTACAGACAACAAAGTGCTACGTTCTTGGTCTGTACAAGTAAAACTGCTTAAGAAGAAGCCTTAGGCTTAAAATTTCCCCTTGGGGTCCGACTTGCCACAGCGCTTGTCTGAATCAGACATGCTGTCCAATCCAAGTAAACAACACGAAAACATTTTACTGAACGTAAGTCTAAACGACTGAAAACTCAGTAAAAAACACACACTTTCGCGTCAACAAATTACGATAGCTACACTTGCCCAACAAAAACAGAGGCACGTAGAGCTACAAACAAAGTCACACGAGCTAGAAACTAACTCACACAACAAAAAGGCGAAACACGCAAGTAACCGACACACAAGTCAACAACGCGTGGCAACGCGAAAAAATTTACTGAAACGTAAGTCTAAACGACTGAAAACACAGTAAACACACACTCTTTCGCGTCAACAAAATACTATAGCTACACTTGCCCAACACAGAAAGGGGCACGCAGAGCTACGAGCAAAGTCACACGAGCTAGCTAACTAACTCACACAACAAAATGGCTAAACACGCAAGTCACTGACACACAAGTCCGCAAAAAACGGACAACGTACAGTAACGAAAACAGCGCAAAAACCAACAACAAACGGGAACGAGCTCACCAAACTGTAGGCAAGGCGAGCAGAAAAGCTGGGTAACGTGGCCGGCGGGTGTCACTCAAACACACAAGGTCAGCCACAGAGCGTTCTAAAAGTGAACCGTCCTCTCCGAGGTGAAAAAGACGTATGAGAATAGGCACGTGTTCCTAGAGGAAGTGACGTGGCACACACCCGTATGGGAGGTAACTCCCGGTGTGCTGGCCCATTACCAAAGCTACTTTCACTTTCGTTTTGGTGATGGGTTGCTTCCCTTTAAAATTTTTAGCCGGGTAAGCGTTTTTCAGTGATAAGCATCTCAGGTGACTCAATGCTAATGTGATTCGGAGTAAGAATATGTTATTTAATAGGATGCCTAGGTATGGGTTGGAAGGGAGTTTTGAGGATGGTGTTGTTGAGGGAGTACATGAAGGTGGAGGGTGGTTTGTGGGAGATGCTCATGACATAGCACTTGGTGGCGTTGAAGCGCATTCCCCATTTCTCTGCCCAGCCTTCTAGACACTTCAGGTCCTCTTGTAGGGTGTGGTGGTCGTTGAAGGTGTCGATCTCTCTGTAAACGAGACAGTCGTCGGCGAACAGCCTAACCTGGGATCTAACTGCCTGCGGGAGGTCGTTGATGTGGCTGAGAAAGAGGAGTGGGCCCAACACGGTGCCTTGTGGAACGCCCGAGTCGACGGTAGTGGGCTGGGACGTACTGCCTTCAACGACGACTTGCATGCTGCGTTCCGTGAGGAAGCAGTGAAGCCATGCGTGGAGGGGGCCTGTGATGCCATAGTTGGCCAACTTGAGGAGGAGCCGGTCGTGGGGGACGGTGTCGAATGCTTTGGAAAAGTCTAGTATGGCCATGTCAATTTGTTTGCCTTGATCAAAAGATTGCAGTAGGTCGCTGGTGGTGGTTAGTAGTTGGGTTTCGGTGGAGTAGCCAGATCGAAAGCCGTGGTTCAGGTTTGTAAGGATTTTGTGGGCTTGAAAATGGCATAATGTGGCGGAAGATGATGTGTTCGAGGAGTTTGCAGGGGACAGAGGTAAGGGAGATTGGGCGATAGTTGGCGGGCTCGTGGCTGACAACCAGTCCTTGGGTAGGCGTCCACTGTCGACAGAGGTCTGGAAGATCAGTGCAAGCGCTGGGCCGACGCTGTCGGCGAGGGTCTTGAGGACGGTGTTCAGGATGCCGTCTGGCCCGGACGCCTTGTTGACTTTCAGTTGTCGTAGCAGCTTGGTGACTCCGGGGACTGTGATGGTAATGGGTGGGATGTCAGGGGTGGTGGATTGAAGGTGGGGGAGGGGTTGGGAGGAAGCCTTGGTGAAGACAGATTTGAACTGGTTAAGGAGGATGTCCGCTTTTGACTGGCTGTCACTGTGGAGTTGGCCTTTGGTTTTGAGGGGGGCTACTCCGACATTGTCCTGTTTCCTGGCCTTGATGAACCGCCAGAATGGCTTGGTGTCGTTCCTATCTAGCCCTTCTTGGATGGTGCCATTGATGTACTTCCACTCAGCTCGGCGTAACTCTCTTTTGCAGTGTTTTTGGAATCGGCGGTAAGGGGACCAGTTGTTGGAGGATCTCGCTCGGTGGAAGAGGCGTTTCTTGCGTTTCAGCATACGTTTCAGAGGGACGGTTAGCCAGGGTAGGGTCTGCGATGGTTTTAGTGTAAAGGTTGGGATGTTGGTTTCCATGGTGTTCAGAAGTAGGTTCTTGAATGTGGACCATAGGGTGTCGACGTCTTTTCCCTCCTTGTGTTCATCAGTCACGGTAAGGTCACTTCTTATCTGGTCCCAGTTAGCCTTCTTGAACTTGTAGCATTTACGGGGCTTCTGGCGCGTAATCTGTGGCTGGGCGTCAAAGTCCGCAGCGACAATGTCATGGTCTGAGACGCCAGGTACGCTGGCAGTCGATTTCACCAGGGTGGGGTTGGAGGTGAACACAAGGTCTAGTAGGTTGGGGCCTCGGGTGGGGGTGTGGTGTACTTGGGTGAGGAGTGCGTTTGATGTGATGTTGATGAGGTGCTCTTGTATCTCGTTGTCTTTCCCTGAGGAGTGGGCGGTGTGCGTCGTCCAGTTGATGTCTGGGCAATTGAAGTCTCCGGCAAGGATGATTCGGAAACTGCACACTCAATACCCCTTGGATTTTTGGTACAAAGTACAAAAACGCTTAACTTTTCTTAACCAAGACATATGATACCTTTAAACTCTTTGAGGATGTTGAACAAGTATAGAGTCGACAACTATGGAGTAGCAGTCATGTTTGTTACCATATGTGTTCGATAAGTAGCTCAATCACAAGCCAGAACACAGCCATCACATGCCATTTATTGGCTTTGCTGTGATGGCCAAAAACTTAAAACGAATTTCTTTCTAGAACAAAGCAAAAGACAAACAAACTTTAGTGAAATGAAAACAGTAAAGTTTTATATTTTGACAAGATTTAGACCAGTCACAGGCTACAATTCAGAAGAAAGGTGGGTGGACTGTGAACTGCTGCTTCGTAAGCTAGTTGACAAAATTGCCATTAGCCCGTAGGGTGACTGATTCGCAATTTCTAATCTGCCAGCAAAATTCTACTTGCTGCGGGTGGGCAGGCATGTGTTGTTCTACGTCCCTGTTTATATATGAGTGCTCTTTATACTTCAAGCATCTAAATAGATTTATTATTTTTCTTATATGAAAGTGGGTATTTCTTTCACAACAGTCCTGAGCTTTTCTTCATGGTTGTATAAACTTGTAAGCATGCAGTCCATGAAGCTGAGTACTAACTCAATCTGAGACAGAGACCTGGCGATAACTGTTTCACAATTAAAACATTTTTGCCTTCCTTTATCAAAGGTATCGATTTGTATTGGCTTTAAATGGAGACCAAGAACTCCCGTCATTCGTTTTTGAGTCCTAATACATGTAGTTGGCTCAGAGCAGTAGTTGGCACAGAATACAGCTCACAACCCAGGTGCTTCACTTTTTCTGATGATTTAGGTGGTCTGGTAGAAAGATACACTGCAGTGCGGAAATGAAGAGGACAAAGCCAAAGAACACGAAAGTCAGGTTGACATCCAGTGGTGGACCATATGTCTGACTCATTTTCACAGTCCAGGCAAACATGGCACCCCCTATTGTGGGTGCTAGAGTTCTGCACACAGAAAACAAATTAAATTTACAGGTGAAAGCTGCTTTTCCACACACAGTCTCAGACACACAACCACACACAGATACACACACACAAACGTACACACACTCACACACAGCAGGGATGGCCAAACCTACAAATTTAACTTGCCAAGAAAGTCACTTGCCTGCAAAAACTTTACCTGCCCTGGAAATACCACACAAAACATTAGATAATGACGCAATGGTGTGAATGACAGTACGAATGACTCATTTATTTATGCACACAAATTAGCAATTATACGATCCACAACTTGACTGTGGTGAGCAATCCCAGCTGGCTTTTTTGCACTGTTCTTTGCTGGGTCCGGGAAGTTGCACTCAAAATGTGAGCAATCTATGTTTAGTTGGAATTGACATTGACAACTTGAGCCATTTTGTTCCAATCAAAAATGCATCTTGTCTTTTCATGTTCTTGGAAATGTTCAACAAAATAAAACCCAACGTCATCTCCCCACCAAACTTCAACCTCTTGCTCCTCCCCGCAACGGGCATTCACTCACCAGTCTTCTTTGAATGGTTGATCTTTTGTCTTTCTCATGCCGTTCGTTTTTCTCCTTCTTTTTGGCAGTCCAGCCTTTTAAAGTTATGTTGTGATCAGTGATAGATCTACATGCGCGTTTGGAATCTCACAGTCTCTGAATCAGTAGGGAAAATACAAACAACTTCGCAGCAGCGCGGATGAAATGCTGGTAGTATGTCAGAGGTAGGAGTCTCGCTCTCGTTTCAATAGAACATGGCGGCATTCGTTGTAGACAACAGAAGTTCCTGCTTGCGCAGTTTTTTTTATGGCTTAGAAACTTGAAAGTACAAACTTAACTTGTTTTTCATTTGACCAGAATTTTTGCTGGCCCGCCAGTCGGTTTCTACTAGCCTGGCAGATTTTTTACCAGCCCCTGGTGATCGGCCAACCCTGCATAAACACACTCACACACATGCACACACACACATACACACACACTCCCAACACTATGCTCTGCATTAAAGGTCAACTTTGAAATTGACTAGAGTACACCACGCTTGGGTCTTGTAATTGGAAGTCATGAAACCCTGGAGGTGTATGAAATTTCAAAGCTAATTGGCTCTATAGATCAATGTTCAAGAAAACGAGCATTTCCTACTTTTTGACCCTGCTGTGACCTTGAAATATTACAAGGGTCAACCAGAGTTGGTAGATGCCTGGAGTCCATAACACTCTCGAAGTGTGTGAAGTTTTAAAAATCCAGCTTCAGAAACGTTAAAACAAGAAGAGCAAACGCTCGATCGAGTCACTTTCGCAGTTCTGAATATTATATGAGGCATCAGATGGACAGGAAGAAATTGCTATTCACAACACAATACAGATGTAAATAATTTGATGTAAAGAATAATCCTATAAAGTTTGAATCAAATCCGATGAATAGTTTCAGAGATATGATATTTCAATTTTTTTCCTTCAAGACATACCTGTGACCTTGAAAAAGGTCAAAGGTCACCAAAGCAGACGTCAAAGTGTAGAGGTCACTGGGAGTCACGTTCACATAAAATTTGAGCCCGGTCACTTTTATAGTTTCCGAGAAAAGCCCAACGTTAAGTTGTGTGTTGCCGAACAGAAAAGGCTAGTTATCTCCCTTGTTTTTCTGATAACGTTCGTAAAAGGCTACAGATGTAAATACTTTGATGTAAAGAATAATCCTACAAAGTTTCAATCACATCCGATGAACTTTGTCAAAGATATAAAATGTCTAATTTTTCCTTTGACGCTGACCTGTGACCTTGAAAAAGGTCAAAGGTCAACGAAACCATCGTTAAAGTGTAGAGGTCATTGGAGGTCACGACTAAACAAAATATGAGCCGGATCGCTTTGATAGTTTCCGAGAAAAGTCCAACGTTAAGGTGGTGTCTACGGACGGCCGGCCGGACAGACTAACACTGACCGATTACATAGAGTCACTTTTTCTCAAGTGACTCAAAAATGAAAAAATGTCATCTACTATTGTATCCAAACCTGACCTTGCTGGGAACGTCATCAAGAAGGGTCAAGCAGACTTGATGCTTCAAAAACGTTCCAGAAATGGATAGTTTTCCATTTTCTATTTTACACAAACTCGACTCCGCCTTGACCTTGAAATTTGATGAGGGTCAAACTGTCTTAGTTCATGTCTAGAGGTCATCATACCCAGAAACTATGTGAAGTTTCAGAGATCTAGCTGCAATAGCATCTGACAAAATGTCCCTGTAAAGTTTTTCCAAAGACGGACGAACAGACTGATGGACAGCTGACCTGCCATCTGAACACTGCTTTTTACTAAAGACTCACCGATTACCTAGGCGAGTCTTCTTCTTCGTTCATGGGTTGAAACTCCCACGTTCACACATGTTTTCACACGAGGAGTGGGTTTTACGTGTATGACCGTTTTTACTCCACCATTTAGACAGCCATACTCCGCTTTCGGGGGAAGCATGCTGGATAGTTTCATGTTTCTATAACCCACCAAACTATGACATGGATTACAGGATCTTTTCCGTGCGTACTTGGTCTTGTGTGTACACACGAAGGGGGTTAAGTCACTAGCAGGTCTGCACATAAGTTGACCTGGGAGATCGGAAAAATCTCTACCCTTAACCCACCAAGCAGCCGCGGCCGGGATTTCAACTCTAACCCTTCCGATTAGGAGGCCGATGTCTTATCCACTAGGCCACTGCGCCACTGCTAATTGAGTCAATAACCATGGCACTGGTTGGCCAAGTTAGCCTTCAGCTTTCATGACCCAAGTGATTGTATTTAAATAAGTCATACCTGGCAACTGCAGTTGCAGTCATTCCAATTCCATTGACCTTGCCTGCCATGCCCGTGGGGACAGAGTTGTTGATGAGCAAAGATGAGCCAGCAAAACAAGAATTAGCCGCCACTCGCATGGGTAGGGACAAAAGCAGCAAGCACACCCATAACCACACCTTCCTGGAAAAAATTGTGTGAGTGTATAGAGTGATTCCCAAAAAAATACTCAACAGATCTTCACAAAACTTGATATAGAAATTCTCCCACATGATTCTGCATCCCTTGACATTTTTTCTCTAATTTTTTCAATAAAAAGTCTTTGATGATGCCAAACAAAAACAAAATTTGAGGCGGCACTGTCACATCCTCATTTTTCATTCAAATGGATTGAAATTTGGGTCCAGCAATCTTTGACTAAGTCCGGACTCTGGAATTGCATTTTAGCTTAGAGGCTTTAAAATTTATCAATGAATTTGGTCATTAAAACTCTCAAAAATCTAATGTCATGTTTACTCTAAAAATGGGCTCAAAATGAAATAAAATTGGTTTATGCAAATTAGGTACATGTACTATGTTTGTGTGGAGCAATTCCATACAAAACAAGAAGAGCAAACGCTCGATCGAGTCACTTTCGCAGTTCTGAATATTATATGAGGCATCAGATGGACAGGAAGAAATTGCTATTCACAACACAATGAGTCACGTTCACATAAAATTTGAGCCCGGTCACTTTTATAGTTTCCGAGAAAAGCCCAACGTTAAGTTGTGTGTTGCCGAACAGAAAAGGCTAGTTATCTCCCTTGTTTTTCTGATAACGTTCGTAAAAGGCTACAGATGTAAATACTTTGATGTAAAGAATAATCCTACAAAGTTTCAATCACATCCGATGAACTTTGTCAAAGATATAAAATGTCTAATTTTTCCTTTGACGCTGACCTGTGACCTTGAAAAAGGTCAAAGGTCAACGAAACCATCGTTAAAGTGTAGAGGTCATTGGAGGTCACGACTAAACAAAATATGAGCCCGATCGCTTTGATAGTTTCCGAGAAAAGTCCAACGTTAAGGTGGTGTCTACGGACGGCCGGCCGGACAGACGGCCGGCCGGACAGACTAACACTGACCGATTACATAGAGTCACTTTTTCTCAAGTGACTCAAAAAACTTAACATATCGACGTTGTGGTGGAATTGCAGGCACAACTCGTTTTAAACAGCTCTTCAGGAGAAGGACTAAACTGATTATTGTTATTATAAAATATTGTTTATGGTTTGGTATGGTCTTTATTCCTGGTATAAATAATGTGGGACTCACTGGTTCACATTCAATCTCAAACTCCAACTTGGTAGGGTTCAAGTGGTTTATTTGAAACCCCACTAAGCACGCAATGGCAGCGACATCAACACCTCATTGACGACTTCAACACAGGCACAAACACAAGCTGATCTACATTGGGCGATAAAAGCCTCTTTTCCTCTTCTCAAGACTAAGCTAAGTGGGTCATGCCTCTTTATCCCAATAACAATTCAAGTACGCTAGCTCTGATTTCAGAGCTGGTCAGTGGTCACTGGACTTGACACTTATGAGTATAGAATCTGGCAGAGGGAAGCTTAAACGCGGACTTCATTGAAACCGGCTCTGCTAGTCTCAATATGACTGATCCTGGGTTTCCAGTGTTGCCTTTTTACGTCAAGTTTTGACTAAATGTTTTAACATAGAGGGGGAATCGAGACGAGGGTCGTGGTGTATGTGTGTGTGTGTGTGTGTGCGTGTGTGTGTGTAGAGCGATTGAGAGTAAACTACTGGACCGATCTTTATGAAATTTGACATGAGAGTTCCTGGGTATGATATCCCCGGACGTTTTTGTCATTTTTTCGATAAATACCTTTGATGACGTCATATCCGGCTTTTTGTAAAAGTTGAGGCGGCACTGTCACACCCTCATTTTTCAATCAAATTGATTGAAATTTTGGCCAAGTGATCTTCGACGAAGGCCGTACTTCGGTATTGCATTTCAGCTTGGTGCTTAAAAATTAATTAATGACTTTGGTCATTAAAAATTTGAAAATTGTAATTAAAATTATTTTTTTATAAAACGATCCAAATTTACGTTCATCTTATTCTTCATCATTTTCTGATTCCAAAAACATATAAATATGTTATATTCGGATTAAAAACAAGGTCTGAAAATTAAAAATATAAAAATTATTATCAAAATCAAATTTCCGAAATCGATTTAAAAACAATTTCATCTTATTCCTTGTCGGTTCCTGATTCCAAAAACATATAGATATGATATGTTTGGATTAAAAACACGCTCAGAAAGTTCAAACGAAGAGAGGTACAGAAAAGCGTGCTATGCAGCACAGCGAAACCACTACCACGCTGAACAGGCTCGTCAGTTTCACTCCGTTTTGCACAAGCGGCGGACTACAGTCATTGTGAAAAAATGCAGTGCGTTCAGTTTCATTCTGTGAGTTCCACAGCTTGACTAAATGTAGTAATTTCGCCTTACGTGACTTGTTTTAAGTTTCAGACCAACAGATGGACTAAATGTTTTGCTATTGCTTCACGAGACTTCTTCCCTTTCTTTTCACTATAACTCCATAAGTAATGTAGAACAAAATATTGTAAAAACCTTTGCTTTTTTTGTTGGTAAAAGTGTTATTACAATTCTTGTCATTTGAAATAGAGACAACCGCACACTGGCTGGTTTCAAGATGAAAGTCAGAGTTCCTGTAAGTTTCAGAATGTTGCAGTTTTGCAGCATTCATCTTCAAAGGTATACTTTTTTTCTGACTGAAACATTGCCTAACTTGGTGGAAGAGATTTGAATGTAATCACCAGCCCTCCCTTTCTTCCACAAATGAGGCGGCTGCACATACTGGACGCATTTAGAGTGTCTGCAAGGCCTACCTCTGATTTTCATCTGCAAACCTAGGATTAAATAAGTCAACTCTAGTATTTGGCAAGAGAAGATGGTAATACTCCTTTAGCCTGTGCTCAATCATGACTTGTTAGGTACTGTCATAATTCCTACTCTCATCTTGATATCAGTTATATAATACAAAAAGTTTTGTTTGTTTGTTTGCTTAACGCCCAGCCGACCACGAAGGGCCATATCAGGGCGGTGCTGCTTTGACATTTAACGTGCGCCACACACAAGACAGAAGTCGCAGCACAGGCTTCATGTCTCACCCAGTGACATTATTCTGACACCGGACCAACCAGTCCTAGCACTAACCCCATAATGCCAGACGCCAGGCGGAGCAGCCACTAGATTGCCAATTTTAAAGTCTTAGGTATGACCCGGCCGGGGTTCGAACCCACGACCTCCCGATCCCGGGGCGGACGCCTTACCACTAGGCCAACCGTGCCGGTAATACAAAAAGTACTGTTCATAAAAATATGCTAAACAACTAAACAACTGCTAACAGAAACTTCCCTCAAGTGAATCCAATGAAGTTTGCTGCAACAATGCCTGATAACTCTTAAGAAAGAAATGACAGGGAAGAAGTGCATGGTCACTCACTGGCTGACTAGCAGGTGTAACAAGGGCATCATTTGAACAGGAATGAAGATGAAGAAAATGTTGATGAGGTAGGCCTGAAAATGCACACAAAAGAATAACTAGAAAATTTCAATAATAAATTTTCATTTGATTAATGTACTTACCCAATTCTCATAAATGCATTGACTTCAATCTCACATACTAGATGTCAAAAAACTACTCAAATTACCTGCCCTTGCAAGGGTGGTAACCAAGCTAAAAACAGATGCCATAGCCGTTGCTATGACCTGTCCCACCTGGTTACCCATAACCCACCGCGCACCACATGAGCGCCGGCATCCGGAATAATCATTCGAGACTTCTCAAAATCCCGTAGGAAATTAAGTAGCGGGGATGGATGGGAGGGTATTAACTATGAGAATTGGTAAGTATATTAATCAAATGAAAATTTATTATTGAAATGTTCGATTAAATTACATATTCTTACCGCAATTCTCATAAATGCAGATTGCTCCAAAAGGAGGAGGGACTTAATTATGTCCCAGAAAGAACCTGTCCTGCAGAAACTAACGAGGGCAAAGAAAAGGCCTCATCAAGTCAAGAGCAGGAGATGTCCAGGGGGTAAAAAATTGATGAACACGTCATCAGACCTCCAAAGAGCTGTTGGCAAAACTTCGCATAGGCGACAGGAACACCACCAGCGAGAGAAGAACCCCAGGCTCTGGACTACTGAACACCTGTAAAGGAACAGAGGGAGGACTGAACGCCCCCCCCCCCCTTTTGTATTCAATAGGCAACCACTCATAGGACTGTCCTATGAAAGTAGCAACACCTCTTGTGAGCGTCAATTAAGAGAAGCCTCTTTCACCTATAGTGTAAAGAGCTAAGAACATGAGCTTTTGGCTCTTAGTTCCAATTGACTGAGCGCAAGTTAAAAAGGATTTTAAAACTCTAACCAGACAGTTAGAAAATCCAAATCGCCCGGAGCGAGAATCTTCTCGAGAGGAGGGAATTAAACACCAGAGGAGATTGACCAGGTTTCTGAATCCAGGAAATCTGGCCGAAAAGCCGTGAAAAAACGGAACTATATGTTCCAAGGCTACATCCTCCGGTAAACCCCAATAACGCACGGGTTTGTTTGTTTGTTTGTTTGTTTGCTTAACGCCCAGCCAACCACGAAGGGCCATATCAGGGCGGTGCTGCTTTGACATATAACGTGCGCCACACACAAGACAGAAGTCGCAGCACAGGCTTCATGTCTCACCCAGTGACATTATTCTGACACTGGACCAACCAGTCCTAGCACTAACCCAATAATGCCAGACGCCAGGCGGAGCAGCCACTAGATTGCCAATTTTAAAGTCTTAGGTATGACCCGGCCGGGGTTCGAACCCACGACCTCCCGATCACGGGGCGGACGCCTTACCACTAGGCCAACCGTGCCAGTTTAACGCATGGGTCTCACTGCCCTTCGGGGCTGAGGCCCAGAGTAAGAAGAACAAAGTCCTACGCGTTATACAAGGGTACGCCTCTAAACCTCCTAAAACAAAGTCCTTTGATCATGCCCGCAAAAGCGCCATGAACAAAGTAGCTGAGATAGCAGAGACGCCGGAACCTCCAAGAAGAGGCCAAGCCGCCCAGAGCCAATAAGAAACAGAGGTGATTAACCACCTGGATTAAGAGAGGGGCGCTAAGGAGTTGCACCCCCGCTCTATACACCAATTGGCCAAGGAGGCCAATGAGGGGCATACACAGAGAAAGTGGAGGACCTATGTGCTTCATGCACCAAGACCAGAGTCAAAACCCACGATCTGTAACACAAACAGCACAACGTCCAGCCCTGTAAGCAGATGGCCCAACCCGTGTGCAAGCCCTGAGAGGTCCTGCTGAGCGAGTCGGCCAGATTATAGAGCCGGCCGGGGAGACATTCCCCTGAGATATTGATTTAGTGTGAAAGGAACCAAATCAGAATCCCGTAAACTCTGTCTGACAGGGAGCGAGAACTTGCTCTTCCCTGCTCATCCACATAGACAGCAACTGAAGTATTGTCCGTATGCAACCGGACATGCCTGTATATAGCCAAAGAGAAAGGCTAGTAGACTGAGAGCTACTGCTCCTAACTCCAGGCAATTGAGATGCCCAAGGAGTTGAGTCCACATCCACAGCCCCAAGACTGTGATTGCCAATGTAGACTCCCATCCGGACAGAGACGCATCCATGAAGCGGTCTAAATCCGGGGGGGAACAAAGCTAGCGAAAACGCCCTGAGCGATCCAATTGGATTCCAGCCACCTACCCGCGTGGAGGAACCCACCCTGGAGGAGGACCCTCTTGTCCAAGACCTGTGAGGCCGAGTCCCAAAGAGACTTGAGGAAAGACTAGAGAGCCAGCATAGCCATCGATTCCGTATGACCAAGGATCAAGGCTAAGGACCTCGCAGAGGTCTGCTCTCGTGCCAGCCTGGCAGTGATAAGAGCCTTAAAGCCTCTCTATTCTCTCCTGTGAAGGACGAAACTTCCAAGAGACAGTGTCGAACGGCATGCCCGGGTAAAAAACCTCGGATGGGGACAGCTCGGATTTTGCCTGGTTTACTGAGAACGCCAGGCAAAGAGCCTGGTTCAACACCATCTGAAAGTGCAGCTGGCAAGCTGATTGACTCTGATAAAAGATCAACCAGTCACCGAGGTCGTCCAGAGACGGATAGCTCTCCGTCTGATCAGAACACCGACTGAATGCCCACCATGTTAACAACTCATGGCCAGCAACAGCCTGAAAGGCAGAGCCCTGAACTGAAAAAACCTGGTGACCCCAGCAGAAACGGAGCCACTTCCTGTCTGCAGGACGCATAAGGAGGGCTCGTGTGAGAGCACAGAGGAAAATCTCAGCCAAAGCTGATAACTCTAGACCATGCCGTCCCACCTCCTCCGGAGAGGAGAGGGAGGAGTCACTGAACGAAACACCCACTTTGTGACCGGGAGCGCATCAATGCGCTGCTACTTGTCTATAAAAGAAGGGCAAGACTGAGGCGTCTGAGTAGGTTTGAACAAAACCCCGAAAAAAGCCTGTCCCTTGCTTCCTGTAACCGGTGTGAAATCAAAGGAGATCACACCTGGTGAAGACAGTGTGGGCATAGAACATCACTGACGAACTCATCTGCTCGGTGATGACCCTAGCCAGAGCTGCCAGCAGCATGGCTACGGCCCTATCCAAGGCATCCTCCCTAAACGAGTCCAGGGAGGTTAAGATGGCTCGTATGAGAGCACAGAGGAGAGTCTCAGCGAAAGCGGATAACTCTAGACCATGCCGTCCCACCTCCTCCAGAGAGGAGAGGGAGGGGTAACATCACGAAACCCCACGTTCCCTGTGGTCTATTCGTGAAGCCAAGAGACTAGTTCCGGCGGAGCGGGAAAACTAGCCCTTGGCAACGAAAATGTCTGGATCAGATCCTGAGACTTGACATTCCAACCTATCTTCTTCCGCACTAAAAGTGAGAACGAAGCAGCCTGAAACCCAGAAGCCAGCCACCGGCTAGCAGAAGGAGGAGCAGGACCATGCGCATGAAGCAGCGGGAAAGGTGTAGGCTGAAGACCACGACCCTGTGGTGCGAGTCAAGCCAAGAGCTGCGACATGTGGTAGGCAATCACCGGAGACTCGGCAAATCAAAACGATTGCGAGTAAGCCCGCGTAGACCCAAAGTCATCCGCGGAAGAGGGAGGAAGAGAGACACCCTGCTCTGAATCCACCACCCCATCCGGGAAAAAGTAAGCTGCCACAGCAGCCGCTTTTTGCATAGCGAGCCTTCAAGCAGTAGGCAGCGCTACACACTCTCGCTCCACCACCGAGGAGTCCGAATCCCCACCAGCAGTTGTGTCAAAACACAAAAGAGGGGAGAAGGGGGAGGCAGCGCACTAAAACTCCTGCTAATAACACCGCCAAGAGTGAGAGTGAAAGGGGTGATCTGTCTCTGCCTGCCAACCCAACCGCCCACCTGACCCGAGGAGGGAGAGGGGTTGGTAGTTGGCACAGCGCCCTGTCAAGAAGGAGGGCGAGTGGGGGTACGAGACCAAGCCAAGCCCGGCCAGCCGTACCCCACCCGCTGTGCGAGAGAAGCGTCCCAGTGCTGAGAACCAGTCTGCCTGGTTTGAGCCACGCCGCGCCCCGAGTGGGGAGGGGGGTGGTTCGTCACGGCAATAACCCCTGGAGTGGGGAAAGACTGAATGAGAGACGCAACCGTAAACGGCCGAACCCCACTTGTCCACCTGCTGACGTCCTGTAGCCCCACCGCTCACCCACCCCGAGGGGGGGGGTGACGGAAGCTGGCTGAAGACAATGACCACTGGCAAGGCCATACTGTTGTCCACAATCCATTGTGTCATAGCACAAAGAATGGGAGACTGGAGAGATAAGAGCATGTTCTGTCTCCGCCTGCCACCGCCACCGCTCACCTACCCCAAGGGGGTAGAGGAGTAGGCAGCCGGCACAGCACCCTGCCGAGAACAAAGCAGAGCCAAGCTCATAGTTCCCCGACCGCTGTGCGAGAGACTGGCCCCAGCCGCCAAAACCGGTCTGACCAGTTTGAGCCACCCGCGAAAACGAGTGCGGGCAGCCAACACAGCCCCCTGCCCCAAATGGGGCAGAGGAGGAGTATGTAACGTAGCCTGGAAAGGCCGTACGTCCCACCCCAGCTGTGCTGACTGGCTTGACGATTACCGCTGGTAAGGCGGTAACGCTCAAGACTGCGACGGCAGTCTAACAGCCCCCCACCCTGTCCAGCCCGGAGGGTTGAAAAAGAGTGGGCAGCTGACACAGCCCCCTGCCCCAAATGTGGCAGAGGAGAGGTATGTAACGTAGCCTGGAAAGGTGGTACGTCCCACCCCAGCTGTGAATGAGCGAAAGAAATGCCAGGCAGGCGGGAGCCCGCAGATTGGCTGTGCTCAGGTTGGAACCCCTCCCCTAAAGGGAGGGACGTGGGTCTGTCAGCAAACTGATCCTCACCACGCGAACCCGTAAGAGCACACTTACCGTGCCCCCCCCCCCCCCCCCCACTCCCCCTTGAAAAGGGGGCTGCATGTCCAACAAAGCTGCGCTCGAAGCGAGGTAAGAGAACAGAGGCAGGAGGGGAGCCGACCCCCCCTCCGAAAGGAGAGAGTGCTCGTGAACAACCCAGTACTACCAGAGGCAGAAAGGGCTGAACCGAACTGGAAAATTTTATAAGTAAATTTTCATTTGATTAATATACTTACCCCAATCACATATAGCATTGACACAGTCTGAGATGCTAGGTACTGAAAACACTTACCCGTCTAACATTTTTAAAGGGAAGCAACCCCATCACCAAAAAGGCTTAGAATAGCCCTGGTAATGAGCCGGTATCCCGGGAGTTACCTCCCATATGGTGGATACTACGTCACTTCCTCTAACAACACATGGCAAATCATACGGCTTTAAAGAAACTAAAAAACCATAAGCGGGGCAGGCGGGAGGGCCTACACTATGTGATTGGGGTAAGTATATTAATCAAATGAAAATTTACTTATAAAATTTTCCATTAAATTACATATTCTTACTCCCAATCACATATAGCAGATAACATCAACAAGGCGGTGGGAAAGAAAATCTAACTCACTCTAAAAACCTTGCCAGAAACTGGCCCGCTGCCAAAAAAGGCAGGAAGGGCCCGGTGGGAAAGAAAAATCTAACTCACTCTTAACACCCTTGCCAGGAACTGGCCCGCTGCCAACAAGTCACGAAGGGAACAGAGAAATTCCTGATTGACAGCCGGGATGTCTCTTAGACAAAGCTTGCTAAAGACAACTTCAGAGAGCCAGAAAGCTTTTCTTTACGGCCCAGGAAGAAAGAAGAGCCCTGGATTACATGAACCCAAGCCGAGAGGAGGGGAAAGACAATCTGACCCCCCCCCCCCCCCCTCCTTTTCTATTGGAAGGCAATGCCAAAGCCCGACAAGACCTGAAAGATATAGGTCAGCTCCAGACAAGAGTGACCAATCTCCACACAAAAAGAAAGAGAGAGACACCTGAGTACAAAGTACCAGAGTCCAACTCAATGAAAAAACTCAAAAAGAGCATAAGCGTTCCTAAAGTTCCAAGAACGTGAAGAAACGCTCACCCCCCAAGCACGCTGTACTGCTTCTCTGCGTTAGAGTACAATCTAACCAAGGAAAGAAACAAAGTACCCCTGGGTAGTGACATAAGAAAAACGTCAAGAATAAAACTGACTGCGATCTTTGACATCGTCACCCATAAAGCATGCTAAAGAAGGGTGCCGTAACCAGCAGACTTGCTGCTCTCAAAAGAGATGGTAACCAGTAATCCTCTACCCGATCATGCGAAAGCAGAAAGAGATAATACGAGGAAGCAGCTACTTACAAATGTGCGTAAGCAACTGAAAGTGCGGAAGTCACAGCGGACGAAGCCTGGTGTGACCGGTGACCATGAACAAAATGGCTCAAAGCCATAATGTCCGCAGTTCAGTCTGCTTGTAGGTAATTGAAATTGAATCAAGAACCCAAAGCCGAAAACAAGACTGGTAAGCATACACGAAAAACCATGAAGCCGACCAGTCAAAAGTCTCCCGAGACAAAGTGTTCTCAGGAAAAAACTGGAACATTAGCCAGCCCTCTGCCAAAAGGAGAGGACTGGCCAAACTGAGAGAGAAGGTAAGCCACAAAGGATGACTTCTCAAACCTACATTGCCAAAAACAATGCCCCCCCCAGAAAATCTGAATGTAACCTACGAGGCCAACTCAAGCACACCTTAAGTTTGGACGAAACACCAGAACAAGTCTGATCGCTAGAGAAAGACAGAGTCGGACTCAGCGAAAGACAAACAATGACCACAAAGGTCAGTCGTTGATTCTAAAAAACCCTGACGTAACTAAGACGTCGGTAAGAGAAACAACCTCTCCAGCTAGCCGGAAGTGCGACAGAAGCAGCAGCCCGTGGCTGAAACGACTGTTACAATGACTGAAGCCGGAAGCCAGTATACCCGAAGGTCAGCCCTAGATCCGCCCAGAAGAGACCTGAGCGGGTGCTCGAGCTGGCGGACCTAGTTCGCTGTGTTAAAATCAGACTGATGCACAAGAAAGAAAATATGCACTCGTCAGATTGATTGAAGCAGCCCAACCTCACAGTCCCACCATTCATTAGCTGTGAAAAGAGACCAACCAAAGCGAAAGTGCCCGGGAGGGGACCTCCCGTCATTCCGAAAGTGAAGGGCGGAAGGGGGGGGCGAGATAGGGAGCACTTCATTGGAGGTGGGGCTTGTCGAAAGAGAAGCCCCTCCCCCTTCCCGAAGCAATTGTTTTCCCGAACCATGAAAACCAGGATGAGCTTGCCCGTAGGCTGCCAGTTCAGAGAGAAGTCGAAGAACTGATGTCCTCTGTTCGACTGGATCTCCTTTCGTCCAGCATCAAGCTCCAAAAGACCAAAAAGAGATCCCAAGGAATTCATTCCGTGAACTGCTAGTGCGAGAACAAAAACCCTCCGACACCAAACCGCATGAGCATAGTGAAGCGAGGATATAAGCATCTGCTCTTCGTTCACCCCGCCAAGGCTGAACGAAGAATGAACACGTCATCAGCAAACTGATCTACACTGAATGTGAACAGATCAAAATAAACGGCCATAGGCCGAAAAAATTCTGAGATCGTCTCCAAAGAGATGCAAGTTCCAACAAACTCACGTCCTATCTCCTCTGAAGAGACAAGGATGTGTTCTAGTACTGACACAACCGAGTCTCTCGTAATCTGTTTTTCCAGCAGAGGAAGTAATTCCTGCGTCACCAGAAAGATGACCGCGGGAGAGCAAAGGACGAAAGCAAGCAGAAGCCTATGTAGCCGTAGACAGCAAAGGCTGAGCCTGTTCCTAAACTTGCCTTAAGAAACAAGAAGAGGAACAAGAAGAGAAGGAATACCACTTCAGGCATGAGAAGGCTTTGCCAAAAACCTGCTAAAGGTGGTATGCCACAGAAGGGGACTCTTCGAACCGGAAGCAGGAATCTTCCCCCTTCGCGGAACGGAAGTCCGACATCGCCAAAGAGGCAACCAAAGAGGAAGCCGAAACCGCCGATGCACCTTCCGGAAAATAAAGGGAAAACCTTCGCCACAGCGTCAAGAACAACCTGAGCTTTAACGGAAATCCCGAAAATGTCTATTCACTAGCCACAGACTGACGTCAGGGTGGAAGAGCTAAAGACAAGGCCGAAGTCACATCCACCAGAGGCGGAAACAATGCACGGGATAACCGGAAACCGGAAACCCGCGTACCAGGATATCATCTTGACTTATATCCCGACTGGTCAGGAAAAGCCAAGTGAACGTCCGAAGACGACGGAACTGAATGGACAGAAGCCACCCCACACGAAGGGTGACATGACGACTGCCCCGGCCGAGGAGACCTGAGAACGCCTGAAGGCCGGCCGCTGTTCCTTCCTCACAGACAACCGTCGGAAAGAAGGGGAACAGTGTATCCGGAAGAAGCCGGAAATGCAACCGACGAAGCCGCACTATGCGGAAACGAGGGCTGCGTAGACTGAGGCCGGAAGCCAAAAAGCCCGGAGGCCAGTCTCCGGTCAACCCCAGCACCGACACGGAGTGAACGTGTGGTGAGGGACCTATGATTCCTGTAAGGCCGGAAGCGCAGCAGCCGAGAACGGCTGCCGCCCTAGCTCTGAAACAGCCTTTTCCAGGAAAGTAACGGGATGTAACCTCCGCCGCAGCTTCAAGAATAGACTTGAGCCTTGACGGAAATCCCGACCGTGTCTCTTCGCTGACCACAGACTGAACTTCAGAATGGACCAGTGAAGGACACTGACCAAAGTCATTAACACCAGAGGCGGGAGGAAGCACGGAATAACCGGAAACCGGAAACCCGTGACCCCGGAAATCGACCTCACTCATCCCTTGACTATGAGGAAAAGGGTAAGTAGACCAACCATCCGAACCACCGGACCTGGATAAGCGGAAGTCACAACACCCGGAATGCGGGTGAAGCAACGACTGTCCCGGCTGAGGCACAGAGTGCACGAAAGCCGACCGCTGTTGCTCCCTCTCTGGCATCAATACAGAGGCACCAGAAAGAGGGACAGCGTATCCGGCCGAAGCCGGAAACGCAGCCGCCGAAACCGCAGAATACGGAAACAAAGACTGCGTAGACTGAGGCCAGAAGCCATAAAGCCCGGAGGCCAGTCTGCGGTCCGTCCCCTCACCTACGTCGGAGCGTACAAGTGTAGGAGGACCTATTCAGACGCTGTTGCTCCCTCTCTGACATCCGTCCAGAATCGCCAGAAAGAGGGACAGCGTATCCCTGGATGAGCGGAAGTCGCAACACACTCCAGGTGAAGCAACGACTCCCCTGGCTGAGGCACAGAGTGCACGAGAGCCGACCGCTGTTGCTCCCTCTCTGGCCTCCAAAGTGAAGTGCCAAAAAGAGGGACAGCGTATCCAGCTGAAGCCAGAAACGCAGCCGCCGAAACCACAGAATGCGGAAACGAAGACTGCATAGACTGAGGCCGGAAGCCATAAAGCCCGGAGGCCAGTCTGCGGTCCATCCAGACACCGCCGCCGTAGCGTACGCGTGTAGGTGGACCTATGTTTCCGGTGAAAACCGGAAATGCAGCCGCCGAAACCGCGGAATGCGGAAACGAAGACTGCATAGACTGCGGCCGGAAGCCGTAAAGCCCGGAGGCCAGTCTGCGGTCCATCCCGTCACCGCTGGCAGAGCGAGCGCATGAGGGAGGACCTATGCTTCCGGCCGAAACCGGAAACGCAGCGGCCGAAAACGGCCGCCGCTGCTGGTAGACAAAGTCCTGCCCGAAGGGGGTATTGTCACCAGTAGAATGCAGGGAGTGACCCTGCCCAAGTGAACTGTCTCCCGGCAGGGAGTGTCCAGACGCCTCACGGGGGCTGTAGGACCAGTTCGACTTACTTGAAAGCACGCCAGCGGAGGCGGAAACCGCCGAGGCAGGAACTTGCACAGCGGAACCGGAAAGAACCACCAACGAAGCTAGGGAAAGAACATCCCCCACAGCAGACGGAAGTACAGCGCTGCCGGAAGCCGAGGAGCGCTGCATCTCTTCCTTGACCAAATTCCGAATCTCTGGAACAAGAAACTTCAACAGAGAAGACACAAGAGCCCCCTGCTCCGGAACCAACAACGATGGAGGCGGAGAAACAACAGGAGCTAGGCGGAGAAATAGGCACCGACAAAATGGTGTTGTGGGAATCGTCAGAAACAACGACAACAACAGGTTTAGAACCAGAGGAAGACTTAGGCTAAATCTTGCCCTTCAAGTCAGACTTTCCACGACGTTCAACTGCGTCAGCCATGCTGACTGACAACATCAAACGGAACACAAGGCAAAAAATTACTGAAAAAACGTAAGTCCAAACGGACAGAAAACTCAGTAACTACAAACAGTTCAAAGAACAACAAGACTAACCAAGCTCGCAAACTATGGGAGTAGGCAAGCACAGGTTAAAAGCCAAACATATCGAAGTCAGCCACGCTAACTAAAATACAAATGGCGACAACGCAAACACAGCCACTGATACTACAAGTCCAAAAGGACGAAATAACAGTAGCTACAACAGCAAAAAAATTCGTAAACAACAAACAAAACAAGAACGAGCTCACCAAACAGGGGCCAGCACGGGAGAAAGACAGGTAAAACGTGGCCGGCAGGTGAAAACTTCACAACAGACAGCCACGGGAGCGAAAATTCAGAAACACCCTCTCTCTAGGACGTTGAAAAGTCGTATGATTTGCCATGTGTTGTTAGAGGAAGTGACGTAGTATCCACCATATGGGAGGTAACTCCCGGGATACCGGCTCATTACCAGGGCTATTCTAAGCCTTTTTTGGTGATGGGGTTGCTTCCCTTTAAAAATGTTAAGACGGGTAAGCGTTTTCAGTACCTAGCATCTCAGACTGTGTCAATGCTATATGTGATTGGGAGTAAGAATATGTAATTTAATGGCCATTTGCACCAGACCACGGTGCGAAGCAGCAAGCCCCCCCCATCCCTCTCTCCAGGGGGGATGCGTAACCACTGAAAAGTACCGAAGGTAGTAATGAGTGGTCAGAGGCAGGTAGGGAGCAGCCCCCCCCTCCAGAAAGGAGAGGGTGCTCGTGAACAACCCAGTGCCACCAGAGGCAGAAAGGGCCGAACCGAACTGGCCATTTGCACCAGACCACGGCGCGAAGCTGAAGTAGAAGGGCTGCTAAGGAGTACGCCGGCAGACGTCGCCTAGGCCAAAGGGCCCCCTCCAGCCAGCAAGGAAGTATCCGCCACAGTGGGCGGGAGAGCGGGAACCGCCGCTCGTGCCTGAAACTGCTGAGAAATAAAAACACATATTTCATCGCTAAGCCCACCGAACGTGGAAGACACTGACTGGTTCTCCTTAAGAGAAGATGCGGGCTGAGGAGAGAAAACGAAACCTTATCCACCTGAATAGCTACTACAAAAGGAGTACTACTCGAAGGGTCGTCGACCCACACGGAGGTTTCTAAATATGGCTAGAAGCCTTATTCCCTTCCTGCCTCGCACTAAGTTACTGCTTGCTATCGGCCATCTTGGAAAAGCTAAATGGCCGAAAACCGTAGCCCACCAGAAAAGTAAACTTCTGAATCGGCTGTAAACAAGCAGCTAATAACAACAATTCAATTCAATAAAAAGGGCAGATCTCACCAAAAGAATGGCGAACAGGTAAGGCCCCCAAGAACCAGCTAGTCCAACAGACAGGCCGGTAAGAGAAGGCCGCGAGAGTAGAAGTCCAAACACCTCCGACCGTGAGTAGTCGAAAGTCGAGAATGATTATTCCGGATGCCGGCGCTCACGTGGTGCGCGGTGGGTTATGGGTAACCAGGTGGGACAGGTCATAGCAACGGCTATGGCGTCTGTTTTTAGCTTGGTTACCACCCTTGCAAGGGCAGGTAATTTGAGTATATTTTCGACATCTAGCATGTGAGATTGAAGTCAATGCATTTATGAGAATTGCGGTAAGAATATGTAATTTAATTCTCATTTACCACAGACAAAACTTCAAATCCAGACAGACACACAGACATACTTGGAGAGACAAACCTCACCCTCCGCTCTCGTCAAATCAGTCAGTCAAGTATTGACTGAATGTAAAACAAGTCACGTAAGGCGAAATTACTACATTTAGTCAATCTGTGGAACTCACAGAATGAAACTGAACGCACTGCATTTTTTCACAATGACCGTAGTCCGCCGCTCGCGCAAAACGCAGTGAAACTGACGAGCCTGTTTAGCGCGGTAGTGTTTTCGCTGTGCTGCATAGCACGCTTTACTGCACCTCTCTTCGTTTGAACTTTCTGAGCGTGTTTTTAATCCAAACATATCATATCTATATGTTTTTGGAATCAGGAACCGACAAGGAATAAGACGGAATTGTTTTTAAATCGATTTTGGAAATTTTATTTTAATCATAATTTTTATATTTTTAATTTTCAGAGCTTGTTTTTAATCCGAATATTATATGTTTTTGGAATCAGAACATGATGAAGAATAAGATGAACGTAGTTTTGGATCGTTTTATAAAAAAATTATTTTAATTACAATTTTCAGATTTTTAATGACCAAAGTCATTAATTAATTTTTAAGCCACCAAGCTGAAATGCAATACCAAAGTCCGGCCTTTGTCGAAGATTGCTTGGCCAAAATTTCAATCAATTTTATTGAAAAATGCGGGTGTGACAGTGCCGCCTCAACTTTTACAAAAAGCCGGATATGACGTCATCAAAGACATTTATCGAAAAAATGAAAAAAACGTCTGGGGATATCATACCCAGGAACTCTCATGTAAAATTTCATAAAGATCGGTCCAGTAGTTTACTCTGATTCGCTCTACACACACACACGCACAGACAGACAGACAGACAGACAGACAGACAGACACACACACACACATACACCACGACCCTCGTCTCGATTCCCCCTCTATGTTAAAACATTTAGTCAAAACTTGACTAAATGTAAAAAGCAAACAAGAATTCCAACCTAGTGTTTCCTTAGCAAAATTTGAACCGTACTTTGAACAAGAAGAGTTCTGATTAGCATTTTAGTCTTGATCTTCTAGTTTGGGCTAGTCTTGGTGATGACTGATCCCGGGTTTTCAGTGTCAATCTTTTAGTTTCAAGCTGGCAGATTGACTAAATGTTTTGATATCGCTTCATGCAACTTGTTTTTTTATTGGTTTTTTTTCCCATAGTGTTCTTTAGTAAATTAGTATTCCATGGTGAAACTGAATTTCAAAAACTGAGTTTAAACCTCTTTACGACTGAAAGAAAGCAAAATGCACATTTTGCTGATATCTTATAATCTTGCAATCTGAGAAACAAAGCGCTATAATGCATGCGACATGTGCAATAGAGCAAGTACAAGTTATGCGTACCAATCTCCTTTGAGGAAAAACAAGCACTGAAAGGAAATTCAAAAACAAAGAGGCTGCTAGCGTGTACCCTGGGACAAGGAGATTTACGATGCAGGAGCTGTCAGAAGTCGGCGATAGCATGGGAGCGTTAGATAAACAACCAGTCTTGGCACAACAAAAACGCCTGATTGACTCCGCTAAACAAACCACCGCTAGCAGGAGGTCTTGTGTTGACAGCTTAGCTGATAAAGGCTGTGGAACCACAGTAGGGAAAGTTTTGTAGAGGAGGTCGGGCTTTTAAGATATACCATAAGAGTCTGTGTTACAAATAATGCCACTGCACACGAGGACTGCCTACTGTTTGCAAAAGCAAGTATCTTAAAATCTGTATTATATGTTATAAAACAGGCAAGGGAAGAGCACTCGTTGTTGGTTACTTCTGTGACAGGTTGACCAAGTAGTCCCCTTGTCACAGGCAGCAGATTTGCATTGACGGAGTTGTCTCCCTTCCTATTTACAGTAGCTTGAAGTTTTTGGTACGTCGGTAGACAGCACACCAACGAGATGTAGAGTAGCTGTTTGTGATGGGGTCTGGCTGCTGTTGTCACCTGGTATGCTCTTGCGAACCTTTGTGTTCCCATAGCAGTTTCTATAGGGCTTCATTTAGCTCTTAAATCTTAATCCTGTTTGACTGGCTTTGACTCCAAAGGTGATTCTTGTGCTTGTGGCACTCAGTTACACTTTCACCGAGTTACTTCCATTGTTTGTATACGTGAAGCAGCTGCTAGGCCGCCCCTCAAAGATAGCGGGCCGTCTTGCCTCAAGGCGGCACTTGTGTACTACTTTTTGTTTCCAACACCGAAGAGAAGCAGCGCCCTGAAGCGCAATCATTCACTTTGATTTAATTACTTACCATACTTGAAATGAACAAGCGACCTCATCTTCATTCTCTCAGGTGCCAGGAGACTGGTTCCGCATAACTCTCACTCACTCTATTGCACATGTTGAATGCATTTACACCGCTTACTACCCTTTGTTTCTCAGATCTTAATCCCTGTCTTATCGATCGCTCAGACAGGGACTCAGGAGCTTCTGATGAAGTTTGCAGTACAGAGAAGACTCCGCAGGGTGCCGAAGATCTTCTCCTGAACTGGTGTGTCCGCAGGCAATCCCTGTCTCATTTTAAATAAGATTCTCTTATTATTTTGCATTTATAATCAGACTTTCTTGTGGCAAGTGTGCCAGATGTATGATTAGTGGACTATTTTATGTACCACAGTGGGTAGGTATGACGATGAGACAACCCTGTGCAGTTTTACATTAGTGGGATTCGTAATGTCTGTGGTGACATTTTTTTGGTTGTTAATTATACAAATCCTTCAGACCCCCATGCCCCCAGACCCCGAAGCCCCCAGACCCCCCCCCCCCCCCCCCCCAACATTCTTCAGGATTCATTACATTTTTCAGTCCCACCAATGGTTTCAGGAAGTCTGGTTTAGTTAAAGACCCTGTTGCTGAAGGAAATGTACAGCCATTTTAATTCTCACCATCAATATATTGACTAACTTTGAACAGACACAACCTCAACACTGTCTGTCCTACTAAACTTTTATTCATACATCAAATCAATCAGCAAAAGCTGCAAATTTTAAACAGATACATTTCAGCTTCTGAGATAAATTATTTTATGACAAACGGCAACCACTGTTAATGGACCGTTTGAGAGAGGCTTAAGCAAACGCGTAATTCTCAAACAGTTTGATCTTATTCAGTTTGTTTCGGTATATGGGCGATGCTAATTAGCTGTGACCCAGATTTTTAAAGTAAACACACAACGCACACCAGTCGAAGGAAAAAAGTTTGTTAACATATGACGGTTTTTCAATTTTGAGGCAAAAACGTGTCTTTGAACTTCAAAAAAATTCAGAGCTTCACACAATGCTCCGATTGTACTGAAATTCGGGTTAATGTCTTCTTCAAAATGTCCTTCGCAAACTGGTCAAGAGTTTTTCGTTATTTGTGTGTTTACCTTGTACCTTTTAAGGTCAAATAGTAAGCGAGGGTGTCAAAAAATGGGTGTCTTTTGGTCAGAAGGCAAAATTTCAAATGTCTGTAGATCGTCAGAAAAAAATCGTACATGAATGAAAAAATATTCAAAAAATTGATTTTTAGAACACTAACCGATCTGTGAGCAGCTTTTTTAATGTCCTTTTATACTTTATTTATGAAACGAAAATAAAAGAGCAAAAAATGCTGTCTTCACTTTTTATGTCCGTCGTGTCACGTTTACTGAACGCGACTGAAAAACAATGACGGGTCCCTTTTTTCGTAATTTTAAATGTAACCAAGATCGCGTCCCTTTTGTCGCCTCCTTTCAGGAAAAACCTATCGCCGCGTGGCCTTTACGTCTTATTTTATTGGTGTCCTGAAGTTGTCAAAGTGAGTATTAAAAATATTTTATGTCCATCGTGTCACGGGGTGTGTGATAGTGATTAAAACTTGAAATGTGCTCAAATAACATTCAATACATGGGACTTTGGGACACTTAACTATCTAGATTTGAAATTGCAATCAAATTTGGAACAGGGAGCATTCATAATTTTTTTGGTTGAAATTTGTCCATCGTGTCACGGTCCATCGTGTCACGATCTCAGTCGTGACACGATGGACACAATTGTGACACAACGGACATATTCGTGTGTCTTGTTCGATGTAATTCAGTTATTTATGTATAGGCGATGAAATGGGCTAGCTATACACCTGACAATGTAAGCATGTAGATCTAGTGATACATACACTCTTCAAAAAAAGTTAAGGATCGGTTGAAAAAACGGATCTAATTATAAAAAATTGCCAAAAAATTAAACATCGACATAATAATCAAAAGATTAATGTGTTTGAATTAACAAATGAACAATGAGTCTTGACCTAGAATTTTGTTTGGCAGGCAGAGTTATTTCCCTTTGTGTGACTTCTCAAAAGTTTCTGCATTTTGGTAGAAAAAGGGTGGTTTTTTATAGCCCCATGAAGTTTGCGGAACGCATGCCAGGGCAAAAGGTTGTGATGCACGTGCTACAACAGGGTCCTGGCTATTAACATCGCTCACCACCTTGTATTTAAAGGTTGACACGCTGACACAATTATGCACAGTAGCAACATGCCCCCACGAAGAAAACTGAGCAATTTGGATAGAGCAAGGGCAATAGGATGGCTACAAGACAGTGTTGCTGCCAGGCAAGTGGACCCAAGGCTTGTAGTGGCTCCCTCTGTCATCATTAGACTAAAACAGAGATTCCACGCAGCTGGAAGAGTGCAGGAGCGACAACTTTCTCGTCGGCCCAGAGTCACCACACAAAGAGAGGATCGCTTCATTCAGAGGCAGGCCATGCAACAAAGAATGGCTACGGCAAACAACATTAGGCAACGCCTACAAGCTACCACGGCAACACTGTTGTTAGTGGTCAGACGATCCGAAACCGCTTACACAACTTTGGCTTGCGTGCAAGGCGTCCAGTCCGAGGAACAACCCTGACTGCTAATCACCGAGCAGCTCGCCGAGCCTGGTGCACTCAACATGTGAGGTGGCAACGTCAGCAGTGGGCTCAGGTGTTGTTTACAGATGAGTCCCGCTTTTGCTTGGAACCTGCTGATGGTCGCATCCGAGTGTGAAGGCGTCGCGGAGAGCGCTTCGCAGAAGGCGCTGTTCTGGAACGACAGCGTTTTGGCGGAGGCTCTGTGATGGTCTGGGGAGGGATCAGCACACGTCAAAGGACACCTCTGTACCATGTAGTGGGCAACTTGACCGTTGTCCGCTACCAGAATGAGATCCTGCAACCCCTGGTCATTCCAGCCCTCCAAGCGATCGGCCCTCGTGCGATTCTTCAGGATGACAACGCACCTCCCCATCGCTCTGCAGCTGTAAACACCTTCATCCAGCAGGCCAGGGTCAACAGGATGATGTGGCCAGCCAACAGCTCGGACCTGAACCCCATAGAGCACATGTGGGACGAGCTTTGTTGTCGGGTACAGCAACATCACCCTCCTCCTGCCAATCTGGGTCAACTGCTGCAATGGCTCCAGCAGGAGTGGAATGGAGTTCCCAGAGCATACATATGCAACCTGATCCACTCCATGCGCCAACGATGTGTTGAATGCCTGGCACACAACGGAGGGCACACGCGTTATTGACACTGATTCACATTGTTGTGAATTCCATTTTCGAGGGTTGTCACGTTTGACACACTCTAGCTAAATTGTCGCTGCCGCGTTCGATCTTTGCTTTGTTTGTCATTACGCCTTGGTTGTTCAATTATATAATTTTAAAAAAAAAGAAAGAATTCGGTCTTGTCTGTTATGTGTGGCGTGCTTGTAAAAAAGTTATCCTTAACTTTTTTTGAAGAGTGTAGAAGGAATTCGACCGGAAGATTATCTTGGGCGTTGGGTGTTTGTCGCTTACGACAAGATGGCATATCCCGGTCTAGTGGTAGACGTTGACAATGGAGAATACCTGGTGGACTGCTTGCACCAACTTGGAAAGGACAATTGTTTCTTTTCACCAAGAATGAAGGACACACTATGGTACCCCCATGAAGATATTCTGGCTGTCATCTCTGAGCCAGTTAAAAAAGATGGCTTCTCTGATCATTACACTGTAGATCTATTTGTATGGAATCATGTGCAAGAGAAGCTTTTCCGGAGACACACCCCGTTGCAGTCTAATGTGTTCACTCAACCTAGAGCTCGCTATCATAACAGACATTAAGTTCAAAGACGGTTACCTTTACACTTTTTCAGTCGTTCCTCTTGACTCGTTCAGTTTTATAAAAATGCCATGTGGAAAGGCATTCCAATTCTGCTTTTTGTTTGCTTAGTTTAATACCCAATTTTAAAAAAATGTAATTTTCAAACTTGCTTCCTTTTGTATGTGCAAATGTCTATCGTGTCACGAGCGTGTCCATCGTGTCACGAGCGTGTCCATCGTGTCACACTGCACACTAAGGCTTAATTTGCAAACCAAAGATGTTGTTTCATAATCAAGGGTTTTGGGTGCTTGTTGCCATCGTTGAGTTACTAGTAAAAAAAGTTTCACATAAATGTGTGCATTTGTTTCAGTTTTATGTGTGTTGACGTGTGCTGTGATTTATTACTTTTTCTTTCTACTCTATTATTTTCTGTAATCAATGCACTTTCTTTAAAACAAAACCCACATATTTTGATTTATTCCATTGAAGGCTGATCTGTGTGTTGTGTAACTGAAAAGAAATGGACTGAGTGATTAAATTTATCATAAAAAAAATAAAAAAAACTTGTCCGTGACACGACGGACATTTTCACATGTGTACATTTTTTCACATTTTTATATTTCTTCACATAGTTTTGTAAAAGTGGCAAGAAGCGACCTATGGAATACCCAATGTGTATAGTTCAACATAAAATTATTGCTGATTCCTTTGGTGAAGATTATTCCCCCCCGGTTTTTTTTTTCATTTTTGCCCCAAAATTGAAAACCCCTCATATCTTGTTTAACAATGACATTATAGCATGCTGAATGGTGTAGGTGTCATTCCTCTGAGAAGCCGTTCAAGGCGGTTTTTGAGGCCGTTTTAGTGGGTAATGAGACAAAAAAACGGTACATTTCAGTAGCTCCTCAACGCATTGCCTTCAAACTTTCGGTGATTTAATTGTGCTAACACATGTCGTAAAGTACGTACGGAATTTTAAGTCATTTGAGACATTAGGTCTGCTGTTATTTGCCATGCCAGAAAGAGTTGACGGTAGGTCTTTGCTGACTCATCAACAACAACAAAACAAAATGTTATCTTCAAGAACAATAACAGATGCGCCAAATACTCATTTTTTTTGTACATATTTTATCAGACATGGGTGGTATGAGGATTTCAACGCGAAAGTAGTCTTTAAGAAGTTGACTCATTCAGAGCACTGAGTGCAAATGTCGGCCTACGCCTTGCGAAGCTCACTGCTGACACGCTTAACTGATCATGGCTCTTGAAAGAGCATTTTCAAAGAATTTTTGTGTGCATTTAAACAAGTGCGCTGTGAACAACCACTGTTGAAAATGTTTTAAATTTAAGGGTAAATTGAAGCTTTCATTTGTCTTTATGCATGCTAATTTTACTTTTTTTTTCTGTTCAATCGATATCGGACACTGGTACATCTTTATTTTTAAAACTCTTTCTGGCATGTCGCATAACAGCAGAACAAATATCTCAAATGACTTGAGATTCCATGTGTAGTTTACGACATGTGTTAGCACAAACCACTGAAAGTTTGAAGTCAATGCGTTAAGGAGTTACTGAAATGTACCTTTTTTGGGTCTCATTACCCGCTAAAAGTCGGCTTCAAAAACTGCCTTTCATGCCTTCTGAGAGGATTGACACCTACACCGCTCAGCATGCCATAACGTCCATGTTAGACAAGATATGTGAACAAAACAGACTGTTTTGGATGCAGATTTGATTGTTCTGTCTATTGACATGCAAAACATGTTTCGGTTTAGTTGTTCTGATTTTTTTGTCGATTTTAACGCGAAAACCCTGATTTTGCGAATTTGATTCTGGGGGGTGTCTGTGTTATAGGTTCCACTGTATAGACACTACGTCATGTAAACTCAATCTGTTTTCTGAATAAGGTAGGGGAATAAATGGCCTTTTCAGTCATATACTGGGTTTTACAATCAACAGCCTCATCAGAAAGATCTGTCCTCAAAAGCATCTGCCTAGTTTTTTTTATGAAGGGTAGTATAGTGTATAGCTGTTAGTGGCAGGAGATAAGCATGGTAAAGGAGGACACTACATTCTGTGGTATTTTGGTATATTGGTACCGGAATTATGCAGGGTCCACAGTGTGAGCCCAAGCAAGTTACGGGGTGTTGCCTATCCCATGGTCTGTTCTGGATCCTGCTCCCTCCAGAAGATCTGAAGCCTGGGGCTGGTAGCAAAGCACAAAAATCCACCAGCATGGGTGCCCAAAAGCAAGCACATGCTGACTGAGGTGTAAATATGGTTTTCAGCTCAGCTTAGACCTGTTGTTAACAGCTAACCTGGGGCCAGCCTTTAGGGGGGGATGAATTTCATGATAAAGCAGTTACCCCCTAACCATGCTTATCTTCCGCCAATCCGTGCCCATTTCATGCCAAAACATTTACCTATGTTGCCTAATCTTATCAGTTAAGTAAATGTGAACTTGACCGATCATAAGTCTTATGTGTTTATAAGACCTGAGTTTTGTGAGACAGTCACAAAATAAGGTTTACATCGTCCTAGGCATCCAAATTCAATTTGCTATAGTAAAATCGTACATGTATGAACACTGACATCAGATCTTTTTTATGAACTTCTCACCTTTCTGATTCCAAATTTTGCTACCAGCATGGGATAGATCTTGATCTGAATAAACATAAGAGGAATAGACACTGCCCCCAGCGCAATTCCTATCTCGTCAGTTGAAAAAGCAAGGCCATCTGAAAAAATACAATTATAATTAAAATAACACCAATTGCTGTTTTTAAGAAAGGAATATTGGCCTTCTAGTGCAACCTACAATAAAAAGGTGGTCACTTTGTAACTTTATCAAATGAACGGCAGACAAGTTAAGACTTAGGTATATATATACAATCGCATCAACTTAGAATCAATTAGAAACACAGCTGTCCCATTTTTCCTTATTGTAATCTGCTTTGAAAGCCAGGTCAAGCGTAATTCTGTACAAGTAATTAATCTTCCAGACAAGTGAACCTACATTAGGATGGAGCAAGCTCAAGGGAGATCACCCTCATGGTAAGCCACAGTCAAAATCTGGGATGCCATTTGAGTCCAAACACATGGGTCGAATTATGGCAAAGTGTGTTTTTGTCTTAATGCACAAAAAGAATCATCATGAAGAGGTGAGACACAACACAAATGATGCATGCAGAAACTGGCCCTCGGATAGTCTGAAATTCGAAAGAGAAAGAAAAATAACTCCAGGTACCTTCTACTTTTAAATAATGTTAATTGTCATATTTGTAACTACCTACGGATGTGAAAAATTCTTTTTGTTTGTGAAAAAAACTCAAATGTTTGCTCCTACATCCCATATAGTGCCAATTAAAGCTATGTTTTCCAAATAGCGGTGCGGCGGCAGCAGCAGCAGCGACAAAAAGGCTGGCTGCAGGCGAATTTTAGTATTCGTGGCTGCATTAATCCTTAGGCTGGTTGTCGCGACGTATACGGTCACCTGGTTGTCACGACATATGTCGCGCTACTGGCTCAGTCTGTTTGGTCGGTTCCGATTACCTCCCATGGATGCGAAAACCTATATGACCGTTTTTCTTTATTTTTCTCTCTGTTAATTCATCAGTGGCTATGTAACATGTGTTACAGAATTGCACCAGTGTAAGGGTTAAAAGTGGTGCGGCAGGCGTTTTTTTCTGTCTTTTTTTGCTTGACTTCTGATGATGAATCGGTCAAAAACTCACACAACCATGCTGTATTTAAGGTCAACTATATTTGAAGCTACTTATGTTGGTGAGAAAATTGAAAAAACAAAAACCCGCTTGTATTTCAACAAAAAGCTTAACAAGAAGGGCAAAGCCCATACGACTCACATGCTTGACCTTGACATGACCTTGACCTTCAGGGTCAAGGTCAAATAACTAAACCTAGCAATGACATACACTAAGAACTGCTTTACACATTTTTCCTACCAAAATACATGTGACCTTGACCCAAGGTCAAGGTCATCCAAGGTCATGCAACACAAAGCTGTTAATTCAAGACATAGGAAGTACAATGGTGCTTATTGGCTCTTTCTACCATGAGATATGGTCACTTTTAGTGGTTCACTACCTTATTTTGGTCACATTTCATAAGGGTCAAAGTGACCTTGACCTTGATCATATGTGACCAAATGTGTCTCATGATGAAAGCATAACATGTGCCCCACATAATTTTTAAGTTTGAAACAGTTATCTTCCATAGTTCAGGGTCAAGGTCACTTCAAAATATGTATACAATCCAACTTTAAAGGACCCTTGCGACCTTGACCTTGAAGCAAGGTCAACCAAACTGGTGTCCAAAGATAGGGCTTACATTGCCCTGTATAGCATACATAGCTAAGGTTGCCATTCTCGATAACTTCAGAAAAAAATGCGAAAATGTGAAAAATGGTCGTTTTTAAGACAACAATTACGGCCCCTGTGACCTTGAACTTGAAGTGAGGTCAAGTTGCCGCACATGTTTTTTGAGATCTTGTAACCATACACCATCAGGCCACATCAGGTGTTGATAGACTTAATAGTGTCCAAGAAATATCCAACGTTAAAGTTTTCCGGACGGACGGACGGACGGACGGATGGACGGACGGATGGACGGACGACTCGGGTGAGTACATAGACTCACTTTTGCTTCGCATGTGAGTCAAAAAGCGGAACAAACCCGATGGCTTTGACTACCTTTGAAGGAATTCTTGCTGGACGATGTTCAGCTCAGGGAATACATGTATCTAACCAAAAAAACAATGAAAATAGATTATAAACCTGGTTGTCGAGGATTTTGCGAAAGATATTGCCGCCGTCGCACATATGGAAACATTTGTTCTTTATTACTGTTGCGATAGTTTTTTTCTGCTGCCGCCACCTCGCCGCCACTGTTGTACCTCCTTCGCGTTGCTATATGGAAACATAGCTTATAAGAACTTTTAGACCATTAAATCACACAAAGTTTGTGTAATGGCTTTTGTGTGTGTGTGTGTGTGTGTGTGTGTGTGTGTGAATGTGTGTGTGTGTCTGTCTATGTCTATGTCTATCTGTCTGTGTCTGTCTGTTTGTGTCTGTGTATGTGTTAGTTTTATATATCAATTTATATCCCAGGAGCTGATTCTTTGTCTCCAATGTGAAAATATATATATCTGGTACATGTATCTGCACTCTGGCAAAACACATGCATGCACAACTGACCCTCTTTTTGGAAAGACTGGGAACAGACAAACCGAGTACATGTACACATGTGCATGAAATAATCTCAGCGAAGCTGGAGGTATCCCACAAACGCTATACTGTAATCGACTTGAGAAATGTTCATGCCGTTAATACATGATAAAGAAGGATTCTTAGTGACCTAACTTAGGCTACAGTTGGGGATGGAAGTTCACCAAAAATTGGGAACATACTAACTAAAATACGGCGGGTGCCGACTAATTCTTCGATTTTTGATCCACCGCCACCCAGGGCCGCTTGTTGGGGTGGAAATTCCGAGACTACAGCAATATATTCGCGCAAGCATATGACGTCAAGATGCTTTGACGTCAATGCAGTGTGACGTCATCCCCTCTCTTGCGACTTTCTCTCGAGCGCGTGTGTTTGCATGTTTGTGTGCACATGTGTTATTTTGTGTGTGTGTGTGTGTGTGTGTGTGTGTGTGTGTGTGTGAGTGAATCACTGAATGTGTGTTGGTGTTGGAGTGTGTGTCTATGTGTGTGTGTATGTGTGTGTGTGTGCGTGTTCATGTAAGGGTGTATGTGTTAGGGAGGCCCACTGTCCCAAGCGTGAATAGTGCACAGAAGGCATTTTTTAGAGTGCTGTAAACAGCTTCAAAATTAAGCAATGTTCTTATAGTTCAGGTTTGAAATGTAAAAGTACTTATAGAATTGCTGTGCAAAGTTTGAAGCCTGTTAGAATTATACATTTGGAGGTATTGGACTGTAAAGTCAGGCAAATATGCGATTTTTTCACAACTGGGAAGTTCTGTACAGGGCGACAAATTAAAAAAAGCAAAAAGAAATGACCTTTTCGGTTTTATTTTATAAAACAGATTGCAGCAACCACAAATGTATCACAGTTGAACCAATAAATGCAATAAAAAGGGTTTTATAGCCGATTGCAATTTTAGGCTATATTGACGTCATCACACGAAATTTAAAAAACGCGAACAAGCAAATCTTCAGTGGTTTTACAGGTAAATATGTCATACGATATATCAAATTGAAGATCTCTTTGTGTACAATCTAGCTGTCATACTTTTGATGCTGTATAATCAAAACTTTACAACTTAAGCTTGAAAATCAATATTTTCAAAAATAATAAATTTAAAATAAAAACTATAAAATGTATTAATGTTCCGCAATGTCAATCTTTAAAAACATTTGTAACCTCACATTTTAGCATATTTCCACACATTGAATGATAATAATTTTACTTCCAAACAAGAAAACACTAACTACAGCACAAGTTTGCAGTTATGCGTTATATTTTAATCTGCCTGACTGAAAATGTGTGCGTTTCTTCCTTAACCTGTATATCCGCGATTATATAGCAAATTATGTGTATGTAAGTGTGTATATATCCATGTATGCAGGTATGTATGTGTGTATGTATGTGTATGTATGTACGCTTATGTGTGTATGTGAATATCTCTCTCTTTCTATCTCTCTCTCTCTCTCTTTCTATCTCTCTCTCTCTCTCTCTCTCTCTCTCTCATACACCCCCACACACACAATATCTGTTATCCTTGTTGCGGTGCAATTAAGGTAAGGTATCCAGCATGACACAATCCCCAGCAATGCAATAATGACACAAACAACATATTTTCAACAAAAAAACTTTCACAGCAAAACAGAAATTGTCTAATCAATGAAATGTAACAAATACAATTGCAGAACAGAACAAAGAAACATTTAAAATATAACATCAGGTATTTAGCGCCAAAAAGTCAGATCATTAGTTATGAGAAGCAATTAAGAACAATAAACAATTCAGCGCCATAAAAGTCATTTGAAGTCATCAGTCACACTTTACTGAATTTCAAAAATCGTCGGGAAATGAATTCAGCATTATAACAATACCATCAATAAACACACAAGCATGAAGATGAAACAGAACAGACCGAAATTGTAGCACAGAATTGAATTCTGCAAACATATCGCGATCAAAGAAGAACACCAGGTGACTAAGTGTATTAAAGCTATCGTTAAACAGACATTACACATTCAATGAGATGTACCTACAGATCAGGTAATTCGTGCTACATGTACAAAACCCAGTGCGGATCATATTCTAAAAGACATCGAGATATTACTAAATTATACAGTACTTCAGCGCCATACTTCTCTTCTTCTTCTTCTGCGTTCATGGGCTAAAACTCCCACGTTCACTCATGTTTTTGCACTAGTGGGTTTGTACGTGTATGGCCGTTTTTACCCCGCCATTTAGGCAGCCATACGCCGCTTTCGGAGGAAGCATGCTGGATATGTTCGTGTTCCTATAACCCACCGAACTTCTGACATGGATTACAGGATCTTTTCCGTGCGCACTTAGTCTTGTGCTTGCGTGTACAATCCCCGGCGAAAGAAACGCAACGCATTCGCGCCCATTGTTCCGAGTGATTTTTCGTCATTTTCAAATTGTCGTAAAATGTGAACCAGATAAGATAAATCAAAACGAAAAACAGATTCGTAGAGGATATTTTACTGGCTCTACGACAAATGCATAGTATTTAATCGTTTTTATCTTTTACTTGTTTATAAATTGTGTTATACAGGGTAGGGGTCAAGCGAGTCGTGATTGCAAGCAAACGTGTCTCTTCAACATGCTACACAAATCGTAAAAATAAATATATTTTTTTAACAAGGTAAAGACATTTTTGGAGGAAATTCATTTCTCAACAACACAATTTAATTAGAATTATTCGCCAAAGCGTTTAAGACTAAAAATGTTTAAGCAAAGATCACGTAGACATTTGGCCACAAATAGCACCTGTTTTTCAAAGAAATCATCACGTCGATTCCGTGCGAATGAGCTTTTGCCAAACAACCCTTTGTAACACTGTCAAAGTGATCTTTGATAATATTTTGAAGTCTTAAACAATAAGCCATTAGCAGGTCTGCACATAAGTTGACCTGGGAGATGGAAAACATCTCCACACTTAACCCACCAGGCGGCCGCGACCGGGATTCGAACCCTCGACCTTCCGATTAAGGTTGAAACGCTACCTTTTGTTTGAGTAACCCAAGATGCACGCTTGACTTGGAAGAAGCCACATATTGCAGCCACAGAGGCAACAGCGATTAACAAATTCGCACTAACGGAATGAGAGCGAAGAGATATGTGTCTATGTGCACGTGTGTCTGTCTGTATTCATGTGTGTGTGTATGTTTGTGTTCGTGTGTGCGTGAGTATGTATGCATGTGTGTATGTGTCTGTCTGTCTTTGTGATTCTGGATCAAAATGTATGTGTTTGAGTTTGTGTGTGTGTGTGTGTGTGTGTGTGTGTGTTTGTGTGTGTGTGTGTGTGTGTGTGTGTTTGTGTGTGTGTGTGTGTGTGTTTTGTGAGAGAACGTTTTACCGAGAATTTACTTTGCAAAGCGAGTATCTACAGCTAGGTTACTGCGAAAAGGGCTTCTGTGTGCTGATCGGTCCTGTGAAGCAATCCATGTTGCAGTGAGGTAGCTACGTGTTTTGTCCACGTGTTTTAAACCGGAATTTTGTCCCCCAACAAACCCTCTCCTTGGGTCTGTTAATCGGTCCTGTGAAGCAATCCATGTTGCAGTGAGGTAGCTACGTGTTTTGTCCACGTGTTTTAAACCGGAATTTCATTGTCCCCCAACAAACCTTCTCCTTGGGTCTGTTAATTTTGCTGGGTCACGGGGTCCTGCGTGTCGTGAATAGCCTGTTTCTGATAATAATACTTGTGGCGAAGGCGAGTCATATGTAAGCAAAATTGCTGTTCTTGTTAGATCTGTTCACTATAACTGATGGATCTATTCAAGGCCGCGTCGCGGAGAAAAAAAAATCATTACCACAGCTGGAAGGCTCGGTTATTCTTTTTAAAGATGTTGCTAATTCGTTGATCTAACTTTGGTGGGGAGTTGACAAACCTAAAATTATAACATATTTTCCTGTGACATTTCACGGCATGCCTTGATTCAGCCTTCGGCGGTGAAACAGTTGAAAAGCGTTTTAATTTAATCGCTAGGCGAAGTCCAACAAATCTACATCAGGATGAGAACAGACTTCTGGATAGATCTTTTGCAGAGATCTTTCACTACACAATATATTTTCTGTTTAAAATAAGTTTTCTTTGCGAGCTCGTGGAAAATAGGCGATAATTTCGAATTTCGGCTTGTCGCGACGTCAAGTTTTTCACTGTGCATACTCTGATACCGGTGCGTCCCGCTACTGAACACTGCGTAACTGATTCAGCTTTTGTATGACTGCGAGAGTTGATCAGCTTTGGGTTTTTTCACTTCAATCGCTTGTCAAGGTCAAGCCAAAGCACATACTGATGAGAACAAATGTACTAAACTTACTCTTGAGATCACTGAGAAGAAAGATCGAGCGACTTCCTAAAACGCATGTGTTTAAAAGAAAACACTGTGTTCAGAATAAACCCTTTCAACGACGTAATGATATATTTTGTAAGTTGCTCCTTTGAACATATAATAACAGAAAGTTGATTGTATCGCACGCAAAATTTCATGAATCTGGTGAGCATATCTTTCCTTTGCGAGTCTTTGGAACTGGGGCGATAATTTGGAGTGTCTCAGCTTGCCGCGACGTCATGCAAATAGTTGTATCACTCTGTAAATGACTAGATTCAGCCTTCGGCGGCGCAGCCGTTGGATAATCGCTTCACTTCAATCGATTGGCCCGGTCAAAGTATAGCCCGTATTGATGAGAAATGATGTTCTTCTTGTAGATTAGCCTTTTAAGATTAATGAGAGAAAAGAGCGATTTCCAAAAACGCCTGTGTCAAAACAAAAACACTGTGTTCAGAATCAACTATATTCACAACATATTAATAATAATTATGAGTCGCTCTGCGGAATATATAATTACAAAGGATTGATCTGATGGTATGCAAAATGTCATTAAACTGCGTCTAATACTTTTTTCTTGCGAGATCTCAGAACATACGCGATTCGGCCTTGGACGGCGCAAAAGTTGAAATATTGCTTCACTTCAATCGGTTGGCCCGGTTAAAGTAATGCACACATTGATTAGATAAGACATTGTCCTGGTAGATTGGCCTTTTAAAATTATTGACAGAAAAGAGCGATTTCCAGAAACATCTGTGTAAAAAGTAAAACACTGTGTTCAGAACCCACCCTTTTTCAAGACGTTAATAACATTTTGATAAGTCGCTCTTTCACATACATCATAACAAAGGGTTGATCTTATGCCACACTAAATTTCAGTATTGTACTTTAAACAGTTTTTCTTCGCGCGCTCTTGGAACTTGGGTGACGATTTCGAGTGTTCCGCTTGCCGCGACGTCAAATAGCTTTTTCCCTGTACACCGCGTCTGCGGCTAAGTCCGAAGCGAGAGATAGCGTTTTGGGGCAAGTTCGGGACTTGTTTTACTCATGAACCAAAAACAGCACGTTCACATACCAACAATCATTCAAAAGAACAACAACTGGAGAAACCCTTGCAAGTTGTTTGACGTTTTTAAAATATTTATTTAGCCTTTTAAATCTTCAGAGAAAAGTAAAAAAAAATCACGGCTGTGGCCGCCATTTTGGATTTTCTCTGTGGGCCTCCCTATATGTGTTCAACTATACATGTATGTGCATGACTATGAGGTTGTGCTTTGTGTGCATGAATGTTGCGTGTGTGTGTGAGTGTGTGTGTGCGTGTGTGTGTGAGTGTGTGTGTGAGTGTGTGAGTGTGAGTGTGTGTGTGTGTGTTGGTGTTGTGTGTGTGTGTGTGTGTGTGTGTGTACGTACGTACGTACGTACGTACGTACGTACGTACGCGTGGTCTATCACTTTGTCACTATTTCTTTCTCTTTGTATATATTTGTATTTAAAGTGCGTGGTCTATCACTTTGTCACTATTTCTTTCTCTTTGTATATATTTGTATTTAAAGTGCTCTCTCTCTCTCTCTCTCTCTCTCTCTCTCTCAAACTGTCTCTCTCTCTGAGTCTCTGTTGCCTTTCTGAAAGGGGTGTGGGTTTGAGTGTGTGTGTGGGGGGTATGGGGGTGTATGTAAGAGTTTGTGTGCTTGCGTCTGTGTGTGTGTGTTTGTAGTTGAGAGTGTGTGTGTGTGTGTGTGTGTGTGTGTGTGTGTGTGTGTGTGTGTGTGTGTGTGTGTGTGTGTGTGTGTGTGTGTGTGTGTGTGTGTGTGTGTGTGTGTGTGTGTGCATTGGTGTGTATTTGCATGTGTGAGTGTGTACATGTATGTCTCTGTGTGTGTGTGTGTGTGTGTGTGTGTGTGTGGGTGGGTGTGGGTGTGGGTGTGTGGGTGTGTGGGTGTGTGTGTATGTGTGTGTGTGAGAGAGAGAGAGAGAGAGAGAGAGAGAGAGAGAGAGAGAGAGAAAGAGAGAGAGAGAGAGACAGCGAGAGAGAGAGAGAAAGAGAGATAGACGATTTGTACTTGCTTGGGGTATGCAGTGCCTTGGCATTGCACTTCTACTTAATTCATATATATATGTATAGGTTACAACACGAGTGGTTTTTTATATGGCTTGTATTTCAGTCAAGACCCAGCGGATGAATATCATCGGGAGACACGAGCCTCTGGCGAGTGGCTCTCGATTGATATTCCCGCTGAGTCTTGACTGAAATACAAGCCATATAAAACAAGAAATTCCTCCGAGGTAGGAAAATCACCCCCGTCCTTACCATTCTCACTGCCACCAACTGAGAAGGTTATTTCCCTTTGACCATTAATATGTCCCTCTATAAGTCCTTGTAGAATCTTAATCCACCAATAACTCCCTAACCGTGTGTTTGACTGGTCCCAATTTTTGTAAGGACCGTCTCAGGAATGTATAGAAACTGTTCACCAAGTTTGGTGACGATCGGTCCGTTCATTCTTGAGATCTATATGCGAACACAAACACACAAACAAACACATCGACCGAATCCTATACACACCCCTATACCGGGGGTGTAAAAACCACGAGTGTTGTAATCTGTATATCCCATTCTACCATCAAACACAAAGTGTAGACTACTAGCGGCACTGTTGCGATCTGTGGAGAGTGAAACAGTGGTGCCAGCGAGACTTGGCCCTTTTGCAACCTTAAAACTAAGTGACCATCGCTGAAAAAAATAAAACGAATGAGTGCATCGATAAGTACGCGGTAACACTACTTTCAGACCATTTAAAAGCTTTAAGTAAAGGTTCATAAGTTGCAAGAAAGTAATGAAGTCGTATAGAAATCAATTTAGTTGAAGCGCACAATTCTTTTGTTTTGCGTTTCAGGTCGGCAGAACGGGCGAAACCGGGTTGGCACCCATTTGGCTTACTCGATTCAGAATCGATTCCACGTTGTTTTTCTCGAACGTATTATTATACAATCAGGCTTATTGACAGAGAAGCAAATTTTAGGGAACAAATATGTTTTAGATTTAACCATTTGCTCCCTATTTGAAATGTATCTATGTGATCAACTGTTTTGCGAGTGTGTTTGCATGGATTAATCTAAACTGGTATGGGTGTGAGGAAAACGGGACCAAGTTGGTGAAGTCGCGAATTGCTGACACCAAGTCTGTCACCGCCGATTGATTGCATTTTGAAGGAATTTGACTGGATTACGGAAAAATGCACACATGTTAAGTTCTTGGATACCTTCATCGCCAATGTGGACTTACTGCAGAGCCAGGCAAAAGAGTAGACTTGCTCGCAAAATACGTGAAACAGCCGATGTTTGATACGAAGCGAAGCCACCCCAAACCATGCAGGTAAGGAGGCTTCTCGGTCCCGCTACGCATGACACCAGACCAGTGTTGTTGCTTTGAGTTTGACTAACAAACTCGAAACTCGAAAATTTTTAATTAAATTTTCATTTGATTAATATACTTACCCGAATCACATGGGTAGCATTGACACACTTGGAGATGCCTAGGTCTGATAAAAGCTACCCGTCTAGGTATAAGGGAAGCAACCCCAACTAAAAAAGTGACAGCACCATGGTACTTGCCACACTAGGTTGCCTCCCCTTAGGGTGAGCTACGTCACTATTGGTGCCTGGTCCACGTGATACACAGATCAATCGACTTATAGAATACTAAGAAACTATAAAGCGGGGCAGGCGGGAGGGAATTACCCATGTGATTCGGGTAAGTATATTAATCAAATGAAAATTTAATTAAAAATTTTCGATTAAATTACATATTCTTACTCTGAATCACATGATTAGCAGATAACTCCAACAAGGTGGTGGGTAAGATCAAAAAGTTCAAACTCACTCTAAAGTTCTGGAGAGACATCCTCCAGCTGCCACCAAGGCAGTAATGGACCGAGATCCATACTGCCAGACGGCAGCAATGTCTCCCTACGAAAACTGATAAAGACAAAAGCCGAGCGCCAGTAAGCTGTGCGCAGGACGTCATCCAACCTCCTAGACCGTAAAACGGCCGAGGAGGAGGCCCAGGCCCTGGAAAATGAGCTCGGGCCGAGCCTAGGGGAAAGATAGCAGATAGCTACGCCAAGGCGGAGGGAAAGAAAATCCCTTGCCAAAAACTGGCCCACTGCCAAAAGTCAGGAAAGGACCCGGTGAGAAAGAAAACATCTAACTCACTCTAAAACCCTTGCCAGGAACTGGCCCACTGCCAAATGACAGAAAGAGGACCGAGAACCATCCTGATTGACAGCCGCAATGTCGCTCAGGCAAAAAATGCGAAAGACGGCATCAGAGAGCCGGTAAGCCGTGCCCAGCACTTCTTCCAATCTCCTGAACCGTAAAACAGTCCGGAAAAAGACCCAAGCCTTGAATAAAACCCGAGCCGAGTAGAGGGGAAGACAAGCTGACCCCCCCCCCCCCCCTTTCTATTGGAAGGAAATGCTAATGGCCTGGAAAATCTCCGTGAGTAAGAGTCCAACTCAATGAGAAAAACTCAAAAGGAGACGGTCACCAGTCGCCCTCTACCAGTCCCTGCGAAAGCAGAGAGAGGGGTAAAAAGAGGAAGCAGCGACCTAAGATAGTGCGTAAGCACCGGAAAGCGGAAACCGCCGTGGCCAAAGCTTGATGTGACCGGTGACCCTAAACGAAATGACAAAAAGTCAGTGTTCGCAGAGCAGTCTGCTTGTAGGTAATTGAATGAAACTCAAAAACCTAAACCAGAAAACAAGACTGGGAAGGAAAACGGAAAACCGTGAAGCCAACCAGCCATAAGACTCCCTGAACAAGAGTTCTCAGGGAAAAGGCCCGAAGTAAAATTCGCGGCAGACCAAACCCAGAAAAAATTCCTGAGTTTAGCTGAAAAGCCAAAACGCGTCTGATTACCTCGGAACCGAGCGTCAGACACGGAAAACAACTGGCAAGCGTCCGTAATAGTTGCAAGTGGTAGAAGGGAGCCGTAACAGGCAACCCAAACCACCGGAAGTCGCCCCGACTCGCCTCATGCCAGGATGAGGGAGAAGGGGGAGACACAAATTCTAGGGACACCGTAGTCGCCCGTGCCAGTCAAGAGACTATTACCCGGGCTAAGGCTGAGAGCCGTAACGCCCGTAGACCAGCCATAAAAGATGCTGGACTAAAAGCCCGCACCCAGAAAACCGGAACATTAACTAGACCTCTGCCGAAAGGAGAGGGTTAGCCAATAAAGCTGAGAAAGTGATAGGCCACAAGAAAGGCTCCTCACCGTGCATTGCCAAAACCAATGCAAACTCAGGAAAAACTGAATGTAACTTCCGAGGCCAACTCAAGTAAACCTTAAGTTTGGACGAAACACTCGAGCAAGTCCGATCGCTAGAGAAAGACAGAGTCCAACTCGGCGAAAGACCCACTAGGACCGAGTCCATAAAAACACACAACAGCCACCCCCGCCAACGGGAGGAATGGCTGTTGCGCCAGCATAGGCTAAAAAACCAGGATGCCCTAAGGCCAGCTGTTGTTCCAATACCGACTACAACGTCTGAGAAAGAACAACCTCTCCGGTTAACGCCTGAGCTGAGGACTTAGCCTGAAAGGGCTGAGTCTGCCTAAGCAGAGCCTGTATTGCTGCTTCAAACCTTGAAGAGCAAAGGAAGAGACCTGAAGGTCCCTATGAGTCTCTATCTCCTACCTCCTGACCTCCCAAGCCAGGAGGCCTAAGAGAGACCCATCCACAAAGGGTGAAGAACTAAGGGAGTTTCTCGTTGATACCGCATAAAGCTAGGCATGGGAGAGAAACAGATCCCGTCTGTACATGACCGAAAGGACAATGTGCAGAGAGGACAACCTCCTCTGTTCTAAATTCACCCTAGCAAAGGTGGATAAAGCGTCCCCTGCGTCCTGCTCTTTACTGAGTGTAAAGGTCACCAAGGGCTCCGTCAAGGAGTGTCTCCGAAAAGGAAGCGAGTTCCAAAAGCTGTCTGCCCATTTCCTCCGGGGGGAAGAGAGTCCGCTCAGAGAGCTAGGGACTGAAATTGTTCCCCGAAGGCTTCGTACAACCGAAGGGGTTCCGGCGTGACCAGCAAAGGTGCACGCGGAAGGGCAAACGGCGACAGCAAATTCCGGGACGTCTTGGGCAAAGGCAACTTCCTCTGAGCCGCTAATGGCCCGAAAGAAGAAGCCTGCGCAGGAGAGGCAGGCCAAACCCGTGCTAATTCCATAGCTGGCCATGAGGACAGTAAAGGAACCGGCACTAGAGGCAGCCGCTGCCGGAAGCCAAGGGTTTGGTAAAGCTGGGAGAGAGTAAAACGGCCGCCAAAGGAGAAACCTTAAAACGGACGTAGCCTTCCCTCTCTCTCGCCGACTGGGAACCAGTCCTTATCGAAAAGGCATCTGCAGACGCAATTTCGACAAATAAACCCTTTCCAGGTAAGATCTGGAAGTGACTTCCTCCACCGCTTCAAGAGCAACCTTGACACGGGACGAAAACCCTCGGGAGCGTCTGATACCCTCAACCGAACGAGAGTCCGACATGGTAAGTGAAGGGGCTGGCTAAAAGGCCATAAGAGCCCGAGACAGACGCTGAGCGGGGGAGGCCGGAGCCTGAAGCCCTTTTCTGCCAGTCAACGGCCCAACCTCACCCCTGACTAAGAGGAGGATGAGAGGCGTCGAAGACCAAAGGCACAGGGAGTGAGGAGATCAGCAGAACCCACCACTGAAGTGTGTGGTAGCTGCTAATCCGCCTGAGGCAGGAAGCCTGCAAGCCCAAAGGGCAAAACCGTGTCCCACATCGCCGACGACCAAGAGGAAGTGACGGGAATGAAACCGGAAACGCCGGGAGGAGCCGGGAGTGCAGCAGACACAGAGGCACCATGCCAGAGCTGGTGCTGCACAAACTGATGGCTGAAGCCCGGTAACCAATAGGTAAACCCTAGGCCCGAAACGGCAGGGACAGTGACATGTTCGCTGCCGAAGGACCTATACTTCCGACAAGCGCCGGAAGCGCGACTGTCGCGGGCGACTGCTGACAAAATTCTAGGCTCAAACCGGATGGGACCATAGCTGGTCCACTAACTGGTGAGCCCACACTTCCGGCCGGAGCCAGAATCGCAGCTGCCGTGTACAACTGCCGCCGTAAGACAAGGCTCAAACCGAACGTGACAGTAGCCTGTGCACTAACCAGTGAACCTACGCTTCCAGCCGGAACCGGGAGCACAGCTGTCGCGTACGACTGCTGCCGTAGGGCAAGGCTCGAAACCGGAACGTGACAGCAGTCTGTGCACTCACCAGTGAACCTACACTTCCGGTCGGAACCGGAAGCGGCGCTGTCGCGGACGACTGCTGAAGTAGGGCAAGGCTCAAACCAGAAGTGACAGTAGCCTGTGCACTAACCAGTGAACCTACACTTCCGGCCAGAACCGGAAGCTCAGCTGTCGCGGACGACTGCTGACGTAGGGTAAGGCTCCAACCGGACATGACAGCAGCCTGTGCACTGACCGGTGAACCTATACTTCCGGCCGGAACCGGAAGCGCAGCTGCCGCGGGCGACTGCTGACGTAAGGCAAGGCTCGAACCGGACGTGACAGCAGCCTGAACACTAGCCGGTGAACCTTTTACTTCCGGCCGAAGCCGGAAGCAGCTGTCGCGGACGACTGCTGACGTAGGGTAAGGCTCAAACCGGACGTGACAACAGCCTGTTCACTACCGGTGAACCTACACTTCCGGCCGGAACCGGAAGCGCAGCTGCCGCGGACGACTGCTGACGTAAGGCAAGGCTCGAACCGGACGTGAACGTAGTCTGATCACTAGCCAGTGAGCCTTTTACTTCCGGCCTAAGCCGGAAGCAGCTGTCGCGGACGACTGCTGACGTAAGGCGAGGTTCGAGCCGGACGTGAACGTAGTCTGATCACTAGCCGGTGAACCTCTGCTTCCGGGAACCGGAAGCGCAGCTGCCGTAAACGGCTGCTGCAGACACCAACCTTGCTGTGGCCGGATCCCCGGAGGGACATGCACTGTTGCGCTACCACAAGCGGAAGGCAACAAATGCCGGCCAGGAAGAGGAGAAGAAGGTCCCCGCGGGACCGTCCAGAAAAGTCACGGCGGACAGCAGCCTGGTCCAGAGAAGACCCGGAGTCTGAAGGCACAGGCATCAAAAGACGCCAAGGAGAGAACGTCACCTAACCCCCAGGCGGGGGGCAGAGCTGGCGACGATTTCCAACCGCGGCAAAGCCTCGCGAACGAGGGAATCTATTTCTGGAAATAAGCAACAGATAAGAGTAGACCCCAGAGCACTAGACTCTGGAGCCGAAACAGTCGTAAAAACGACAGCCTTAGAGGCAAAGACGGACGGCTGAGAGCCAGACGGCAAATCGTCCGTAGCAGAAATTGGCACAGAAAAACGTAAAAATTTAATCCTGTGCCAAACAACCACGACAGAGTTCTTCAAAAGAAGAAGATGCTGAGGATTAGAGCTTAGCAGGACCCAAGCCCTAACCCTCGGCCTTAGCTCCCTCTAATTCTCATTGACGGCCATGTAAACGCCGAGAGAAAAATAAACAAACAACTGAAACTAGCAAAGTCCGAACGGACACAAACATTTCAGAAGCAAGCAAAGAGGGCCGCTAAAACCAGCTTAGGAGCTACCGAAGGCAGCTAAACGACAAGCTATACAAAGAGTTAAGCGTCCGAGTACGGACGAAAAAATCAACATAGCAAACAACAACGTGCTAGCAAAAAAATGGCGACCAAGAAGGAAGCCACAACCACTGAAAATAGCCAAGTCCGAACGGACGCAAACATTTCAGAAGCAAGCACGCAAACAAACTAACACAAGCGTAGTAGCTACCAAAGGCAGCTAAACAACAAGCTACAGAAGCGTTAAGCGTCCGAGGACAGACGAAAACATCAACATAGCAAACAACAACATGCTAGCGAAAAATGGCGACCAAGGAGGAAGCCACAACTACTGAAATTAACCAAGTCCGTACGGACGCAAACATTTCAGAAGCAAGCACGCAAACAAGCTAACACAAGCGTAGTAGCCACCAAAGGCAGCTAAACCACATGCTACAAAAGCGTTAAGCGTCCGAGAACGGACGAAAAGACGTCAACATAGCAAACGCCACGTGTTAGCAAAATGGCGACTAAAAGGAAGCCAACAGCCACTGAGAACTTCAAAGTCCAACAGACGTAAGAAATTCTCAGCCGAAGACAAAAACAAGTCAAAGACTATAAGGAAAGATCTCACCAGCTGCAAAGCCAGCAAGAAGACGGGAGCCGTGGCCGGTGGGTGTCAGCAGACACAAAAACAGCCAGAGCAAAGCAAAACACGACCTGTCCTCTCAAGTGATAGAAGTCGATTGATCTGTGTATCACGTGGACCAGGCACCAATAGTGACGTAGCTCACCCTAAGGGGAGGCAACCTAGTGTGGCAAGTACCATGGTGCTGTCACTTTTTTAGTTGGGGTTGCTTCCCTTATACCTAGACGGGTAGCTTTTATCAGACCTAGGCATCTCCAAGTGTGTCAATGCTACCCATGTGATTCGGAGTAAGAATATGTAATTTAATGTCATTTAAAGCATGAGCCAAATGTGTATTGATTGTGTGATTAGGGCTTCTATTATCTGTGCTCCCTAGCTTCTGTCAGTTCCCACACCGACACTGCTGACAGACCTGTGTGACAGACTCTCACAAACAGTCGTCTGATACGATGCAAGGGAGGGTACTCGTTTTTTTGTTTTGGTTTGTAGCCATGGGCATTGTGATAGTGTTCGACTGTTCAAACTAGTGTTATGCACGTGTTAATAAAACTGCGGATAGAACTCTTTAGCAGCAAAGCAATTAAGAGTGTATTACAATCTATTTGTTTGGCGCAAGGTCAAAGGTCGGGAGGAAAGTAGTTCTTTGCCCAAATCGGAATCTGCACTATCATATATTTTTGGAGTCCATGATGTATTTATTGAGCTATAAAAATACAACATATATACCCATACTGAAGTAACAGAGACAAAGAAGGGAGGTCATGGGATATATATATATATATATACTAGCAGTTAAGCCCGGCTTCGCCCGGGAGTAAGCGGAGCCCTGTAGCAATTTAAGACGCTCGCTATCCCATTATGATTAGCTTTACCTCCTTTGTTTGGATACAAAAAAAGAGTTATCTCCCTTACCTTCTAGAAATTTCCGCAACTGTCCAGTTAATTATTCATTCTTCATTTCTTCCCCTCATAGGAGCAATAGCGAGTCTCTAATATCACTGGCATGATGTGCTTGCTACAGGTGAACAGTAGGCACTGAACTGGTCTTGCACCATATAGGCTGTATTCAATAAATGGGAGGTCCATAATCTGAGAAAGGAAACAATGAATCAAGAAACTAAAACCCAGGTGCACATCTGCGGCACCTAGGGAGTGTACGTGCACACTATCTTGTTCCTGCCTCTTGCCATCTCAGAGGTATGGCGACCACAGACAAAAAAGAGTTATCTCCCTTACCTTCTAGAAATTTCCGGAACTGTCCAGTTAATTTTTCATTCTTCATTTCTTCCCCTCATAGGAGCAATAGCGAGTCTCTAATATCACTGGCATGATGTGCTTGCTACAGGTGAACAGTAGGCACTGAACTGGTCTTGCACCATATAGGCTGTATTCAATAAATCTGAGGTCCATAATCTGAGAAAGGAAACAATGAATCAAGAAACTAAAACCCAGGTGCACATCTGCGGCACTATCTTGTTCCTGCCTCTTGCCATCTCAGAGGTATGGCGACCACAGACAAAAAAAGAGTTATCTCCCTTACCTTCTAGAAATTTCCGGAACTGTCCAGTTAATTTTTCATTCTTCATTTCTTCCCCTCATAGGAGCAATAGCGAGTCTCTAATATCACTGGCATGATGTGCTTGCTACAGGTGAACAGTAGGCACTGAACTGGTCTTGCACCATATAGGCTGTATTCAATAAATGAGAGGTCCATAATCTGAGAAAGGAAACAATGAATCAAGAAACTAAAACCCAGGTGCACATCTGCGGCACTATCTTGTTCCTGCCTCTTGCCATCTCAGAGGTATGGCGACCACAGACAAAAAAGAGTTATCTCCCTTACCTTCTAGAAATTTCCGGAACTGTCCAGTTAATTTTTCATTCTTCATTTCTTCCCCTCATAGGAGCAATAGCGAGTCTCTAATATCACTGGCATGATGTGCTTGCTACAGGTGAACAGTAGGCACTGAACTGGTCTTGCACCATATAGGCTGTATTCAATAAATGGGAGGTCCATAATCTGAGAAAGGAAACAATGAATCAAGAAACTAAAACCCAGGTGCACATCTGCGGCACTTATAGGGAGTGTACGTGCACACTATCTTGTTCCTGCCTCTTGCCATCTCAGAGGTATGGCGACCACAGACAAAAAAGAGTTATCTCCCTTACCTTCTAGAAATTTCCGGAACTGTCCAGTTAATTTTTCATTCTTCATTTCTTCCCCTCATAGGAGCAATAGCGAGTCTCTAATATCACTGGCATGATGTGCTTGCTACAGGTGAACAGTAGGCACTGAACTGGTCTTGCACCATATAGGCTGTATTCAATAAATGGGAGGTCCATAATCTGAGAAAGGAAACAATGAATCAAGAAACTAAAACCCAGGTGCACATCTGCGGCACTATCTTGTTCCTGCCTCTTGCCATCTCAGAGGTATGGCGACCACAGACAAAAAAGAGTTATCTCCCTTACCTTCTAGAAATTTCCGGAACTGTCCAGTTAATTTTTCATTCTTCATTTCTTCCCCTCATAGGAGCAATAGCGAGTCTCTAATATCACTGGCATGATGTGCTTGCTACAGGTGAACAGTAGGCACTGAACTGGTCTTGCACCATATAGGCTGTATTCAATAAATGAGAGGTCCATAATCTGAGAAAGGAAACAATGAATCAAGAAACTAAAACCCAGGTGCACATCTGCGGCACTATCTTGTTCCTGCCTCTTGCCATCTCAGAGGTATGGCGACCACAGACAAAAAAGAGTTATCTCCCTTACCTTCTAGAAATTTCCGGAACTGTCCAGTTAATTTTTCATTCTTCATTTCTTCCCCTCATAGGAGCAATAGCGAGTCTCTAATATCACTGGCATGATGTGCTTGCTACAGGTGAACAGTAGGCACTGAACTGGTCTTGCACCATATGGGCTGTATTCAATAAATGAGAGGTCCATAATCTGAGAAAGGAAACAATGAATCAAGAAACTAAAACCCAGGTGCACATCTGCGGCACTATCTTGTTCCTGCCTCTTGCCATCTCAGAGGTATGGCGACCACAGACAAAAAAGAGTTATCTCCCTTACCTTCTAGAAATTTCCGGAACTGTCCAGTTAATTTTTCATTCTTCATTTCTTCCCCTCATAGGAGCAATAGCGAGTCTCTAATATCACTGGCATGATGTGCTTGCTACAGGTGAACAGTAGGCACTGAACTGGTCTTGCACCATATAGGCTGTATTCAATAAATCTGAGGTCCATAATCTGAGAAAGGAAACAATGAATCAAGAAACTAAAACCCAGGTGCACATCTGCGGCACTATCTTGTTCCTGCCTCTTGCCATCTCAGAGGTATGGCGACCACAGACAAAAAAGAGTTATCTCCCTTACCTTCTAGAAATTTCCGGAACTGTCCAGTTAATTTTTCATTCTTCATTTCTTCCCCTCATAGGAGCAATAGCGAGTCTCTAATATCACTGGCATGATGTGCTTGCTACAGGTGAACAGTAGGCACTGAACTGGTCTTGCACCATATAGGCTGTATTCAATAAATGAGAGGTCCATAATCTGAGAAAGGAAACAATGAATCAAGAAACTAAAACCCAGGTGCACATCTGCGGCACTATCTTGTTCCTGCCTCTTGCCATCTCAGAGGTATGGCGACCACAGACAAAAAAGAGTTATCTCCCTTACCTTCTAGAAATTTCCGGAACTGTCCAGTTACTTTTTCATTCTTCATTTCTTCCCCTCATAGGAGCAATAGCGAGTCTCTAATATCACTGGCATGATGTGCTTGCTACAGGTGAACAGTAGGCACTGAACTGGTCTTGCACCATATAGGCTGTATTCAATAAATGGGAGGTCCATAATCTGAGAAAGGAAACAATGAATCAAGAAACTAAAACCCAGGTGCACATCTGCGGCACTTAGGGAGTGTACGTGCACACTATCTTGTTCCTGCCTCTTGCCATCTCAGAGGTATGGCGACCACAACAATAAAGAGTTATACTGTTCAAAAAAAGAAACGCATAGTTGCTACTTGCCAAATTTGTTTTATTTTTCGAAAAAATTAACAGAAAATCCAATATTTAGATTATTTGTTTGAAATTTGGTATGGACACAGTTGAATGCACACACAGTTCATTTGCATCTTCAAATCAATCAGTCAATCAATATGATTGGGTGCCGAGGCTGTCAAGTCAGTAGGGGGTGTGACTGCCTTGAGCAGCAACAACTGCCCGGCACCTTCTGGGCATGGACTGGATCAGATGCCGGATATCTTGCTGTGGGATGGTGTCCCACTCCTCCTGAAGTGCCTGCAATAGATCGCGGTGATTTGCCGGCGCTTCTTCTCGCCTGCGCACACGTCTGTCCAATTCATCCCAGAGGTGTTCTATCGGGTTCATGTCTGGCGACATGGATGGCCAGGGAAGCACCTGGACATGGTGGTCGGTGAGGAACTGGGTGGTGAGTCGTGCTGTGTGCGGGCGAGCGTTGTCCTGCTGGAATATGGCATCCTGGTCAGCCAGAAGAGGAAGGGCGTGTGGGCGCAGAATTTCCTCCACGTATCGCTGGGCAGTTATGCGCCCTTGGACGTGCACCAGGGTGCTCCTTCCAGCGGTATTGATCGCCCCCCACACCATGACGCCTCCACCACCATGAACGGGTGCCTCATCCACACAGTTGGGCGCGTAACGTTCGTTTACTCTCCGGTAGACCCTCCTCCGACCATCATGTCGCTGGAGCAGGAAGTAGGACTCGTCGCTGAACCACACGTGTCTCCAGTGATTCCGGACGGTCCATCGAAGGTGCTGGTTGCCCCACTGCACTCGGTTCTGGCGATGGCGGCGGGTGAGGACAGCTCCTCTGTGAGGTCTGCGAGCTCTCAAACCAGCTTCATGCAGGCGGTTCCGCACGGTCTGGTCCGATAATCGGTGTGGCCCGGGGAGAGCCTGGACAGAAGATGAGGCCGACAGGAAACGATTCTGGAGGTGGCGGAGCCGTATGAAGCGGTCGTGAGCAGCAGTTGTCGCCCTTGGTCTTCCCGCTCGTGGCAAGTCAGCAACGGAGCCAGTGGCTTGAAACCTGACCCACAGTCTACTGATGGTGCTCTGGGACACGTGGAAGTGCCTGGCGATTGCACTTTGACTTTGGCCTGCTTGTAAACGACCCAATGCAATTTGGCGGTCTTCTCTGCTCAATCGGGCCATCTTTCGTCGCTGAATTGTCGTCTGATTTCTTTGTGGCGAACAATCCGCTTTTATGGGTTTTGGAAGACATGGTGAGAGCTCAATATTCCCCGAGTTTCACGAGATTACACTGAAGCATGACGAGTGGTCATGCCAAATGAGCAATTTTGACATTGTAGCCACTGATAACGCATGCGTCACGTGCAGAGCTCACTTGTGGCAATGGACGAAAGGTCGACGACCAGATAAACATTTTCTGCAGTTTGGTGGATATCCTTGTAGCCATATAACTAAATTATCCAAATATTACAAGCTATGCGTTTCTTTTTTTGAACAGTATATCTCCCTTACCTTCTAGAAATTTCCGGAACTGTCCAGTTAATTTTTCATTCTTCATTTCTTCCCCTCATAGGAGCAATAGCGAGTCTCTAATATCACTGGCATGATGTGCTTGCTACAGGTGAACAGTAGGCACTGAACTGGTCTTGCACCATATAGGCTGTATTCAATAAATGGGAGGTCCATAATCTGAGAAAGGAAACAATGAATCAAGAAACTAAAACCCAGGTGCACATCTGCGGCACTATCTTGTTCCTGCCTCTTGCCATCTCAGAGGTATGGCGACCACAGACAAAAAAGAGTTATCTCCCTTACCTTCTAGAAATTTCCGGAACTGTCCAGTTAATTTTTCATTCTTCATTTCTTCCCCTCATAGGAGCAATAGCGAGTCTCTAATATCACTGGCATGATGTGCTTGCTACAGGTGAACAGTAGGCACTGAACTGGTCTTGCACCATATAGGCTGTATTCAATAAATCTGAGGTCCATAATCTGAGAAAGGAAACAATGAATCAAGAAACTAAAACCCAGGTGCACATCTGCGGCACTATCTTGTTCCTGCCTCTTGCCATTCTCAGAGGTATGGCGACCACAGACAAAAAAGAGTTATCTCCCTTACCTTCTAGAAATTTCCGGAACTGTCCAGTTAATTTTTCATTCTTCATTTCTTCCCCTCATAGGAGCAATAGCGAGTCTCTAATATCACTGGCATGATGTGCTTGCTACAGGTGAACAGTAGGCACTGAACTGGTCTTGCACCATATAGGCTGTATTCAATAAATGAGAGGTCCATAATCTGAGAAAGGAAACAATGAATCAAGAAACTAAAACCCAGGTGCACATCTGCGGCACTATCTTGTTCCTGCCTCTTGCCATCTCAGAGGTATGGCGACCACAGACAAAAAAGAGTTATCTCCCTTACCTTCTAGAAATTTCCGGAACTGTCCAGTTAATTTTTCATTCTTCATTTCTTCCCCTCATAGGAGCAATAGCGAGTCTCTAATATCACTGGCATGATGTGCTTGCTACAGGTGAACAGTAGGCACTGAACTGGTCTTGCACCATATAGGCTGTATTCAATAAATGGGAGGTCCATAATCTGAGAAAGGAAACAATGAATCAAGAAACTAAAACCCAGGTGCACATCTGCGGCACTTAGGGAGTGTACGTGCACACTATCTTGTTCCTGCCTCTTGCCATCTCAGAGGTATGGCGACCACAGACAAAAAAGAGTTATCTCCCTTACCTTCTAGAAATTTCCGGAACTCTCCAGTTAATTTTTCATTCTTCATTTCTTCCCCTCATAGGAGCAATAGCGAGTCTCTAATATCACTGGCATGATGTGCTTGCTACAGGTGAACAGTAGGCACTGAACTGGTCTTGCACCATATAGGCTGTATTCAATAAATGGGAGGTCCATAATCTGAGAAAGGAAACAATGAATCAAGAAACTAAAACCCAGGTGCACATCTGCGGCACTATCTTGTTCCTGCCTCTTGCCATCTCAGAGGTATGGCGACCACAGACAAAAAAGAGTTATCTCCCTTACCTTCTAGAAATTTCCGGAACTGTCCAGTTAATTTTTCATTCTTCATTTCTTCCCCTCATAGGAGCAATAGCGAGTCTCTAATATCACTGGCATGATGTGCTTGCTACAGGTGAACAGTAGGCACTGAACTGGTCTTGCACCATATAGGCTGTATTCAATAAATCTGAGGTCCATAATCTGAGAAAGGAAACAATGAATCAAGAAACTAAAACCCAGGTGCACATCTGCGGCACTATCTTGTTCCTGCCTCTTGCCATCTCAGAGGTATGGCGACCACAGACAAAAAAAGAGTTATCTCCCTTACCTTCTAGAAATTTCCGGAACTGTCCAGTTAATTTTTCATTCTTCATTTCTTCCCCTCATAGGAGCAATAGCGAGTCTCTAATATCACTGGCATGATGTGCTTGCTACAGGTGAACAGTAGGCACTGAACTGGTCTTGCACCATATAGGCTGTATTCAATAAATGAGAGGTCCATAATCTGAGAAAGGAAACAATGAATCAAGAAACTAAAACCCAGGTGCACATCTGCGGCACTATCTTGTTCCTGCCTCTTGCCATCTCAGAGGTATGGCGACCACAGACAAAAAAGAGTTATCTCCCTTACCTTCTAGAAATTTCCGGAACTGTCCAGTTAATTTTTCATTCTTCATTTCTTCCCCTCATAGGAGCAATAGCGAGTCTCTAATATCACTGGCATGATGTGCTTGCTACAGGTGAACAGTAGGCACTGAACTGGTCTTGCACCATATAGGCTGTATTCAATAAATGGGAGGTCCATAATCTGAGAAAGGAAACAATGAATCAAGAAACTAAAACCCAGGTGCACATCTGCGGCACTTAGGGAGTGTACGTGCACACTATCTTGTTCCTGCCTCTTGCCATCTCAGAGGTATGGCGACCACAGACAAAAAAGAGTTATCTCCCTTACCTTCTAGAAATTTCCGGAACTGTCCAGTTAATTTTTCATTCTTCATTTCTTCCCCTCATAGGAGCAATAGCGAGTCTCTAATATCACTGGCATGATGTGCTTGCTACAGGTGAACAGTAGGCACTGAACTGGTCTTGCACCATATAGGCTGTATTCAATAAATGGGAGGTCCATAATCTGAGAAAGGAAACAATGAATCAAGAAACTAAAACCCAGGTGCACATCTGCGGCACTATCTTGTTCCTGCCTCTTGCCATCTCAGAGGTATGGCGACCACAGACAAAAAAGAGTTATCTCCCTTACCTTCTAGAAATTTCCGGAACTGTCCAGTTAATTTTTCATTCTTCATTTCTTCCCCTCATAGGAGCAATAGCGAGTCTCTAATATCACTGGCATGATGTGCTTGCTACAGGTGAACAGTAGGCACTGAACTGGTCTTGCACCATATAGGCTGTATTCAATAAATGAGAGGTCCATAATCTGAGAAAGGAAACAATGAATCAAGAAACTAAAACCCAGGTGCACATCTGCGGCACTATCTTGTTCCTGCCTCTTGCCATCTCAGAGGTATGGCGACCACAGACAAAAAAGAGTTATCTCCCTTACCTTCTAGAAATTTCCGGAACTGTCCAGTTAATTTTTCATTCTTCATTTCTTCCCCTCATAGGAGCAATAGCGAGTCTCTAATATCACTGGCATGATGTGCTTGCTACAGGTGAACAGTAGGCACTGAACTGGTCTTGCACCATATGGGCTGTATTCAATAAATGGGAGGTCCATAATCTGAGAAAGGAAACAATGAATCAAGAAACTAAAACCCAGGTGCACATCTGCGGCACTATCTTGTTCCTGCCTCTTGCCATCTCAGAGGTATGGCGACCACAGACAAAAAAGAGTTATCTCCCTTACCTTCTAGAAATTTCCGGAACTGTCCAGTTAATTTTTCATTCTTCATTTCTTCCCCTCATAGGAGCAATAGCGAGTCTCTAATATCACTGGCATGATGTGCTTGCTACAGGTGAACAGTAGGCACTGAACTGGTCTTGCACCATATAGGCTGTATTCAATAAATGGGAGGTCCATAATCTGAGAAAGGAAACAATGAATCAAGAAACTAAAACCCAGGTGCACATCTGCGGCACTTAGGGAATGTACGTGCACACTATCTTGTTCCTGCCTCTTGCCATCTCAGAGGTATGGCGACCACAGACAAAAAAGAGTTATCTCCCTTACCTTCTAGAAATTTCCGGAACTGTCCAGTTAATTTTTCATTCTTCATTTCTTCCCCTCATAGGAGCAATAGCGAGTCTCTAATATCACTGGCATGATGTGCTTGCTACAGGTGAACAGTAGGCACTGAACTGGTCTTGCACCATATAGGCTGTATTCAATAAATGGGAGGTCCATAATCTGAGAAAGGAAACAATGAATCAAGAAACTAAAACCCAGGTGCACATCTGCGGCACTATCTTGTTCCTGCCTCTTGCCATCTCAGAGGTATGGCGACCACAGACAAAAAAGAGTTATCTCCCTTACCTTCTAGAAATTTCCGGAACTGTCCAGTTAATTTTTCATTCTTCATTTCTTCCCCTCATAGGAGCAATAGCGAGTCTCTAATATCACTGGCATGATGTGCTTGCTACAGGTGAACAGTAGGCACTGAACTGGTCTTGCACCATATAGGCTGTATTCAATAACTGAGAGGTCCATAATCTGAGAAAGGAAACAATGAATCAAGAAACTAAAACCCAGGTGCACATCTGCGGCACTATCTTGTTCCTGCCTCTTGCCATCTCAGAGGTATGGCGACCACAGACAAAAAAGAGTTATCTCCCTTACCTTCTAGAAATTTCCGGAACTGTCCAGTTAATTTTTCATTCTTCATTTCTTCCCCTCATAGGAGCAATAGCGAGTCTCTAATATCACTGGCATGATGTGCTTGCTACAGGTGAACAGTAGGCACTGAACTGGTCTTGCACCATATAGGCTGTATTCAATAAATGAGAGGTCCATAATCTGAGAAAGGAAACAATGAATCAAGAAACTAAAACCCAGGTGCACATCTGCGGCACTATCTTGTTCCTGCCTCTTGCCATCTCAGAGGTATGGCGACCACAGACAAAAAAGAGTTATCTCCCTTACCTTCTAGAAATTTCCGGAACTGTCCAGTTAATTTTTCATTCTTCATTTCTTCCCCTCATAGGAGCAATAGCGAGTCTCTAATATCACTGGCATGATGTGCTTGCTACAGGTGAACAGTAGGCACTGAACTGGTCTTGCACCATATAGGCTGTATTCAATAAATCTGAGGTCCATAATCTGAGAAAGGAAACAATGAATCAAGAAACTAAAACCCAGGTGCACATCTGCGGCACTATCTTGTTCCTGCCTCTTGCCATCTCAGAGGTATGGCGACCACAGACAAAAAAGAGTTATCTCCCTTACCTTCTAGAAATTTCCGGAACTGTCCAGTTAATTTTTCATTCTTCATTTCTTCCCCTCATAGGAGCAATAGCGAGTCTCTAATATCACTGGCATGATGTGCTTGCTACAGGTGAACAGTAGGCACTGAACTGGTCTTGCACCATATAGGCTGTATTCAATAAATGAGAGGTCCATAATCTGAGAAAGGAAACAATGAATCAAGAAACTAAAACCCAGGTGCACATCTGCGGCACTATCTTGTTCCTGCCTCTTGCCATCTCAGAGGTATGGCGACCACAGACAAAAAAGAGTTATCTCCCTTACCTTCTAGAAATTTCCGGAACTGTCCAGTTAATTTTTCATTCTTCATTTCTTCCCCTCATAGGAGCAATAGCGAGTCTCTAATATCACTGGCATGATGTGCTTGCTACAGGTGAACAGTAGGCACTGAACTGGTCTTGCACCATATAGGCTGTATTCAATAAATGGGAGGTCCATAATCTGAGAAAGGAAACAATGAATCAAGAAACTAAAACCCAGGTGCACATCTGCGGCACCTAGGGAGTGTACGTGCACACTATCTTGTTCCTGCCTATTGCCATCTCAGAGGTATGGCGACCACAGACACACACACAGACAGACAGACACTCTCTTTTATTTATATGTATATATATATATATATATATATATGTTAGAAAAGCTACAAGCATCTTTTTCAATGGTTCACTGAAAAACACACTGTCTTTGGCTCATGAAAGGTTCATCCCTACTGGTGGTGCATTCAATCCATGTCTCCACTGTGTGTAAGAATATGAATTACATCTCTCATCAAAGCCTCCAGTCATGCCTTTCATATTCTTTTACATACTTTCTTGACATGGATTTAATACCATACAAGCCAACAGCAGTCTCTACAAAAAGAGTGCCTACCACAATCTAAAGTGTGCATGTGTTTTTCTAGTGAGTAGATACAAGAAACTTTTAAAAATTAACCTATTATACCTTTGCTTACCATAATATGTAAAAGTTCACAGAAAAAAGTTAATAGCTAAGCCTAGAACTTAATGATAAAATAAATCCATGGCTAGTGTCTCCTTAAGAAATCAGCAGAAGTTGACTGTTGCTTTAAACTTCTTTTGTTAACATTAATCTACAGGCATTGCCTCCTCCCCACACTTACCATAATCTGCAGAAGTTGAATGACTCATATCTAGTGGGATACTCCAAATTCTAATGTTTATTCTATGTGCACTTAATCTAGGTGCTTATCATATCATACAGAAGTTGATTGAAAAATTACTCCATATTTCAAAACTGGAATAGATACAGTTGTATGTACTATCTCCTTACACTTACCATAATCTTCAGAAGTTGAAGCAAAAATTGTAAAGACATCTTCATAGCCAATAATAGCAAAAGACATGGTGGTGTATAGGGCCACACTATGTCTCACACCTCCAATACTGCAACAACAAAAAGAATGCAATAAACTTATGTCAAAACAACAATAATGAAGATTTGTTTTTAAAGTTCATGACAAAAAAATGGATGTCGTACAGACAAAAATGAGACCCTAGCCATATCATTATGTGTACAACTTTCTAATTTCTTTTCTTTTCCATCTGTAATTCTACAGACTGACACATTTTGCTCAAACATTAACAAAGATTACAGGTGTATAACATTTGTGTGCGTTTCTGTGTGCGTGTGTGTGTGTGTGTGCGCGCATGCATCTGTCTGTGTGTTTGTTTGTGTGTGTGAGTACAGAACACATGTTGGAACCAACGGTATTTATTTACATACAAGGCAATAACAAATAAAAGACATGCTAGATAATCTTGAGGGCAGTAAAGTGTGATGAGATCAGAGAGGGTGAAAATGACAATGAGCATGTTGGAGTGGTGCGCTGACTTCAGCCAGCCTCTAACAGCAGTGAAGACTGATCCAAAACAGATAAACCCCTGGACTGCCCACCATTTTAGCTTTGTGTACAGTGCCATGGTACTGCTGTGTACCGGGGAAAAGTGGGACATCACCTGTCAGCTGCTTTTAAACTACAGTGGTACCTGCGATGTGTGGTCCCTCTGATGAGAGGACACCTCCCTTTAAAGGACACATTCTGAGGTCCTTTTGTCTATTATCTCTACCAAAATAAACCTGTCATGACAGGCCACCTGCAATGTAGGGACACTTTTTGCTGGTCCCAAGGGTGTCCTTTCATCGCAGGTACCACTGTACTACAGTAGTCTTGTGTGTGTGTGAATATTTGCATGAAATTACAGACAAATGGGTTATTGGCATTGCTTATATTTTCACCAAAATATAACATATCTTTATTTTCTTGCCCATTTCTTACTTATCGATATTCCGACAAACAACACTCCATATTTTGAGAAAACGTCAACGTAGACAACATATGCGACCCACTCCCACAAAAGGATAACAAAGTGTCATTTTTGACATTTGGACTTTTTGGTATCCCTTGAAAGAGAAGATAACAAGCTTTCAGATGGTCTTTATTAAAAGTGTCTATTGTTTAGCATTGATGAGATATAGCAATTTAAAGTTGGCTAAAACTCCAGCGGCCATTTTGAGAAAAGCAGGTGTGAAGGTAACAGGAGTAAATTTGCAAAAAAATCCCTAGCAACAGGGTTTTTAGTTTAACTTCTAAAGCTGAAAGTGACTGATAATGATTAGATTTAAATTTTTTTAAATATGCATCACAAAAACTGAAAATGATATTTGATTTTAAGCACAAAAAGCAAAGAAAGAAACAATGATTTGGGGAGAAGTAGTCCTTGTTTGGGGGTTAACTCATTCGCGTTGTATCAGACTTCCTAATCCGACAGCTGTGCTTTGCGTTGCCGGCACCTCGGATGTTACGATTCGACGTATGTAACAAATTTTTAACGGTGTGGACGGCCCCGCTGACCAAGGGAAACAACCCCCGCAGTAAACTTCTGCCTGCCTACAGTGGTACCATTCACTGTAAACAGTTCCTTCCCTTCAATTGTTGGGAATAATGTTTGATTTTTTTGACGGTGTGCGACCCACATGTTTTGACTTTTCTAAGATGGCGAATCGTTCTGCTACAAGACGTATTAACTTGAAAAGAGTGCTAGAACTTGTTATTCATGACGGTTCTGATCTTGACCTTAGTGATGATGATAGTGGAGATGATATTTTAGATTCTGGTGACAAGTTTGTGCCAATGGACGATGATTTGGATGATGATTCGGACAATGAAAGTGTCGATCATGACATTGTGTATGATGAACCCATGACATAGAAATTGTTTTTGTTTTTTTTTGCTTCAAAGAGGTAGTTTGACTGGATGTGAAGACAACAAAAGGTATGTTCTTTCAAATGTTTCATATATTTTCTAAAAGAGCAAGTTTCAATCTTTGCAAAAATGTAAGGTAAGTAAGGTTATCTTGTGTTGTTGATTTTTTTTGATTTTTTGGGTCAAAATTGTGCGCCGGGAGGGAACACGGGGGACAATTTAGACGCGCCCCGAATGAGTTAAAGGGTGGTTTTTTCGCGTCTGCAGTATAATAAAACCTCATCTATATTATAATACGCGTGGGCTTTTTCGCCGTGTGGACGTATCGCCTACCAAACCCCGCCGATTTGGCCCATGTCCCACGGTTTTTCCCGTAGGATCGGATCGCGCTGAACACGATGCGCCGGGTTAGATTAACGAGTTCGAAAGCGAAATGGCCTTTTGAGGCTTTTCGGCGAAAAATTTCGTAGCAGACCAAATATCCCAGCTATCCCATTGGCCGAAAGCGAACCGTCTGACTAAACACTACGCGACTGCACCCCAGACGAACCTAGCCGTGTGTTTTATTTCTCTGACTTAAAACTCGGTACAAAGTATGATAATGTTGTGAAGATACTGGATATATAAAAAATATTACACGTACATGCTTTAGTTTGATCGAGGCCCTGCAAGGTAGTGCAAGGTCGCGTGCGGTCGCACAGTCTTTAGTCAGACCCAAAGCGGGGACATCACTCGGGGGCAGCTGTCAAATCTGCCGCGTGTTGCATCGACTCCATATCTTTGATCGACTGCTGGATCCTACAACTGGCTCTACAGGTAAATCCCATTGATCAGTCTGTAAAACTTTCTTATAGTGTTCCTATCCTTGCTGTATTCTGCCACAGGGGTTATACTATAGAGATAGAGAATTTGCAACATTATTCGCCACGTTTCTCAGTCTCCCCCGCCATTTTCATTTGAGTCTTGACACGCCACGGCTGAACTGCAGTGCAGGATTTTCGCTCTTTCAACGCTGCATTCTTTGGTTGTTTTCTAACCCAGGCATAGGTTGTCATTTAGTTACAATATGTGTTTGAATCAATATATATTTTAGATGTTTTAGATTTCCATTTCGTAAAAATCTATGACCCATGGTATAGGCCATACAATACATGAGGGGGGAGGGAGGGCGGTGCTATTACCTGAAAACAGCACACACACGTGCCATTGGACATACCTTTTTGGCTCACGTAAGTGTAGCCTATGCGATCGTAACTTTGTCTGTCTGTGCGTGTGTGTGTGTGTGCGTGTGTGCGTGTGTATGTCTGTGGTAGAAACTTTAACATTTCGTCATTTGAAGACGTCACATTATGGCGTAAGAGGGTTAGACGTCACGCGAAGGAATTACTGAAAGTCTCGGTCATTTTGGCTCATTATTTTGAGCGGGCCGAGACTAGTTGGAAGGCACTATGGCGGAAAAGAGAGTTATCTTTTCATGTCTTGGCGTCTCAAATCTTATTAGTCAGAAAGCGCATGCACGTAGTCTCGACCAGCGCGTGGTGTGCTTCTTTCTGAGTACTTTACGTCACAAATTGTACTTTACGTACTTGATGATGACGTAAGTTAATTGTATGTGTTCTATTTCGTTGACTGAGCACGGCCGGGACCAGTTGGCGTGAGCACTGGGATTTCGAGTTTAATTCGACATGTCAATGCATCGCAGTATGAAATAATACAGGTAGGAGGTTAGTCGATATCGACCAAAGTCGATAAGTGCATTCTTCACTATGGTATTGAGTCTGATTTCGTCGTCCATCTTGAATCAAAAAGCACTCTTCTTACCAAAAAAACAAAAACTTCGTTGCGAGCTACGGCGAAGCTTCGCATGTCAAAACTTGAGAAGCGATGTTGGGGTCAAAATACCACGCCGTTTTTGGTATTAAGACTTTGCGAAGCTTCGTGTAGTCGACTACGGGCTCAATTAAGGACAGGCTTAACCCAATGCCCCCTGAACCGCCCGGCATGGCCCGCCGGAAGTGCCCTATGAAATCCCTGAAACGCCCGGCATGGCCCGCTAAACACTAGGTCACCTACTTTCACTTTCGCTTTGAGCCTTACCCATAAGGCCTTGCGACCGGATGTGATTAATGCACTTCCTTCCGGCTGCTTCATTCTAGCGTTTGCAGAGTTTGAATCGATGGGATAGTGTGTTAGCTGTGAATTTTCAAAGTTTGAGATTTTTTTGTCTGACAAAAAGGCGTTGAACGAAGGTTTAGAAGTATGGTGTTCGATCATGGGGAACTCAGATGACGATTCTGACACGCCTTTTGAAGGTTTTCTACTTTGAAAGGGGATGAGTCTGACATCGATCTGGGTGTTGTTATTCGACAACAGGACTTTCGGGAGGATATTTCTGGGAGTTTTCAACATATATTGGACGTTTTTGAAGAACACTTGCTGGATTTTTTTTTTAAACAACATTTAGTACATCGGAAGTGGACAGAACATACTTGCATATGAAACTATAGTGTATTCTCGAGTTATTCTGTCATCTTCTATATAAATGTGAGTACTCTATGATTTTATATGAATTGTTTTGTTTTGTATGTGTGCATGTTGTGCGGAGTAGTTTCCCTTTGCTCAGGATTTAGAAGGCTGCCTGCCATTTTTTTGTCAGGGGGCATTGGGTTAAGTAGGCTAGATCTAGATCTAGTGTCTCGCTTTCTTACACAGTGTCACCTATGCTTACTGTGTGTGTGTGTGTGTGTGTGTATGTGTGACGGAGTGATTGAAATCCGAGACCATGCTAAACTAGCATGGGGAGATGTCAAGAAAATAAGGTGGATGCGACAACAGCAGTGCTCCCTTTGGTGCCAAGACATTGTTTGTCGTAAAGGCAGTATGCACAGATGCGTTGTCATGTTGCAGCAAAAGGCCTCGAATACATGTGTTTCGACGGTGTTTTTGCCAAGCCTCGACTACTTTAGGCGGCATAGCAGTCAGACATGACTGACATAAGGATCTTTTCTCATTATCTGTTCAACCGCGCTAATGTTTTCAAGGATAAGGGATAAAATGAGTAGACCAGGGTGGGTATCATTTTCGAGGCTTCGGGGTTTAAAATTGCTGTACCAGTTTTACAACACAGCTCTGCAAAGAGCGTTCATCACAAAACATTTCACCAAACTTGCATGCAAATCGGCATCTTTTAACCCATATTGTGTAGCTATTTTATGTCATGGCTCGGAAGTCGCGATTTTGAGGTTTATGGCGCAATCTCATACATTGCGCGGTCAGTAACTTCCTGAGTCGATTATATGGAAACGAAATAACTCTGGAACTTCATTTTTTGTGTCAAGCCTCACGATAGTCCACTATTTGACGGCATGATTTTGTATTTAACGCCATATTGCCAGGAGTCTTGATTCTAAAAAATAATGGAACAGCCCTCGTAGTGTACCTGTCGAAGAAAAGTTGAAAGTTTAACCGGCTTCTGTGAAACATGGGTCAGTGCTACTTTGCGGTGAAACAATTTTCTTCAGTGTTGTTGCCAGCCTAAGTAGACAATAGGTCATTTGGACCTCCCTAAAAAAAAAACAATAGGTCCAAATGTCCTGGCTTTAAAAAAACAATAGGCCCAAATTGTACCGCCATACCTTTGATACATGCAATGCAAAATAACTTACTGTCCGGAGTTTAAATCTATCTTTTTACACAAAAATGACAATAAAGCCATTGAACAATGATAACACTTTATTATCTGATTCCTGGCCTACCCTTTCCAATACAATGCCCGGTGTGCGAATGTAGGGATCCTGCCTGATCTTCGCATTACCATGCCGTAGTATTAATATTGATGAACTTTCCGCTGTTTGCGCCGTTTTCGGTAAATAGGTACACCGGCTGGATCGGGTATTTCCGTAAACGCAGCCTCGAGTGTCAATGACGACAAACACGGACTCGGCACTGAGTGCATTTTCACTCGTAGCGAACATGAGCATTTCGATCGGGGTTTGTTTTCCGACTTTGCAACTCCCATTCCATTCATTGCAGACCTTGTCCGCCTTGTACGAATATGTATCGGTCAGTTGACCACCAAAACGTAAAAACTATTGGTCCATCGACCGGACAAGGCTAGGTCCATCAGAGACCGAAGACCGAGGCCTGGCAACAACAGTTTCTTATTTCTTAACTAATTTCATCAGCATTTGTTGCAAAATGAAATGATGAGGGAAGAGAATCTCATAAGAACTTCTCTTTTTCGTCCAGCACTTTCAACGGTTGTGTTCTGTCTTGAAAAATCCGATGACCGCAAAAAATCGTCCATTACGATGGTGGAAAACAATGAAAGTGGCCATTTTTTTTGCTTGTAGCCTAAATTTAGTCGCCTGTTTCGTCGGTACAAGCATGTCATCGCCATTCGTGCATACAGTGTTCCTCACAGTAGGCGGCATTTTTTGTTTGTTTGCTTGCTTAACGCCCAGCCGACCACGAAGAGCCATATCAGGGCGGTGCTGCTTTGACATATAACGTGCGCCACACACAAGACAGAAGTCGCAGCACAGGCTTCATGTCTCACCCAGTCACATTATTCTGACACCGGACCAACCAGTCCTAGCATGCACTAACCCCATAATGCCAGACGCCAGGCGGAGCAGCCACTAGATTGCCAATTTTAAAGTCTTAGGTATGACCCGGCCGGGGTTCGAACCCACGACCTCCCGATCACGGGGCGGACGCCTTACCACTAGGCCAACCGTGCCGGTAGTAGGCGGCATGCTTTGTTTACACGCCAACAAAGGTTTACAACACCCCAAGTTTTCGGAGGTCTTAAAAGGGGGGTAGTACTGTAAAATAAGGCATACTTACCTCAAAATCTGCACGAAAGAACTGTGTCGTATAGAACTCCAGCAAGAACTGATCTTGGATCGTTTCTCAACATTCTTGTCTTGCACTGAGGAAATGTCAGGGTTGACAGTGGCCCCATTCCCCAAGCCTGCTTTTGTTCCAGCCTCCAGGGCAGACACTTCCGGACTCTTCTTACCAGGACCTGCAGCTCTACCCTCCTCTGTCAGCTCCAACACTTTGCGGTGCTTTGACTGGTCACCATGAGAGTAGCTGCGTGTACGAAGCATGGGTACCAGCTCCTGGTCATCATCTGGTGATGTCTTCAGTCTGGGACTCAGGTTGTGCATGGATCTGGTCATGGTCATCTCCTCCAGCATGTGATCATTGCTGCTCTTCTCACTCTGTCGCTGAGCATAGTAGTACACCATGTCCGATTCACAGTGCAGTGTCTCCAGGGACATGCCGACTTTGAGGTGGGAAGGGATGGAGGTGGGGGACTGGAACGTCTGTATGGTCCCATGCAAGGGCTGGGAAGGAAAGATGTCCCTGGTGCTACTTACTACTTGTTTCTCTCCTTCAACTACACTCTTATCCTTCTTCGCTTCTTCCCGCGCATCTACATACAATTCTGTATTCCTGTAACACAGACAAAGGAGAAAGTCATCAAAACACAGAATTTAAACGATTACATGCTTGAAAGTATCCTGGGCAATATTCCTTTTCTTCAATACCAAAAAGCTGCAGATGAGAGAGTTATAAAGCAGAAACTAAGGAGATTGAACTCATCTTGACCATAGAAACAAAACAACATCAGTACATGCATTAAAACCTAGGAATCTCCATGCAAGATACCTATTACTTTAAAAGAAGAAAAGAAGAACTACAGAATAGAAGACCGACGCGAAACTAACTGAAACAGGTTTGTCATTGAACCTCTCCTATCCTGTAGTTATTCTTTCATTCTTCTCAGTGAAATGTCACAGCAGACTTCACAGTTGAAATCAATCTGCATTCGTTTTTTGTGTCTTCAGTCCAGGTGAGATTACTTTCCTGTGTATCTATATTGCTTCTAAATCTTCACTGAAGTTCATTACTTTGGGTAAAATTAACATTAGAATGCAAAAAATACAAGATACGCTTTCCATATCGGCTGTAACAGCACTTTTTTTTATAACTCATCTACTGTGAACAAAAACATTTACTCTCTTGGACTTATACAGCACATGTCAAACTTCACACTACTCAACCTCACCCCCAACCCACAACCACATCCGTTAAAATACTTCCTTCACCATCTCTTAATTGGTTCAATCCATGCGCTAGAACCATAGTATTAAAGAAAGTTGCGTTGTCAAAATGAAACCAAAACACTACGGCCACCATTTTTGTTTTCCTGAGCCTGAGCAGTAGCTTCAGAGGAGTCACAGAGGCGCTCACGTTTCGAACGTGTGGTGGCAAAACGTTCCCATGAAATGGCAGGCTGATGTGACGTTTCTGTTTGCAACAATGTTCTCAACATGATGCAAGATCTGAGGGTTTTTACATTTTGTCAAGTTTTGACCAAGATTGTAATAATGCTTTGATTTTCATCTTTGTGCAAATCACAATCACTCATTTTGACAGTAGACAGGCCACCACCTGAAAACTTACAGCACAACTTCTGGCTCATGAAATTTGAAAAAGACGATGATGAAAACAATCCCACACACAATGAGGCAGCACACACTGGGTAGCACAAATGGGTAGTCACCAAAAAAGCCATCAGCAGAAAATATGCTGGGGTACTTGGTAGCTGGAAGGGCTAAATATCCTGTGAAAGTGAGAGAAAAAAATCAATATAGCTGTTGACATCACAAAGTAAGTACACATTCTTTTAGAGTGCTTTCAGGTGACAAAGGGGACATGTTAAAAAAATACAAATTTATAGTATCGATGTCAAAGAAAAATTGACAATTTTAAATTGTAAATGACAATGTACTGTAGTGCCTTCATTTGACAACAGAAAACTGGACATGTGAGAGAAAATTGGTGACAGTCTAGAACAGTTCCAAATGATGAGACTGATAACGTTGCTCAGATTAGTGGCAGATTAGATGACTGATGCAGTTCTGTTCCTTGACTGAAATGTTCAGTGTCGAGCTTTGACATTTAGCATGGTTTCAAAATAAGAAACATCAGTCCTCTTTCAGGTCTTTTTGACTTCTATGTGTCATTTCTTTTCAAAGTATAGTTGTCTTTTCACTCTGAATCATATCCATCAAACTTGTTTATTGCTTATTAACTCTTTTTGAGAGAGACAGGTACACTTTCCTTAAAACACTAAAAAAAAACAATAAATAGATTATAACATCCTCAAATACAATGAACAGGTTATTTTTTTAAGCTCAGTGGTCTGTTAGGAGTCTGACAGATAAAGTACAACGTTTAAACAAACAAACTAACAAACACACACAAAAAAAGTTACAGCATAAATTGACAGTTTAGCCCAGACCAAAGAATGCTGGATTAAACATTATCCCCCCAAAATACCTCCAAGTGTAGGTCCAAGAATGAGTCCAGACCCCCAGGCAATGGAAATGACAGACATGTGAAAAGCCTGATTGGTGTTGTCTGACACTTCATACAGAACTGTTTTAGCTACTCCCACAGTACCTGTAAACAGACAGAACAGTTTTAGTCACACCAACAGTGCATGTAAACCAACAGTGCATGTAAACACACAATGTTTTATCCACATGTCATTTACAGTACAGCCTAACCTGCCCTGGCGACCACCTCTCAAAAACAACCACCCAAACGATCCATGACAATTTTTGTTCAAAAGTATTATTATTTACCTTCCCATAGCTACCTTCCCACTTGTCTATATGGTCTCAATTTGGTTGGTCCTTTGGGTGCAGTTATAGATAGGTTTGACTCGAACATTTTAATAATACATTTTCATTTGATTAATATACTTACCCGAATCATATATATGCATTGACCTAGTCTTAGATGCTTATCGTCTGAAAAATCCGCTACCCCTCAAGTTAAGGGAAGCAACCCCTCACAAAAAACACAGACTCAGTGAGTTAGTCAGTTGGTTAAGTCCATGGGGGTTGTCTACCCTGCCACAGGTGGCACCGCCAACTACCGGAGTGAACACACGTGGTCGTATCATGCGACTTTAAAAGAATACATAGAAACTATAGTGCGGGGATGGTAGGGAGGGACTTAACTATGTGATTCGGTATCTCTCTCTCTCTCTCTCCTCTTTCTCTCTCTCTCTATCAGTACAGAAAGATGTCTTTATAATGAATTTTCAGAATGTATTCCAAATGAGTGTGGTCTATTATGTAACTATACATCCGTAGATGCCTTTCATTTGTTTCATGAATTTTAATACTACAGCAGTCCTTGCAATGTACGGCCCCCCCGCGTAGTGGCCACCTGACATTTGCGCCCCCCCCCCCCTCCCCCTTAAACGGCCACCTGCAAAACGTGGACACTAATTTTCGGTCCCAACAGCAGGTCATACCAGAACAAATTCGATAACAGAGCAGTCCAGCTCTTGGTACAAAGGTCACAGCCGCAAAGGCGTGATGACAGTCACTGATAACTTGAGTGCACGTGTACCCATCAGTAGGGGGGGGTAGTTTTGGTCAGGAGTGGAGTACATGCGAAGATGCCAACATGAAAATGCACTATGCCCTTTATTCTTGTCTGTTGGACGTAAACAACAGATGAAGGTCCTGAGCGAAAGAGAGTGAAAATTCGGCCACAGTTCTCAGCATCACGTGTCTGTGTAACCTCTTTCATTGACAAGATACTCTTGTTTCCCCTCAGCCTTGACCAGTGAGTGGGTTGCCTAATCTGTGAACCCTTCAGTTGTCTTGCTTTGTCAAAAGTTAGACACAGTTGCTCTGAGTGAACAGAGCAGCTGGCCTCAATTAGCTTACACCTCTCTGGCCACAGCCCCAAACAGTACATGGCTGGGGGAAGGGAGAGAAAGAGAGGGGGGGGGGGCAGCTGGCTAAGCTCAGTGGGGTGTCTGGTGTCACTGTCAGCAGGAAGAGCATTGGAGAGAAATAGAGAGGTGTACTCTTCCACACAATTTCCAAGCATCAGTTAATAATACATTGGCTTGGGGTAGGCAGTGAGGGAGAGGGAGAGTGGTGTTGTGTACAGTGTATTTCGGACTGAAGAGTGAAAAGTCACTGCCACAAGATCGGCATGCAGTCAATAAAGCCAGACAAGAAGAATGATTAGGACATGCAGCTCTATCTGCTGCTTTTTATTCAAACTGGTTTTCAAGCTTATTCTCGCAAAGCATCTGCACACGTGCCTCTGTGCTGTGTTTGGGGGCTGGGCCGCTATTGCGCGGGGCCGCTATTGCGCGAATCTAACCCTAACCCTAACCCTAAAGATTCGCGCAATAGCGGCCCCGCGCAATAGCGGGCCGACCCCTGTGTTTGTGTGGCTGCTTTCGTATGATGTCAGTGCATGGTGAGCGCGTTCACTGCCGTGAGGATTTTTTTATCTCTTCTTTTCAACATCATTCATACAAATCATTTTTTACAGAAAGTTTAAAGAAATATTAGGAGTTTGTTGTTATTGTTTAGTAGCCACAAGAAGTGGTTAACATAGACTCAATCTTGTTGTTTGTGTGTCTCTGTGTGAGTGTATGGGGGAGGGGGTGGTGTGGTGAAATGGACCCGTCGGACTCACGAGTGATATCTTCCGGGCGGCCGGGAATCAATATGAGGCTTAGGAATGGCATGAACCTCGCTGCCTCTACGTGCAGTAGCTAGTAACAGTAGGAATAGCGCCTTTCTAGTTAAATTGGTCAGACTCGCTGCCTGTAGCAGCTCAAAGTCAGACGAACGCAAGTATTCGAGGACCAAAAACAGGTCCCACTTAGGGACTGGAGTGCGGTCTCTGGCTTCGTTCAGGGCAGCGCCCTTGATGACGCCCCAGATAATTCCGCCATTGATGGAGTGACCAATCTGCTTCAAAGTAGAAGAGATTGCAGAGCGTCTCACTCTAAGTGAGGCAGCAGAACTGCCTTGCGAAGAAAGGAAAGCCAGATGATTGGCTACATGAACTGATCAGGGAGAGACCGAGCTCAAGCCTTTCTCCAGGCACCATTTGGACCATGCTGCCCAATGAGATGCATACACCGAAGAGGTGGATGCTCTGTGAGCCTTCTGAACCAAGTCGAGCGTCAAGTCCGTGGCACCTGAGCGTCTCAATGCTGATCGAACAACCTCCACACGTGAAGGTTGAGCGAACTGAGGCTCTTCGTGCGGAACACCCGTTCTTGGCTGGACCAGCTCTCCTCTTGCCAGGGCAAGAGGAATAGGTGGACCGTGTGCCAGCCGTAGTAGATCCGGAAACCATGCCTGAGCTGGCCAGAGCGGGGCAACCAGAAGCAGGGACGGCTTTTCTAGGTCCGCCTTCCTGCTGACTCGTCCGAGCAACGGGAAGGGGGGAAAGGCGTATGCTTCCAGTCCTTTCCAGGAGATTTCCAGAGCATTGGTTTCCCAAGCTTCTGGATCTGGAAAGGGGTACACAAATACCGGTAGCCTCTTTGAGAACCTGGTCGCAAAGAGGTCTACCATTGGCTTCTGCACTATGGACCACAGGCGTAGAAGAGCGCTGTGAGTGATGGTCCATTCTGACTGCAGGACGCGGCCTGAACGACTGAGAGCGTCTGCCAGAGTGTTGACTCCCGGAAAGGTAATTTGCGGTGAGCGAGATCTGGTGTTGTTGGCACCAGATCAACACTTCGCAAGTCTTGTTCAAAAGCGAGGGCGACCGGGAGCCACCCTGCTTGTTCACATAGGCTGCCACTGTCGTGTTGTCTGTAAACAGACGGACATGCTTGCCTTGGAGAACCGGGAGAAACTTCACGAGTGCTTCTTCTGTCTTCTTCTGCGTTCGTGGGCTGAAACTCCCACGTACACTCGTGTTTTTTGCACGAATGGAATTTTACTTGTATGACCGTTTTTTACCCCGCCATTTAGGCAGCCATACGCCGTTTTCGGAGGAACTTCACGAGTGCGAGAGCCACTGCCTCCAGCTCTAGCAGGTTGATATGCCAGAGCTTCTGGAGTGGTGCCCACTGGCCGGAAGCCGTGAAGAGGGCTGTGTGAGCACCCCATCCCGACAGAGAAGCGTCTGTGACGAGGTCTGTGTCGGGAGGAGGCAACATGATCGGAACACCCTGACAGATCCATTCTGGTTCCATCCACTGAAGGGTCGTGGCGTGGAACCAGTTCTGGAGAGGGACTAGAGCGTTCCAATTGGTGATATGGAAGTCCACAAGAGATTTCAGAGCTAGTTGAAAAGGCCTCTTGTGTACTCTCCCCAGAGGGACCAACAGCAGTGGAACAGGCACCTGTGCTAGACCGCTGCCCGTGGGGGCGGGTTTAACCAACAGTTGAGCCATGTGAAAGGCCACCGAAGGAGATTCCTCAAACCGAAAGTAATGAGAATCCTCCTTTGCTGCCTGAAAATCATCGGCTGCCGAAGGCGGGCCAGAGGCAGAGGGTGCCGATGACGACGCGCCTTCGGGAAAGTACCTGGATGTGACTTCCGCCGCAAGTTCGATGGCGTCTCGAAGCTTGGACGGAAATGTGGTACGTGCGGACTCAACTGTTGTTGACTGAAAGTCAAGAACGGAAGCAGAGTCACTAACACCCAGAGAAGAAAGCCCATGGGGAGCTTGACAGGGCATAGAATGACCGTAATCAGCATTCCCAGACACAGCAGTGCAGTCGGTGTAACCGGAAACGGTAGGCTCAACTGACCGGATGTTCTCTTGTACCAGCCCATGCATGTGCAGAGGGAGGTGGTACGAAGAGGCAGCGACTTCCTGTTGTGTGTCATCAACCGGAAGTGTGAAGTCACTGTGGCCGAAGCCGGACGTGACAATCGCTGCGTGGACTGCGGCCGGAAGCCATGCCCGAGGGCCAGTCCGTGTTCCTGTCCCTCTGCGAAGCCTGAGCGAACGACTGAGGGCGGAGCACACGTACCTTGCATGGAGTGACCATGCATTGACTGAGTCCCCGAGGGGACATGCGTATCCAAACCATGTCTCGAATTTCTGGAAGAAGAGAAGAGAGCAACGACGCCACCAGAGAAGAATGCTCTGGTGGCAAAATGGCCGGTGAAGTAGATTGTGTTGCCGAAACAACGTTAGCTTCACCAGGAGACGAAATATGACCCGAGAAAAGAGTACAGCAGACTTCCACTAACTCGCGGTCTTTGGGGTCCAAAGATTTTTGATCGCGATATATCCGATTCGCGATGCAGTTTGGGGTCCAATTAAAGGGAAGAAACCGCGTTCTCTTCCGAGTCCGAGAAAAACGTGGTTATTTCCCTTGTTGGTCACAAAAAGCCTGTGAGCGTCACGTTGGCGTGTGTGCGTTTGCCATGTGAGTGCATGTGTGTGTGTGCGTGTGTGTGTGCATGTGCGCACGCACACCTGGCATGTGGTTGTGCTACAATGTTCATGTGTATGTGTTACTGCGTTTCTCGCAAGTGTGACGCTTCTGTTGGCAACTAAGTTCTCAAAAGATTAACTGCGATGACATGTTTTCTTTTATCAGCAGATGACGATTTCTTTTCTAAGTTTTTCTCTGACTCGTACGTCGTCACAAACTTACTAGTTAATCAGACACAGACGTACACTGTACGCGTATAGCGACTCACTGCTGCACGCACACACACACACTAACTGACAATGAACAGAACGCAAGTCATGGTGAATTACCACATTATTTTATTTCGTTTGGAAACGCGCACTTGTTACTTTATCAACACGCATGCACGCACACACACACACTGTCTCTGACACACAGACACTTTATCACACACAGTCTTTTCTGCGCTTACGTGCCCGTTGTATGGTTGGTCTAGCTTTCTCTCATTTGCAATCGTGTAATGTATACATGTTGGGTTTAGCGCTGGTCTTATATTGACAACATACTATTTGACACCAACGATAGTTAGATCAGAATGATTGGTGGATCAAAATCATTGGTTGACGTTTACATTTTTTGATGTGTCAGTTACATGGATAAGCTTTTTTTGTTTTGTTTTGCTTTGTGCGAGTCTGAGTTGACACGCGTTTTGTCTTTGGCAGAAAGCATGTAGATTTCTTCTTTGATTGTTTGCTTTTTCTGCCACCTGCTATAACGCAAGAAGCTGAAGCACTTCATGGCGCCTGTAGAAAATCCGGGGCGTCTAGCTGAGATCGCGATTAGCGGGACTCGAGTGTTAAATTGCATGCCTGACTAGATTGCAGAAGACTGAAGCGCAGTTTAAGCACTTGATTGGCGCCTGTGGCCACCCGGACCGTCTAGCAGAGATCGCAATTAGCTGGACTCGAGTGTTCAACTGGCCATACTGACTGGTCAGACACTTAACCTCTATAGGCACGTGGCCAATTTGACGATACCGATCGTGGTATGAAAGTTCTTGACTGAGTGGGGCACGTGCGCGTGAAAGGTTTGTTTTTCTTTTGTTCGCAGGTCTCGATCAACCCGTAATGTACACAACCTGAAAACACACACACACACGTACAACACTATTTGGAGAGACTGAGGGAGAGAAAGAGAGAGAGACTGATAAGATGAAATGACAATTTACTGCATGATGAAAGGCCATCGGACCCAGAGAGAGATAGCATGGTTATGATAGAAATTTTTTTCATGATCTGTACTATTTTTTGGCCTTTACGTGACTAATTTTGTAAACAAAATAAAAAATTAAATTTTTTTTAAAAGGTCGGTCCTGTTTTTTGGCGGGTCCAAGAGGTCTCCGCGATATAGCTGAATTCGCGATTTAGTGGACCGCGAGTTAGTGGAAGTCTGCTGTATTATTATCAGCATCTGATAAAAGAACAATGGGCTCGGCCGGTTTCTTCTTACTCTCAGAAGCGCTTTTACTGGGAGTACTTTTGACCTTTAGCTTCGAGCGTTCACCCTTGTCAGAGTCAGCCATTGCTGACTGAAAAAGTAAACAACATGCTACTGTGTAATATTAATACCAGTAGAACAGTGAAGTAAATTCGGTCAAAATACCAAAGCCAAAACAAAAAGGAAAGATCTCACCCAACAGGTGAGCAGAAGACGGGCAGGTGACAGGTAGGTCCCTTGCTCAAAGGCAAAGCACAACAGTCACCGGAGTGAAAAATTTGACGACCTCATCCGTTGATCTGAAAAAGTCGTATGATACGACCACGTGTGTTCACACCGGTAGTTGGCGGCGCCACCTGTGGCAGGGTAGACAACCCCCATGGACTAACCAACTGACTAACTCACTGAGTCAGTGTTTTTTGTGAGGGGTTGCTTCCCTTAACTTGACGGGTAGCGGATTTTTCAGACGATAAACATCTAAGACTAGGTCAATGCATATATGTGATTCGGAGTAATTGTTTGTTTGTTTGTTTGCTTAACGCCCAGCCGACCACGAAGGGCCATATCAGGGCGGTATTCGGAGTAAGTAATATGTAATTTAATGTACCTGTAAATGACTGATGTGGCGAAGAAAAAGATATTATATTGGCAGACATTCATACATGAGTATTTTAGTCACACCAACAGTAAATGTATACAAGTACAGGGGGATTCAACTACATCGCGAATTCGATTATATCGCGATGACATTCTTGGAGCACGAGAAAAAAAGCGAAAGACCTTTTACCGATGATTTTGTTAGTTTGTTTTTTTGTACATGTCGGGCTGTCAGAACAAGAACAAGAACGTTTAATGTCTTGGACTTATGCAGCACGGCTAAAACAAACACACACACGGTTCGGTGGCCATGCCACGTGCTGTATTCAAGCATAGACCAAATAGCCTGGACCGCCAACTCATCACGTGACCCTTCGAGGTTACGACTCTTGACTTTCAGGGGCGCGTCGCGTCCGGTTTGAAAGGCCAGCGATTCGAAGACAGTGAAAAGAAAGCACGCTCCAGTTATTTGTGACAATGGGAGGTGACAATGAACTGGATTTTCCAAAACTCCAAACTAAACTTAACGAAACTCATCGAAAAACATGTTCCATATGCACTTTTGCTGAGTTTATTTTAGCATTTTCAGAACTTACCTCGGCAACTTCGTCCATGTTTACAATCGACACCGGATATCACGCCCCCCTGATTTCTGAAAGGCTTCTAAGCGTAGGTTCCTAAATGCGAGAGGCCGCTACCTCGTAATAGAGAGAAAGAGCGGAGAGAGAGCTAGTTGGCGGTCCAGGATAAATTGTCTATGATTCAAGGTACATTCAGTAACCAGTCAGAATGGCTAGTCAGGCATGCAATAAATCACTTCAGACAGGCTAATGGATGTTCTGGGGGATCGGGTGGCCACTTAGGGGGCACATCTACCTGAACAATCACGAAAAATTGAAAAAAATTGTAAGCCTTTGTGATGAAGATTTTCTGATGGAAAAATGTTTGAATTTTTTGGAAATATCAGTTATTTTGCTTAATTTCAATAACTTTTTGTGAAATCGAAAATTTTTAATAAAATTTTCATTTGATTAATATACTTACCCGAATCACATAATAGCATTGACACACTTCGAGATGCTTAGGTCTGATAAAAGCTACCCGTCTAGGTATAAGGGAAGCAACCCCAACTAAAAAAGTGACAGCACCATGGTACTTGCCACCCGCGGTTGCCTCCCATTAGTGGGTGAACTACGTCACCATAGGTGCCTACCACGTGATAACCATCAATCGACTTATAGAATACTAAGAAACTATAAAGCGGGGCAGGCGGGAGGGAATTACCTATGTGATTCGGGTAAGTATATTAATCAAATGAAAATTTAATTAAAAATTTTCGATTAAATTACATATTCTTACTCCGAATCACATAATAGCAGATAACTCCAACAAGGTGGTGGGTAAGATCAAAAAAGTTCAAACTCACTCAAAAAACTGGAGAGGCATCATCCAGCCACCGCCAAGTCAGGAATGGACCATGATCCATCCTGGCAGAAGGCAGCAATAAGAATCGGAAACCCGATAAGTACAAAATCTGAGCGCCAGTAAACTAAGCGCAGGACGTCAACCAACCTCCTAGACCGTAAAACGGCCGAGGAGGAGGCCCGGGCCCTAGAAACATGAGCTCGGGCCGAGCAGAAGGGGAAGAAAAAGAAAGCTTTAACAAAGGTGGTGGGGAGATCCCGAGCCACTCTAAAGCCTTGCCAAAAAACTGACAGGAACTGGCCCACTGCCGACAGACAGAAAAGGACCGAGAACCATCCTGATGACGGCGCGATGACTCTCAAGCAAAAGTTGCAAAAGACAACAGCACTTCTTCCAATCTCCTGAACCGAAAAACAGCCCAGAAAGGGGCTCAAGTCTTGAATAAACCCGAGCCGAGTAGAGGGACAGACAAGCTGCCCCCCCCCCCCCCCTTACTATTGGAAGGAAATGCCAATACCCTGGAAACGACCATGCGTAAGGTTGGCCATTCATAAATGAAAAGGACCAACCTTCACGGAGACCGTAAGACAATCATGCCAAAGTATATAAACCTTGGGATGGAGTGAGGCCCGAAAGGCCTGAGAGATACCAGTCAGCTCCAGGAAGGAGTGACCCATCTCCAAGAAAGAGAGAGAGACAACTGAGTACAAGATACCAGAGTCCAACTCAAAGAGAAAATCTCAAAGGAGACGGTCACCCGTAGTCCTCTACCAGTCCATACGGAAGCATAGAGAGAGGTAAAAAGAGGAAGCAGCGGCCTACGATAAAGCGTAAGCCACCGGAAATGCGGAGATCACGGTGGCCAAAGCCGGATGTGACCGGTGACCCTAAACAAAATGACGAAAAGTCAGAGTGTTCGCAGAGCAGTCTGCTTGTAGGTAATTGAATGAAAATCAAGAACCCAAAACAGAAAACAAGACTGGAAAGGAAAAACGGAAAACCGTGAAGCCAACCAGTGTTAGAACGAGAGTTCTCAGGGAAAAGGGCCCGAAGTAGAATTCGCGGCAGACCAAACCCAGAAAAAAAAATTCCTGAGTTTGGCTGAAACGCCAAACACGTCTGATTACCTCAAAACCGAGAATCAGACACGGAAAACAACAGGCAAACGTCAGTAATAGTTGCAAGTGGTAGAAGGGTGACCGTACCACTGGCAACCCAACCCACCGGAAGTCGACCCGACTCGCCTCATGTCGGGATGAGGGAGAAGAGGAAGAGACCAAATCTAAAGACACGGGGACCGTAGTCGCCCGTGCCAGGCAGGAGACTATTACACAGGCTAAGGCTGGGAGCCATAACGCCCGTAGATTGGCCATAAAAGATGCTGGACTAAAGCCCGCACCAAGAAAACCGGAACATTAACTAGACCTCTGCCGAAAGGAGAGGAGTAGCCAACGAAGCTGAGAAAAGTGATAGGCCACAAGAATGACTCCACACCATGCATTGCCAAAATCTGAATGTAACTTCCGAGGCCAACTCAAGTAAACCTTAAGTTTGGACGAAACACCAGAACAAGTCCGATCGCTAGAGAAAGACAGAGTCAGACTCAGCGAAAGACCAACTAGGACCAAGTTCATAAGAGAAAGCAACAACCACCACCGCCGACGGAAGGAATGGCTGTTGCACCAGCTGAGGCTAAAAAACCCGGATGCCCTTAGGCCATCTGTTGTTCCGATAACACAGACTACAACGTCTGTGAAAGAAACAACCTCTCCGGTTAAACCTGAGCTGAGGACTTAGCCTGAAAGGGCTGAGTCTGCTAGGTAGAGCCTGTTTTGCTGCCTCAAAGCTTGAAGAGCAAAAGAAGAGACCTGAAGGTCCCTATGAGTCTCTATCTCCAACCTCCTGGCCTCCAAGCCGGGAAGCCGAAGAGAGACCCATCCACCGAGGGTGAAGAACTAAGGGAGTCTCTCGTTGATTCCGCATAAAGCTAGGAATGGGCGAGGAACAAGTGCCATCTGTACATGACCGCATTGACATTGTGCATGGACGACCTCCTCTGTTCTAAATTCACCCTAGCCAAGGTGGAGAAAGCGTCCCCTGCGTCCTGCTCTTACTGAGAGTAAAGGTCGCCAAGGACTCCGTAAAGGAGTGTCTCCTAAAAGGAGGCAAGTTCCAAAAGCTGTCTGCCCCTTCCTCAGAGGGGAAGAGAGTCCGCTCAGAGAGCAGGGGACTCAAATCGTTCCCCAAAGGCTTCGTACAAAACCGAAGGAGTTCCGGCGTGACCGGCAAAGGCGCACGCGGAAGGGCAAAAGACGACAGCAAATTCCACCTCATATGGGGTGAGGCTTGCCCTGGGACGCGCCTCTACCCCCGCCCGAAGACGACCTCTTGCCCGAACCACAGAAAGGGGCATGAGGCCTCTTGCGGGAAGCAGGGTGCGGCTGAACGGAGGTCTTAGTCTGCTTAGACTGAGCCTGCTTAGGCGCGGCCTGCTTCTGCTGCTTCAGTGACTGAAGAGCAAAGGAAGAGAACTGAGTGTCTCTGTTGCTCTCAATCTCCTGCTTCCTGGCATCAGAGGCCAGGTGGCAGAAGAGAGAGAGCCCTCGACAAAGGGCGACGAACGGAGGGTGTTCCTTGTCGACTCCTCAGTGACCTGGGAGTGGGCAAGGAACAAGTCCCTTCTGCACGTGCCGTGTGAGCATAGTGCAGAGAGGACAACCTCATCTGCTCTTCGTTCACCCTAGCAAGTGTCGAGAGAAGAGTGGAGATGTCTTCCGCATCCTGCTCTTTACTAAGAGTAAAGGGCACCAAGGACTTCGTAAGAGCCAGAGAAAGGGCTCTAAGGAGCGTCTCCGAAATGGAACTAAGTTCCAAGAGCTGTCTGCCAACTTCTACAGAAGAGGAAAGAGTCCGCTCAGAAAGAAGCAAACAAGAGTCCTTCTTCAAGGGCTTCGTGAGAAGCGGGAGAAGTTCCGGTGTGACCTGCAAAGGTGCACGCGGAAGGGCAAACAGCGAAAGTAAGTTCCGGGACAACTTTGGCATAGGCAACTTCCTCTGAGCCGCGGGGGGCACGAAGGAGGAAGCCTGAGCAGGAGAGGCGAGATATTCCAGTGCCAGTTCCGGAGCTGAACCGTGCGGAACCAGCAACGGAACTGAGACCGAAGGGAGACCACTGCCGGAAGGCATGGTCTTGGCGAAAAACCTTGAGAACTGAAACGCCACTGAGGGCAACTCAAGAAACCGGAAGTAGCTATCTTCCTCCTTCGCCAACCGGAAGTCAGCCATCGCTGAATGCGCGGCCACAGAGGGCTTTGCCGACGACGCAGATCCTTCCGGAAAATAGCGGGACGTGACCTCCGCGGCAGCCTCAAGGGCAACCTTGAAGCTGGCCGGAGCCCCCGAGAGCGTCTGCTCATCGTCAACGGACCTGGAGTCCGAAGCGACCAACGAAGGGGGGTGGCGCAAAGCCACCAGAACCCAAGAAAGGACGCTGCATAAAGAGGCCGGAAGACTGAAGTCCGTCCTGCTGGAAGTCAACCGAACTCATATCCTGACTAAGAGGAAGCTGAGCAGAGTCAAAAACCGAAGCTGGGGGACGTGAGGCATCAGCAGACCCCACCACCGAAGTGTGTGGCAGCTGCTGGCTCACCTGAGATCGGAGGCCCGTATGCCCGAAGGGCAAACCGTGTCCAACGTTCCCTGACGATCCAGAGGAAGCGGCAGGAAATGAACCGGAAAATCCGTTTAGAGTCGGAAGTGCAGCTGAAACAGCGGCGCTATGCCAGATCTGTTGCTGCACAGAGTGAGGGCTGAAGCCCGGAAACCTGTAGGTATGACCTTGAGTCAAACCGGAAGTGACAGTAGCCTGTGCACTCAAGGAATGACCTGTATGACCTTGAGTCAAACCGGAAGTGACAGTAGCCTGTGCACTCGAGGAATGACCTGTATGACCTTGAGTCAAACCGGAAGTGACAGTAGCCTGTGCACTCGAGGAATGACCTGTATGACCTTGAGTCAAACCGGAAGTGACAGTAGCCTGTGCACTCGAGGAATGACCTGTATGACCTTGAGTCAAACCGGAAGTGACAGTAGCCTGTGCACTCAAGGGATGACCTCTAATTCCGGCGGGAGCCGGAAGGACAGCTGCCGGAAACGGCTGCTGCGGTAAGGCGTGGTTCAGACCGGACGTGACAGTAGCCTGTGCACTAACCGAAGAACCACTACTTCCGGCCAGAGCCGGAAGCCCAGCTGTCGCGGACGACTGCTGGTGTAAGGCGAAGGTCGAGCCGGACGTGACAGTAGCCTGTGCACTAGCCGGTGACCCTCTACTTCCGGCTGGAGCCGGAAGCCCAGCTGTCGCGGACGACTGCTGGTGTAAGGCAAAGTTCGAGCCGGACGTGACAGTAGCCTGTGCACTAGCCGGTGAACCTCTGCTTCCGGGAACCGGAAGAGCAGCTGCCGTAAACGGCTGCTGCGAACACCAACCTTGCTGTGACCTTGTCCCCTGAGGGACATGCACTGTTACACTACCGCAAGCAGTAGGCAACGAGTGCAGGCCAAGAAGCGAAGACGAGGGTCCCGGCGGGGACAGTCCACAAACATCACGGTGGCCGGCAGTCTGGTCAAGGGCGGACAAGGTCACTGAAGGCCCGACATCAAAAGAGACACCAAGGAAAGAACGTCGCTAACCCCCAGGCGGGGGACGGTGCTGGCAACAGCGTCCGTCCGTGACATCTCCTCGCGGACGAGGCTTCGAATTTCTGGAAGCAAAGAGGAGATCAAAGTAGACACCAGAGCAGAAGCTCTGGTGCCACAACCGAAGACGAAACAGCGGCCTTAGAGGCAGACGCAAGCGGTTGAGAGCCGGACGGCAAACGTCCGGCGCAGAGATCGGTACCGAAAACGAAGTTTTACTCTTAGGGTCCGACACAATGATTATAGGATTCTTGCTAGAAGACACAGGTGCAGAGGATTTGGGCTTACACCCCTCTTTTGATCGCTGTCGGCCATGTTAAGACCGAGAGAAACAAGTAAACAAACAACTGAAAATAGCAAAGTCCGAACGGACGCAAAATTTCAGAAGCAAGCAAGCGCACACAACTAACACATGCGAAGTAGCTACCGAAAGGCAGCTAAGAACAAGCTAGAAATAGCGTTAAGCGTCCGCACAGACGAAAACAACAAAATAGCAAAGGCAACGTGCTAGCAAAAAATGGCGACCGGCAAGGAAGCCAACAACTACTAAGAACTTCAAAGTCCAACGGACTAGCGAAATTAACAGCAGAACAACAACAACAAGTCAAAGACTAAAAGGAAGGATCTCACCAGCTGCAAAGCCAGCAAGAAGACGGGGGCCGAGGCCGGTGGATGTCAGCAGACAACGAAACAGCCAGAGCAAAGCAAAACACGACCGTCTCTCTCAAGTGATAGAAGTCGATTGATGGTTATCACGTGGTAGGCACCTATGGTGACGTAGTTCACCCACTAATGGGAGGCAACCGCGGGTGGCAAGTACCATGGTGCTGTCACTTTTTTAGTTGGGGTTGCTTCCCTTATACCTAGACGGGTAGCTTTTATCAGACCTAAGCATCTCGAAGTGTGTCAATGCTATTATGTGATTCGGAGTAAGAATATGTAATTTAATTTGCCTTCAAAAAGGATGTCAGAACCGCCATTTTCACTCGCACTTGCGTTTTAGTAGTGCCACTGTATTTCCCAAGTAATGCACACTCCCTAGCTCAAGGGAAATAATGAGGCTGGTGGCTCCCTTATGTGACATAAATTCTGCGTTGAACCAAATCCTTCATCTAGCGTGCATTTTTTTGGTCAATTATGTCACCTGTATCTGTGTATAGGCAGGTAAGACAAGTTTGTCATTTTTCACCGCGTCAAAAGGGGTTGAAAAGTTGTCCAAAATTCAGCTGTTTTAGTCCGTTTTTGCATGATATTTCTGACACTATCCAAGATATCTGTACACAATTTTGCACACAGTTTCTGGGCATTAGTGGCTGGCTTATGAAGCTCCAGATTTGATATTGCTTTAGTTTTCTTGAAATTATGAATTTTTGTTATTCGCAAATATTCTTCAAAAATCAGTAGTTCAGGAAAAATTACAGATTAGAAATGATATGAACACAACACAGTTGCCTGAGGTTCAGAAGCCAGCTACTACAATGTTTATCATAACCACCAAATATTAAAAACATCATGCTAAAGGTGTTGTCAATATTGTGTCAAAAAGAGTAGAACATTTTGGCACTTTTGAAAACCTGTATTTTATAAAATAATTAATTTTCTGCACATACATTGTGGTTAAAACACTTTATAACAAAATCCATTCAATAGTGCAATTTCACACAAGTATACCAATTTTCATAAAGAAAATCTATAAGCAATTACACAAATTTGAGATTTCATAACGATTTTGCACGATCATCCTGCTTGTAGTGCCACCTTGAAACATTGCCAATCCCCAACACAGTTCAGGTTTCTTTTCAATACTCCTGACACACAAACTTTACAAGCAAAGACAAATGAAGTTATTTCAAATAAAATGATTATAAGCTGTTTCAGCCAAGCCCACTCAAATTGTATACGAAAAGCTTAAACAGTTTGCCAGATTATTCACACTAAACTGCTTTTAAAAATTACTTTGGTACCTGCACTCACAAGCATCCAGCAAGTTAAAACCAGCACAAAAATGTTTCTTATTCTCTAGGCAATAAAGCATACCAGATAAGGACATGCATGTTGAATCAAATTCAGAAATGATCCAGCCACATCAACACTTCCCGCTTACACAAATGACATACATCCTTTAATCATACCACTAGAAGCCGCAAAGATCAAAACTGTTTCTATGCAACATTTTAAAAGACATAAAAAATGAAAAATGATCTTACCATTTGCAAGCCCAGCTAAAAAGCGAACAGCCATGGCCCAATGCAGAGAGTGGACAAAGCCAAACAGGAAAGAAAAGACACCATTGAAGAGTATTGTGATCAGCAGTACCAGTCTTCTCCCCTTCAGGTCCGACAGCCAGCCCCAGAAAAAGCTGTTAACATACCAAGGTAAGTCTTGATCTCTTCAAAAGGTTAGCTAGCAGCAGCTATACTATTTATATACTTAATTCACAGACTAGTTTCATCCATGCACACACTTTGAATAACTGACAGCAAAGACCAGTCCAAGGCTCTAACAAGGAGGAATGTGCCTGCCCGTGCAGGGCCTCTTTTCTAAATCGGGTTTTGAACTTTTTAATTTTTTTTTATTGTACTGTCTGTTACGTGTTTCATTGCAGGTGGACAAGTTTATTGTTTGTTGCTTATCTCTATCGTAAAACGTCCTTTACTTTCGTTTTTTGTTTGTTTGTTTCGTTTTCGTGATTTCTTCTTTCCTCGTGTCTGCTGCGCAGAAGATACGGGAGATGGGAGGTCATCGCGTTTTGTCTCAGTTTTGCGAGTTCAGCCTTGATCAAGCAGTCTCGTGAAGTTGTTTGTTTAGCTTTTCACAAAGAACGTGGTTTTGAGTATGCTTTTCGGTTTCTTGTTTTTATGTGGTGAGCGATCACTCAGGTTTTTGTGAGTTCAGAGGTGTGGATGTTGATCAATTTTGTGTATTGGATTTGTCGTCCTATGTCCTTCAACGGAGAAAGTTATGTTGTGCGATGGTGTTGTTTGAATCTGGAATACGGTAAGGGAAAGTTATCTTTTTGTGTATGAGAAATCTTGTATTAATTGATGATGTTCTGTATGCTCACTTTTCCTTCCCTTTTTTCTTTCTTTCTCTCCCTCCGTTTGTCTGTCTGACTTTGTCTTCCTTTATCGGTTTGTCTGCTTCTCTCTTTTGTCTGTCTCTCTGTCTCTCTCTCCGTCTCTCTCTCTCTCTCTCTTTTCCTGTTTCCTTGTTTACCTCTGCCTCTCTCTGTCTCCGCTCTTTCTCGCCTTCTTTCTCATTCTCTGCCTCTCTCTGTCTCCGCTCTTTCTCGCCTTCTTTCTCATTCTCTGTGTCTCTTGCAGGTCTCTCTCTTTCTGTTATTTCTCTCTCCCTTTCTCTCTTTTCATTCGCTCTACCCTTTTTCTTTCTTCAGTTTATAAGTAAGAAATATGTGTTTAAGTTTCATAGCTGTGATTCTGTTGGGCTTATTTGTGGTTTTTGTTTTGCCCACAGTTTTTACCTCTCTCTCTACTGTCACTGATTAAAAACAAACAGACCAACGACGATGTCTGTGTGTCGGTGAGACCGAGTGTGAACGTTACCAGCATGCACCAAACAATGGGGATTCCATTCAACACACACATCACAAGCGGATCAGGGGCAGTCACAAGGAATAATTAAGTTGCAAGAAGAACAAATTTGAAGGAGAATCAGGCATCAGGGCTTGGAAAACACAAATAAATACATGCAGGGAAAAAAAATTGGGTAGCACGATTCTGTTGCTGCACACTGATATAATTACTGTGATGTTCTTAACTACACTTTAACATGGAATGTATGTATGTATGTATGTATGTATGTAGGTATGTATGTAGGTATGTATGCATGTGTGTTGGTGTGGCGGTGTGTCAGGTGTGCAAGAAAAAAGGGGTTTTTTTGTTTTGTTTTTTGTTTTTTTCATGGGTTTTATGAATTTTCTTCTCTTATTCTTTAATAATTATTAATTAATGACCTATATGTGCTGATGACCAATTTAATTTCCCTTGTTGGATCAATAAAATGTTATGAGTTATGAGTTATGAGTTATGAGTCACTATCTCCAGCAATACCACTACAGCAGTCCCTGCAATGTACGGCCCCCGGCGTGAGCGGACACCTGACATGTACGGACACATTTGCTCGGCACGGAGTGTTTTCCTTCTTTATTTGCCCCCCCTTAAACGGACACCTGCAAAACGTGGACGCGGACACTAATTTACGGTCCCAACAGTAGTTCATACCTGCAATGTACGGACAGCCGAATTTCATTGCAACAAAATCGATCGTAAACTCGGCTTGCTGCAATCGAAAAATCGGAAACGGAAGTGATTTGCATCAGCTGAGTTTTTTGTTTTTTTCCATTCCCGCGTGATCGAGAATACGCGACGAGACTTCCGGTACACTTGAAAAAGAAAGCTCATTTCGAAAAAGGCGAACGAGAAGGAAACTTGTGTTCAAACATTTTGTGACTACTGCAGCATGGCAAGCCCGAATCCCGGTAAAAGGAAGGTTCTCACACTAGAACAAAGAGTGTCTGTTTTGAAGCAAATGGACAGTGGTGTATCGTGCCGTGTCATAGCGATACAGCTAGGATGCGGAAAAAGCCAGATCGCAAAAATCAAAGGTGAAAGAAAGGAGATCGAACAAGAATGGCAGAACGGGGGGCGAACGGACAAGAAGTATGTAAAGCGACGAAAGACTGTGTACGAAGACCTCAACTCAGTTGTGTGGGACTGGTTTTGTACAGCACGGACGAAGAACATCCCTGTCAGCGGCCGGTTGATACAAGTGAGTTTTGTTGTGATGTTGTGTAATCGTCAATATTTTGAATTTGTTCATGGACTTTCCTAAAGGATGTGATTTTTATTTTGTTTGTGACTGATTGTTATTGTTGAGAGTACATGTATTTATTTAACATAATACATGTATGTGGGTTTCCCATGGAGATTTGTTTGAGCATATGTGTCAGCATTTAAAGTACTTACAGTAAATAACAATCATTTCCTATTTTTATGTGTGACATTTTTTTATTTTTATTTACATATATATATCTCAGCTACTTTACATTTTGTTTTGTTGTGATACTTTTACTTTTAATAAACATGTTGTGCACTTAGATCTTCTATGTTTGTTATTGTGTGTGTGTGTGTGTGTGTTTGAGAAGGTGCATTCTGGGTCCTGGTGCATTCTGGGTCCAAAGAGCCTCCCCTCCCTTAAGTGGACACCTGCAATCAGTGGACACTTTTGCTCTGTCCCAAGGGTGTCCGCTCATGAGAGGGACTGCTGTACCAGCCCAAATTTCCTTGAGGGAATTCTTCAAGAATGACAAGATATACCAAACTAGAGGAATACCCGGCTTCGCCGGGGTGAATCGCGAGACAGAGACAGACAGCGTGGCGGTTCACCACAATCACCTTTGAAGGCGAAGTCCTGTCAAACGGGATTGAGAATTTTAGAGCTTATTTCTAAGCCCTATATTATCTGTTATGGCTTCTCAAATGCCAGAACATACACAGACAAAAGCCACCAGACCCCATCACAAACAGAACTCTACAATCCACAGGTGTTGCCTCCACACACACACACACAGACACAGACACGTAGAGGTTACATGCCGAGTCTCAGTGATTATCAAAAATAATGGTCGAAGTTCGCGGATCATGAAAAATGCGAGCTTCAGCGAGCTTTTTCATGACCGTGAACTGAGACCATTATTTTTGATAATCACTGAGACGAGGTATGTAACCTCTTTATTCCTCCTTTCTTCAGTTATTCAAAGAAAAGAGGAGTTTTTGTGCGAAAGTTTGATCGAATCATATTCACCCAACCAGTCTACCTGCGCAGGCGATCGATTAATGCGCGGTTGTATAGTTCCGTGCAAATCATTCAATTCTGTTAACACTTCTTGTCAGTTTCCATGTTTTGAACTAAAATCAAGTACACAGTTATGTTGTCATTCTGCTGTGGCGGTAACGGCAGAAAGTGTGTGTTCTGTTCATGTTTTGGTATCGCTCAGGAAATGTTCTTTCCTGGAATGTGACTAGCAGACGAAGTTTTACACCCGTGTTCCAACGTTAAAAACTGCATGAAGTTCAGTTTTCTGGGGCAAAATAGTGTATGAAACCGCTGCATGTTCTTTAAGTTGATTAAATGTTTGCAATTGATTGCGTGTGGTCTGTTTATAAAATGAAATATTGTTGAAAACTGACCGTCGGATTGCAGTCTTGTCGATGCAGCCGAAATCTGGAAGGGGAACTACTCGTGTCGCTAGACAAAATATGAGAGTTACTTTTCCTTGGAATCTTGCAAGCGATAAACGATTGTGCACGGCAGATCTGAATTCAGAAAACAACCAAACTCATGGATTTTATATTGAGATTCATGTGTTCAAGCCTATAGTTGCTGGTTTAAATGCGGTATGGTTGTATTGTTTGCTCCAGAAATGTATATGTTGTACATTAGAGTGTTCTGAACTTTTGAGTCGCAAAAAGTAGATCCACAATGTGTAGTCTCTACCCATGAGCTATCGAGGATTCAGGCCCGTTGTTGGGTAAGTGATTTTGGTTGTTGGGTAAGTTACCGAAAAATAACTAGCCCTGCAAGTTTACAGAGAGAAAGAAGCAGAGGGGGGAATAAAGAAGCCGTATATATCTATCTATATATATAAATATATAGAGATAGATGACAGTGGATTTTTCGATAAATAGATTCGACCTTTGCACTTTTACAGTGAGGACAACTTACGGGTACATGCAAGCAAAGCCCACAACTTCTAAGGCGAACAACTCTGCAGAGTCTGCTGTGAAGGGTGATGGTAGTCTCCCTGTCACACTCGACCCCCTTTGAATGAACTTTGTCCCCAAAGTTCTGAACCATGGACCCGCCAAGCTTAGGTGGAATGGGAACAGCACGAAAATGATTCAGTGGCCTGAATATTTCATGTCGAGTCCCATCGCTGTCGACGACGCCAAATGTAACCGAGTGCCGAAACACCACAATCACCTTTGAAGGCGAAGTCCACGCAAACGGGATTGAGAATAACTGTTATGGCTTCTCAAAGGAAGGCCTGAACATACAGACACACCAAAGCCGCCAGACCACATCACAAACAGAACTCTACAATCCACAGCTGTTGCCCACACACACACACAAACACACACAGAGAAGCCGTATATATGTATATCTATATCTATAAATATATAGAGATAGATGACAGTGTATTTTTCGCGTGGCTATAAATTGATTCGACCTTTTCACTTTTACAGTAAGGACAACTTACGGGTGCAATGAAAGCGTTCTGGACAGTGCAGTGACATTCTAAAAATAGTAACGTAGTAACGGGAATATGGATTGACGCCACACGAAGGAAGGGAGATAAACGCTGAAAACACTGGAGAAGATAAGGAAGAGTTACTGGGAATGGATCCAGAGAAAAACCAAAATCGGTTCAGCGCTGCGCGCTGAGAGCACGTGTTGAAATATCTCATCGATGAGGTTGTGTCCGGGGTGTAGCTGAATACGGTCTCCAAATTTGAAAAAGATCCACCGAGAACTTTGGCCGTGCATCGCGGACACACACACACACACACACACAGACAGACAGACAGACACAAGTCGTATATATATACTCGGAGGCAAAAGAAACACAAATAAAGGATGCGTTAATTAAACCTTTATGGACTTGAAATAAAAAGAAAATAATGATACTAGCATGTCCTGCACGTGTTGTTTTAGCGGTCTTATCTTGTCAGAACCGTGTTTGCCGTTATCTGGGTCACACGTGAGGTCTTGTTGACGGGGATCCCAAACCGTCATGGGGACCACTTTCAGCACATGCACAATGTGGAAAAGCAGCTTTTCGTGTTCAGAGTGTTCAGGCAAGCTGTACCATACTCACAAAACTGTTACAACATTCATTTCTGTGACACAGGCGCGATGCCGAGACTATCACCAGATCAGCGCCAACAGGCGATCGGGAGACTTGATGCCTGACAATCAGTTCAGCAAGTTGCTAGGGCATTTGGAGTA
>NC_090253.1:33421400-33461400 GCF_037325665.1 Littorina saxatilis
AGAGTAAATGTCACCACGGTTTATCGCCTGCAGCAACGTTTTCATGCCAATAACAGTCCCGGAGACTTACCAGGACGTGGCAGACCCCGGGTAACAACAGCCCGACAAGATCGCCATCTTGTCCATCAACACCAGCGAGATGCATTCGAAACTGCCGCCAACACAGCCCGTAACACATTTGGGGTGCATGGACAACCCGTCAGTGCCAGAACTCTACGCCGACGCCTTGGTGGGCAGAACCTGGTAAATCGGCGTCCTGCTCGACGTCCCGTCTTGACAGCTCAGCATCGCCTGGATCGTCTAGCCTGGGCCCAGCAGCATGCCCACTGGCGCCATCGGGACTGGCGGAGGGTTCTTTTTTCGGACGAGAAGCGCTTTTGCCTGGAACCTGGCGATGGGCGTGTCCGGATCTGGCGAAGACCTGGACAGCGGTTTGCTAACAATAACATCCTGCAGCATGATCGATGGGGAGGTGCCAGCGTCATGATATGGGGCGCCATTGGTGTCAATTAGCGAGTGGGACCTGTCGTCTTTCAGAACGTCGGCCAAGGTCGTGGGAATGGTGTCAATGCAGACCGCTACATCAATCAAGTCCTGCGTCCCTATGTGGTTCCATTTGTCCAGAGGTACCAGAACTGCCTGTTCCAGCAAGACAATGCCCGTCCCCATACTGCACGTGCTACCCAGGACAGGTTGCGTCACAACAGCGTGAACATTCTGCCTCATCCTGCTCGATCTCCGGATCTCAACCCAATCGAACACTTTTGGGACATCATGCAAAGAAGGATTAATGCCCTTGCCCGGAGACCCCGCACAGCAGCAGAACTGCGTGCTGCCGTGACCCAGGTGTGGGCTCAGGTCCCTCAGCAGCAAATTAATCACCTCGTCCTCTCTATGTACCGGAGGTGCGCCACAGTCATCAACGCCCAGGGAGGAGCAACACGCTATTGACTTTCAACAGTCTTCAAACAGTGTTCAGTGGAACATGGCACGTCATGCTCTCATCCCAATACACTTTTCCGTATGGTTTTTGTATCGGTCAATTCGTTTCCTTGTTATTGTTAACCCGAAATAATTAATTCGACATTAAAATTCATGGGTAAGCCATCTTCACTGCAGCATTTGCGTTTCTTTTGCCTCTGAGTTTATATAGATACCCAATAAAAACACATACTAACCTGCCAACAGCTCTGCCTGCAAACACAGATGATGCCACTAGACCCACATAAGTCCCTTTTTCTTCCTCAGAGTAGCCAAATGTCTGAAATGAAAAGTCAACGATGGTAGTCAGTGGCTAAACTTACAATTGCGGCCTATAATATAAAGTTTCAAAAGTAAACTTTGATGTAGTTAATATACTTACCAACTCACATAGATAGCAATAACTTCATTTTGTTGCTAAGGTATTGAAGCACTCATCCGTGGTAACACGGGAGGTAACTCTTAAAAACAAAACTCTCCACCATATAAGGCATGGTCCATGGTAGTTACCTCCCCTACCGGTGTCCTGCGCATGCGCCTGACAAACACTGGTGACACTCATTCCGTTCTGAAACACATACCCCTTTAAACACAATATGCGGGGCAGGTTGGGAGGGAATTCAGTATGTGAGTTGGTAAGTATATTAACTAAATCAAAGTTTACTTTTGAAACTTTATATTTAATTACATATTCTTACCCAACTCACATAGATAGCAGATTGCTAATAGGTGGTGGGGAAATATTCACAGTCAATATCTTGTAAGTACTTGTCCGGCAGCAACTATAGCCGGCAGACCATGTGTACTATAATGGCGGGTACTTGATATATCCCGCAGATAGAAATTCATGATTACATCCTTGGACGTCCAATAAGCTGCATACATAACTTCTGCAAGTCTTCCATACTTGAGTACAGCTAAAGAAGAGGCCCACAATCTGATTTCTAGAGTCCGTGCTGCCTGAAGAGGGAGGACTGACTGCCCCCCCCCCCCCCTTCTTGCCATCACTTGTAGGCATGCCTAATCAATTTGTTTGTTTGTTTATTTGTTGCTTAACGTCCAGCCGACTACGCAGAGCCATATCAGGACGAGGAAGGGGGGGATGAAGGGGGCCACTTGTCAAGCGATTCCTGTTTACAAATGCACTAACCCATTACTTGTGTCCCAGCAGGCTTTAGTAAAACTAAATTAATACCTACTGGAAGATTACCAGTTTCCAGTATGTTAAAATAGGCTTAACCTATCTACTGCTGGACTTACATCAGAACACTAACAGATTAAACTATACATGAATCGCGAGACAAGCGGCAAGAGAAGAGATTTTTGGAAAAAATACAGGTGAATGAGCAAGAAGGCAGAAAAAAGAAAAGAATTCATGAAGAAAAAGAGAGCATGACAGGAAAGAGGAACCAAAAATCTACCTAACAGCAAACTAGAAAGCTCCTGCGGTTCCAAAAACAGAAGGGGCCTTTAATTTCATAACCGCAGTGCCCCACTGCGGGAGCCTAATCAATGTGGCAGTCCATCTAGCTAAGGTTGACTTCGCTAAGTCATTGCCTCTACCAGTGTTGATGGATATGAACAAGAGCCTTTGTTTTGGTGAGCTTTAAAAACTCGAAATGGTCCATTGGTTAATTATGGCTCTAACGGAGCCGAAATATTGCTCAGCGGTTTGAATTGTATTATCGGAGCTGGTTTATCCGGTTTCTGCTTATTTGCGAGAAAATTTGAACGAAACCTAAGCGCCATAGATCCGTCTTTCTCCAAAGAGATGTCTATAGCAAAACCAGACAGACAATGCACTTACTCCCACTTCTAGAAGAAGCTAGTAGAGTGAGCATGACCGCTTTCCGTGTTAGATTAGCAAGGCTAGAATCCGATCTCAAATACTCCAAAACTAGGAGCAAATCCCAAGTCGGGACGGGAGATTTGTTTTCAGCAAACCGAAGGGAGGCTCCCTTAATCACGCTGGCGATAACGCCCCCAAGTGAAATAGTGCGACCTAGCTGTTTTGGAGTAACTGATATCGTGTATCGTCTTACTTCAAAGAAGTAGGGGAAAATTCCCTGGCCGGAAAGCCAGGATAGATTGTTCGCCACCTGCATTGAACGGGAAGAAGTGGAGTTCTTTCCGTTAACATTACGCTAATTGGTCCAAGCCAGCCAATGTGACGTGTAAATCGAAGACGTTGAACCCCTATGGGATCTCTGGACCAAATCCAGAGCTGAGGCCCAAGCCCCTGAGCGTCTCAATGATTCCCGTACAATTGCCACCCGTGTAGCTCTTGCCAGCCTTAGAAGGTCTGGAAACCAAGGTTGAAAGAGCCCCTACGGTGCGACCGGCAGGCCGCTCAAAATAATTTCGAGAGCGTTGATCTTCCATGCTTCGGGGTCCGGGAACGGGGAGACGAACATCGGCAGACGGCGATAGTACCTAGTGGCAAATAAGTCTATCAGCGGCTTCTCCACATGCGCCCAGAGGCGTAGAAGCGCGTGGTGAGATAAGAGTCCATTCTGTGTGGACAATCTTGGCCGACCGACTTAGAGAGTCCGCCAAGCCATTCAGCCTCCTAGAAAGGTACTTCGCTGATAATAAGATCTCAAGGTGGTAACACCACATCTGAATCTCGCAAGCTCAATGTAAAAGCGATAGTAAGCGAGAGCGCCCCTGCTTGTTGAGATAAGACACCACTGTGGTGTTGTCTGATTGTATCAACACATGTTCTTCCCTGACAAGGGGAAGGAATTCCATAAGAGACAGAAAAACTGCTTCCATCTCTAGCATGTTGATGTGCCAAGAGGCCTGCGCCAGCGTCCACTGACCGAAAGTCGTCTATATGAGCCCCCCACCCCATGAGAGATGCGTCCATAAAGAGGAGCTTCGATGGTGGAGGGAGAACCAATAGGAACGCTTTGCATGAGCAATGGCGTGAGTATCCATTGTTTGGTCGTGTCTGTGAACCAGTCGTGAAAAGACACTAACATGTTCCAGCCCTGCAATTCTGGTTTCCACCTGGAGTTCAGGGCTTCTTGAAGGGCCGTGAACTGGGTGGCCGAGTGGTAACGCACTTGCGCTCGGAAGCGAGTTCGACCCTGGGTCAGGGTGTTAGCAATTTTCTCCCCCCTTTCCTAACCTAGGCGGTGGGTTCAAGTGCTAGTCTTTCGGATGAGACGAAAAACCGAGGTCCCTTCGTGTACACTACATTGGGGTGTGCACGTTAAAGATCCCACGATTGACAAAAGGGTCTTTCCTGGCAAAATTGTATAGGCATAGATAAAAATGTCCACCAAAATACCCGTGTGACTTGGAATAATAGGCCGTGAAAAGTAGGATATGCGCCGAAATGGCTGTGATCTGCTGGCCGATGTGAATGCGTGATATATTGTGTAAAAAAATTCTATCTCACACGGCATAAATAAATCCCTGCGCCTTGAATATGTGCGCGATATAAATTGCATAAAAAAAATTTTAAAAAAATTTATTTTTTTTTAATCCCTGCGCTTAGAACTGTACCCACGGAATACGCGCGATATAAGCCTCATATTGATTGATTGATTGATTTTACAGACTCACCCAAAGGGATCAAAGCGGCCATGGATTCCAATTGACTTAGAATCGAAGTCAGCCCCCTGACTGAGGCTCTTTTTTTTTTAAATAAAATGTAGCCACTGCCGATCTGTTTTGTGTATCAAAATGTGGAAGTAAGCGTCAGTTCGGTCAATGAAAGTGACCCAATAGGAAGGCCTCAGTGCCTCCCTCAATGAAGTGGGTGTCTACCTTGTAAACCTTCTCTTTCAAAGAAAAGTTTTAAATGAGACAGATCTAGAACCGGACGCTATGCTCCCGGGGCTTTTGGAATGACAAACAGAATTCCACAGCCACAGCTCTCCTCTGAAGCAGAAGGGAGACCCGGGCCTGTAATAGAATCCCTGGCTTCTACTCTGGCCGGAAACGAAAAGCAGGAGGAGTTCTGGTCAATGTGCTCTGTGCGTGCTCCATAGGAAGCTCTGACCGGGGGAGCGTCATTAAGGGTTAGGCTTACGGCCTGACCCCCGCTCTCCGAAGGAGGGCTAGTTCTTGGGGAAGATTCGAGCCCGATTCTTATCCCGGGAAGACGAACCAGACTTCGAACTCTGGCCAGTGTTAGCTGACGCCGAGAACTAAGGAGCGGGAGGTCCGCTGCGTTTGGTTTGTTTCTTGAAAATGCCAGCTCCGAAAGCTTAACAGACTGTAAGTCTTGGGCCTGCTAGGGATGCTAATGCAGTGCGTCCAGCAGATCATGTTCGAGAAGAGAACCTTCGAGAAAGGAAGCGATTAAAGTCTTGCCGAAAGAACCATTCGTTCAGCTGAGACCTTCTCCCAAGCGGCGAACAGCAATGCTACATCCTTTGGCTCTGCGTCCTGAAGGAACACAAAGGGATCCAATGAGGACGTAATTGCACGAGAGAGATAACGAATCAAAGTCTCAGACAAAGACAATAATTCTAAAGAAGTGCGGCCGCATTCTTCCACAGCCCGGAGATCCTTGTCCTTGCAAACAGACAGTTTCTCCTTGGTATAACCATCCTAAAGGATGTTCATTCTTCCACAGCCCGGAGATCCTTGTCCTTGCAAACAGACAGTTTCTCCTTGGTATAACCATCCTAAAGGGTGTTCGTCAAATCCGGTGTAACCGGAAGCGTCCTGCCTGAACGTAAAAGGATCCAATGAGGACGTAACCGCACGAGAGAGAGAGAGCTAATCAGCGTCTCCGTCAAAGACGATAACTCCAAAAAAGAGCGGCTGCATTCTTCCACAGTAATGAGATCCCTTTCCTTGCAAACGGAAAGTTTCTCCTTGCTATAACCATCCTGCCGAATGCTTGTCAAGTCCGGTGTAACCGGAAATGGTACCATGGGCAGGGCAAAGGGAGTGATCAAGTTCTTGGAATTGGCAGTAAGCCGAAGCTTCCGGTTAGTGCTCAATGAGTGATGAGCCACTCATCCAGGTGATGCGAGCTACGGCAAAGCCGCAGCAGGAGCTTCACCATGCGCTGCCAACGAAGGAAGTGGTGGAACAGAAAGATCGTTTGAGAAAACTCTCGCAAGTGAAAAAGCCACCGAGGGAGACTCCAAGAACTTAAAGTTCAAAGATTGTTCCTGAGAAGGCGCAAAATCAGCTAAAGCTGAGGGTGGAGGAACAGCAGATGACGATGCTACAGCTACCCCCTCAGGGAAATAGCGTGTAGTAACCTCTGCTGCTAATGCCAACAAAGATGGCAGCTTAGTCGGAAGTCGAAAAGGGGCATCCCCATCTGCCTCCAAAGCATCGTCTTCCATATCCTCTGTATCCTGTTCCGGAGTATCCCAACGATCATCGAATGGATGGGATCTGGAAATCATCCCCACAGAGGCAACATCGGCCGAAACCGGAAGAGGTTGGGAAAAAACCCCAGAAGATGGAAGTCCTTGACCGGATCCTCCATTGACCTGCCTCATGCCAGCTGAAACACTGGAAGCGGAAGTGGATGCAGCCTGTGCAACAGCACCGGAAACCGCCGAAGCGAAACCGGAAGCCGAAGGCTGATGAATGCCAACCGCCAACATGGAAGTGTTATCGGCGGAAGGCAATACCATCCTGTCACCGGAAGCCGCAGAAGCGGAACCAGCAGTGGATTGGTAAGCATCAGCATCAACCGGACCCAACAAATGGCGAAGGGAAGACACTGCTGTCCTACTACCGGAAGTAGCGGACACATGCTCTTCACACCCCAACCCGTACCCCGGTAGGGCATAAGGCTGGCGTGAGGAATGAACCTTTTGGCTGGTGTGCACTTCCGCTAAAGCGGAAACCGTTGCCGCAGGTTTGCGTACTTCGCCAAGAACACCTCCTGCCGACGCATAAGCGCCGAGAGGACCAGGAGGTGCTGATGTCTGAAAATCAGAAAAAAAATTGTCGAAAGGAACACCTGAAGACGAGTCCAATACCACTGTTGGTTCTGCAACCACGTCGGCAGACGTAATGGTTTTTGTTTAGTTTAGTTTATTTGTTGCTTAACGTCCAGCCGACTACGCAGAGCCATATCAGGACGAGGAAGGGGGGGATGAAGGGGGCCACTTGTCAAGCGATTCCTGTTTACAAATGCACTAACCCATTACTTGTGTCCCAGCAGGCTTTAGTAAAACTAAATTAATACCTACTGGAAGATTACCAGTTTCCAGTATGTTAAAATAGGCTTAACCTATCTACTGCTGGACTTACATCAGAACACTAACAGATTAAACTATACATGAATCGCGAGACAAGCGGCAAGAGAAGAGATTTTTGGAAAAAATACAGGTGAATGAGCAAGAAGGCAGAAAAAAGAAAAGAATTCATGAAGAAAAAGAGAGCATGACAGGAAAGAGGAACCAAAAATCTACCTAACAGCAAACTAGAAAGCTCCTGCGGTTCCAAAAACAGGAGGGGCCTTTAATTTCATAACCGCAGTGCCCCACTGCGGGAACGTAATGGTTGCAGCCGGCTCTGAACGAACCCGCGCGAGAGGCTTTGCGTTACCAACACCTGACGCAGGTTTGCGTGCTTCGCCAAGGCAAACACCGCCCTTAGACGCCAAAGCGCCGAGAGGACTGGGCGGTGCTGATGTCTGACAGGCACATAAAAGTTCGTTGACAGGAAACCTGACTACGACCTAAACGCATCTGTCGGCTCTGCAACAACGTCGGAAGACGTAATGGTTGCAGAAGGTTAGTAACGAACCTGTGCGAGCGACCGTTTCTTTCTTTATTTGGTGTTTAACGTCGTTTTCAACCATTCAAGGTTATATCGCGATGGGGAAAGGGGGGAGATGGGATAGAGAAAAGGGGGGAGATGGGATAGAGCCACTTGTTAATTGTTTCTTGTTCACAAAAGCACCAATCAAAAAATTGCTCCAGGGGCTTGCAACGTAGTACAATATATGACCTTACTGGGAGAATGCAAGTTTCCAGTACAAAGGACTTAACATTTCTTACATACTGCTTGACTAAAATCTTTACAAACATTGACTATATTCTATACAAGAAACACTTAACAAGGGTAAAAGGAGAAACAGAACCGTTAGTCGCCTCTTACGACATGCTGGGTAGCATCGGGTAAATTCTTTCTCGTCCCAACCAATATGGGACTCCCCCTAACCCGCGGGGGGTGTGCGAGCGACTGTGCGTTACCTACTCCGGAAGGGAGCAGCAGAGAAGCCTAACTTGCTATTTGTTTACAATCAGCAGTTAACATGTCCTGAACCTCAGAATAAACAATGACAAAAAGAGGACAAGAAGCTCCTCTCGCTTAACTTCATTATGGTTGTAACACCTGTGGTTATTAACCGAAGCTGAAATGTCAACAGAGGGAGAAGCGGTATCTATCAACAATAGAATAGAATGCTGCTTATCAGGGTAAAGTCCCAAACCAAAGACGGCTTCTCGCTAAGGAACCTTTTAGAACTTTGAGAGCTATGAGTAGTAGAAGAAGTTCGAGGTTTAGCGCCAGCTTGAACCGTATTGCCCAATTGAGAAACAGGTGAGCAAGTCTGCTTGGCAGAGATCTTAGTTTTCTCTTTATGTCTAGGTTGTCGGCCATTTTGAAAGTCAAAATGGCAGACCACTGTTAAAAAAGACAAGTGGCAAAACTTTCAAAAACGCTAAGAAATCTTCTCGTTATACAAAAAAGGAACGCTCTCACCGTCACCGATTCCTGAAGAAGTGAAGAAGGACGTTGATATGTTACCAAGATTCGATGGCCTTCCCTGAAAGATAGGCTGATGGCTTCAGAAAAAGCCTGAGCACCTCAAAACACGTCATGCAACGTGGGTTGTAGGAAAAGGAATGAGTGTCACCGGTGTATGCGCAGGACACCGGTAGGGGAGGTAACTACCATGGACCATGCCTTATATGGTGGAGAGTTTTGTTTTTAAGAGTTACCTCCCGTGTTACCACGGATGAGTGCTTCAATACCTTAGCAACAAAATGAAGTTATTGCTATCTATGTGAGTTGGGTAAGAATATGTAATTAAATCCAAAATGTAGAACCCATAAGTCTATCCCATTCAGACCTAAGACTGCATGCAACAAGTGAACTACACAAAAGCAGGCTGGATATTCTGTAAAATATCTATTTTCAGGACGCCAACTAAGAGTGTATAGCAAAGGCAAAGTTTTGCTTTCACTAGCCAGTTTATACTGGACCATGCAGCATAGTTTAAAGCCCTTTTCTGGGCAGTTTTATTCCAGGGCCATGCAGAGTCCTAGTCTCAAATTAGCCTGGAGACTGCACATGGGCATGCGTTCCATGCACCAGCGGGTTGGTGCTGCTTTAAATGCTGTGCCCCCGTGAAAATATAGCACCCACCAACTCTCTCATCCCAACTCTGTGCCCCAGTGAAAATAAAGTACCCACTTACTCTCCAGCTCCAAAGACTCTGCAGGTTATCTATTCGAATTGGAACTGAAATTATGAAAAAATAAAGTGCAGGTTAAGGTGGAGGTTAAGTCAACTAATACGTACAAAAGTCACAGTTTTCAATTGCATCGTGCGTCTTTGTTTCTTGACCAGTACTCTTGATTATGGTACCGTTGTTTTCCTTAGACTTTCCTTTGATATAAAGCTCACTGTGTATAACTGGATCAATAGTCACTAATGAATAAAGTAATTCTTTTTTTGCAATTTAGGTGCATACCATGACTAATTGGAACCTGGCAGTGAGGAGGGTATCACCGCAACAGTTGGTCTACATCCTTATGTACCCGTGTTCGCATGTTTGGTTTTAATTATCTGCTAGAGGAAGTAGATATCAGCAAAGTATTAACTATGGCCGCCATGTGCATTTCATATTTTTGCAAAATACCTACTTTCTCAAGCAGATAATCCAAACCAAACATGCGAACACGAATACATGAGGATGTAGACTAACCGTTGGAGTGATACCCTCCTCACTGCCAGGTTCCAATTAGTCACAGCATGTACCTAAATCGAATAAAACTAATTACTTCATTCATTAGAGACTATGTAGTGTATGATTCCGTTATACATAGTGAGCCTGATATCAAAGGAAAGTGCAGAGTCTTAGGGACAAGACAGTACCATAATCTAGAGAATTGGTTAAGGAACAAAGACGCACGAAGCAATTGTGGTATGTATTAGTTGACTTAAACTCCACCTTAAGGGTTGAGCCTCGATCAGTGACAGTTGATCTTGATGAATTTCAGCTTTTGGGGGTAGTTCTAGGCAGTGTGCTTCAACTTGATGGAGCAGACTGACAACAGACTAAATTGCCGTGTGAACCCGTGTCTGTGTTCTTGTGTTCTTGTGTGCATATCTGTACTGTCAAATTAAATGTTTCATCTTTATTATGCTTATACCTTCATATTGACGTGTGTACCTTATTTTTCTTAGTTTTAATTCCTCCCGGTGACAAGAGATGCAAATGCACTGAAAAGAGAATCTTCCAGAATAGGTGATCCCCAAGTTCAAGTGCCACTGTGGTGACAAGGGGGAGAGACATGTAGACTGTCTCTGAGTCTGCACAAAAAAGTTGACCTGTGTCTGTCCCGGCCCAAGGATCACCAGTACAGTGCTCTATCAACTGAGCTACCACCAGTTTTTTTTCACCCCTGTGACCAGGGACACAAGAAAAGAGAATACATGTATATCTTTGGGGACAGGCGGTCCCCAAAATCACGGGGTCAATAACAAACATCACCTTCGGCTGCTACTTTTCACACAGGACACACATTCATTCACATACTGGCACAGACACCATTGCTTTGACAGCTAAAGAGTTGAAAGATTAAAGACACAAACGTATGCTTGTTGCTCAAAGTTAACCAGAAGTGAAATAGTAATTTTCAATATTTTTTGGACAAGTTGTACTTACCTTGACCATTTCAGGCAGAAATGGAAACAGAAAGGTCAGTGTGAAAGCACTTGAAAACTGAAAAAGGCAGAAGGGCAAAACATGTAAATATGAAAACAAAAAGAAATGTTTCTTTTTCTTCCATGCAACACTGAAGAAACTGTTTTGTTTCATATGTTTTTGATCCTGTTATACAGCTCTTTCAATTGAAGCATTGGAAAATAGTGCACGCCAGTAGGTCTTCAAGGTCAATTTTGTGTGTATAGTCTAACAGTCACAAAGGCACACTTTCCTGTAACCAGACCCATGTGTTTGGACTCAAATGGGATCCTGGATTTTCGACATGGTGTTGCTTACAATGAGGGTATCTACTATCTTCCTTGAGCTTGCCCCTTGCTACAATTATTACACCAGTATGTGAGACAGTTCTGTGCTATGTTCAACAGAAAAGAATATCATAGAAACTCACCAAGGAAATGAAAATTAGCCACAGGAAGCCCCAATTGGGAGGTGTGGCATTTTGGGGCACCAGACTAAAACAATCTCTGATTTTCTGTGAACAGCTCCTGTGATATTCCCCTTTTTGTTTCTGTGTGCTTTCAGCACTGCAGTCCTGTTCCTGGCATGATGACATGCTGCTGTTGCAATACCTGTTCACAACCCAACAATCTGTACGATCACAATGGTTGCAGCACAGTAGTTACATTAAAGGTTAAATACACTAAACTGTGCAAAACAATGATTGCGACAACTGAAGCATTCATTCCTGTATCATTTCCCTCAAACCTTCTACACTACTCGTCATAAAAAACTATACAGATGCGTTTGAGGGCAGATCTTTCTGATGAGGCTGTTGATTGTAAAACCAAGTATATCACTGAAAAGGCCATTGATTCCGCTACTTTGTTCAGAAAACAGACTGAGTTTACATGACGTAGTGTCAATACAGTGGAACCTACAACACAGACACTCCCCAAAATCAAATTCACAAAATCAAGGTTCCCGCGATAAAATCGACAAAAAATCAAAACAACTAAATCGAAACATGTTTAGCATGTCCTTAGACAGAACAATCAAATCTGCATCCAAATCAGTCAGTTTTGTTCACATATCTTGTCTAACATGGACGCAATGGCATGCTGAGCGGTGCAGGTGTCAATCCTCTCAGCAGGCATAAAAGGCAGTTTTTGAAGCCATTTTAGCGGGTAATGAGACCCAAAAAAGGTACATTTCAGTAACTCCTTAACGAATTGACTTCAAACTTTCAGTGATTTGTGCTAACACATGTCGTAAACTACAAGTTTAAGAGTTTTAAAAATAAAGATGTACCCTGTCCGATTGAACAGAAAACAATTTAAAATTAGCATGCATTTAGAAAAATGAAAGCTTCAGCTCAATTTACCCTCAAATTGAATACAGTTTCAACAATGGCTGTTCACAGCGCACTTGTTTAAACGCAAACACAAATTCTTGGAAAATGCTTTTTCAAGAGCCATTGATCAGTTAAGCGTGTCGGCAGTGAGCTTTGCTAGGAGTAGGCTGACATTTGCGCTCAGCTCTCTGAATGAATCAACTTCTTAAAAACTACTTTCCCGTTGAAATCCTCATGCCACCCATATGTGATAAAATATGTACATGAAATTTGAGTATGTGGCGCATCTGTCATTGTTCTTGAAGATTTCAACAAATTAAATTTTTTTAATGAGTAAACAAAAACCTACCGTCAATTTAAGAACTTTTTCTGACATGACAAATAACAGCAGACCTAATGTCTCAAATGACTTGAATTTTACAACATTTTGTTTGTTTGTTTGTTTAACGCCCAGCCGACCACGAAGGGCCATATCAGGGCGGTGCTGCTTTGACATATAACGTGCGCCACACACAAGACAGAAGTCGCAGCACAGGCTTCATGTCTCACCCAGTCACATTATTCTGACACCGGACCAACCAGTCCTAGCACTAACCCCATAATGCCTGAGACGCCAGGCGGAGCAGCCACTAGATTGCCAATTTTAAAGTCTTAGGTATGACCCGGCCGGGGTTCGAACCCACGACCTCCCGATCACGGGGCGGACGCCTTACCACTAGGCCAACCGTGCCGGTTATTTTACATGTGTTCGCACAAATCTCTGAAAGTTTGAAGGCAATGCGTTAGCGAGTTACTCAAATGTACCATTTATTGTCTCATTCCCCGCTAAAACGGCTTCAAAAAATACCTTTTATGCCTGCTGAGAGGATTGACACCTACACCGCTCCATAGCGTCCATGTTAGACAAGATATGTGAACAAAACTGACTGATTGGGATGCAGATTTGATTGTTCTGTCTAAGGACATGCTAAACATGTTTCGTTTTAGCAGTTCTGATTTTTTTGTCAATTTTAACGCGGGAACCTTGATTTTGCGAATTTGATTTTGGGGGGTATCGGTGTTGTACAACTTGAAGGTACCACTGTATCGACACTACGTCATGTAAACTCAATCTGTTTTCTGAATAAGTTAGGGGAATAAACGGCCTTTCCAGTCATATAATTGGTTTTACGATAAACGTCCTCAAACGCATCTGTATAGTTTTTTTATGACGAGTAGTGTAGTTCTATGCCATCAAAGGCATATCCCACTTGGCTAGCTGGAACACTTTTCAGATCAAAGATGTGTGAGCATGTGTGTGCCTGCATGTGTCACATTTGTGTGTGTGTGTGTACTGAACATTATTTAACAAGGATGAAGATGTAAATAGGAAATTCGAGAGCGAATTGAATTGAATTGAAATTTGAATTGAATTGAACTTTATTTTACAAGGATTAAGATTTAAGGTTAGCCTTTTCTCACAATCTGTCTGTGCACAAAAGAGAGAAAGAGAGTGAGAGCCAGAGAACTGAACTGAACTGAAGAATTAAGACTGGGCATTTTCTTTCAATCTGTCTGTGAAACGAACAAATACACAAAACAAAAACACACTATCAAATAATACTAAAACAAAAAAGCTGAAGAAAACTGAATTGAAATAAAAACACAACTATACACACTCTCAGATGATGATGATGATGATGATGGTATGATGACGATAAAGATGATGATACAGTCATTAACAAAATAAAATGCTTAATATGGAAGACATTATAGTCTTATACATTGTACTTTTAAGCGAGGCACGATGGAGCATGAATGATAAGGTGTTCAGCATTACTTCTGTTCTCTGTAAATTCAATCAATACGATAATACTAAACATACTGGATATCAAATGCACAAAACTATCTGTAAATCTACAGCATACATCTCTAAGAAAAATCAGGTAAATCATCAAAACAAGAGGTGGTAATGAACAAAACAATTTAGAGAGAGAGGGGGGGGGGGGGGGGGAGTGGTCGTGTGTGTTGCTACTACATGTTGAAGAATACATAGACAGAGTGGTTGGATTTACCTTAAATTTCAGATGTGGTCTTCCTTTTCTAAGGTGGTTGCCTCTAATTAAAGTGCATCAAAAATCTCGTTTTTCTTTGTCCACTTTGAGACTGAGAGACAATATTACCTAGGTTAGAACCATTGCAACCACTACATAGCACACATTGTCTTCAAATGTCCAGAGCTTTGTGCTACCACTAATACTACTCTGTGTTGTAAAATACACTCAATCTTAAGTCATTTGAGACTTTACTTATGCTAGCTGTTCTGTGCAAAATGCACAGCCTACATGTATGTAAGCTAAATAGTATAGTTACTTCTGGGCCTCTTGACTCATAGTCATAGTTATAGTGACTTGCTGAACTAAGTCATGAGACCTTTTGGTTCATATCCGTGGAAAGATAAAACATTAACAATGCTCCTTTACAAATGTCACACTCACAGTTTCATCTAAAGGTGCTGTAAGGCATTTATTAGAGCTATATTCTCTTCTGATAATTTGCGAACTTCGTTGTGTTGGCCTTTCGAAAGCAGACATTTTTACCCAGACATGTTTCACTACCTCAGTACCTGATTGGGAAATGTCAGTGCGACCTTCACTTCAGGCTTTCTTTCGTCCTGTTGATGCCGACAGCCATGGGCTCAATCTGAGTTTCGTCACTGCTGGACAAGTCCTCTCCACGCTTCGATTTCGTCACTTGACAAGCTGGAGAAAGAAACAGGTCAATGAGCGAGTTTCGGTGGCAGACTCTATAGCCAACTGCGCATGTCATTGTCACTCTTCTCTGAAACGCACTAAGACGCCCGTTTCGTGTAGGCAAGAATTGTTTCTGGCTAGCCTCTCGCTATGCAAACCAGCGAGGGTGTATAAATTGAAACGGTTTGTGGGCTAGCTTTACAATAATTAAACACACAGGAACTTTTATCAAACGCCGTTCGATCATTATTTAGTGTCGACTCGCTCCGTTTCAAGCTTCCTACATCACTTTCTGCACCCCCTTCCCGAACGCACGAGTTACTTAAATAATCGCTCACCATCTTCGAGAAGTTTGTCAAGAACCGGCGCGGTGTCCACACCACTCCAAGCGAGGAACCCGCGTAATCGAAGAAGCGAAAGTGGCTATATCCACGGGTCCGTGTCTCTAGTCCCCAGGCTATATCCACGTCACTGACGTCATCGTCGCACGGGAAGCCTCTTTTTGTTTTTACCACAACACAATCAACTCTTTTGACAGCCTGCAAACTAAACTGGAAGCCTTTACAGGAGTGCACTCATGTGCAACTTTCGTAAAGTTCGTCGAGATCGATAGCAGTCATCAGGAAGTATCGCACAAAATATAGATTCCTATTTTTCCATTATCGGCCATGTTGGCTCGGTAGCTCAGACGGTAATGAATAGTCAAACAGTCCATGAGACCTCCGGTTCGAGCCTGGCCCCAGTCTTCTTTTTATTTTTGTTAAAATAAATGTTTAGACTTATTTTTCCCCCTCTTAACTTTCCTTTCTTTTACGTTGCTCTTCTCTTCTTTTCTCCAAAACATTTCGTTGATAAGAGCTGAGATAGCAATAAAAATGCACTCCTGCAATTTTCACCGGCAGGACGGCAAGCTGGCTTTGTGTTTACATTGTATCACATAAACTCCCCTCTCCTACCATTCAAAGTGCTGCTGATCGAACTTTGGACCCTGTATTCCACTCATAGAGTCTAACTCGTTATTTAAGAATAAAAGAGAGTTTTTACTTTTAAAATTTGACGGCTGAAGTCAGTGAACTGAAGTGCCCAACCGAAAGCAGCAAAATATAAGGCGAGAGTAGCGTCCCTTGAGTACGATGACGTCAGTGACGTGGATATAGCATCGAGTCTAGAGACACGGACCCGTGGATATAGCCACAGCCAATGTTTTCAGCTAATACGTCAACTCTCAAGCGTGTAACACATTCTTGCGGCAACAACGAACGAAAATTATGGGGCTTAGTGTCCGTCAGGGCTTAAAATGCCTATATTCATAATATTGGACATGAGATTTTATACGATAATAATAAAAATAATAAAAAAATAAAATAAATAAAATAAAATAGAAATAAAAAAAGGGACAAACACGTTAAATAGTGACAAAAAACAACACGTTGGGCTCAAAATTTGACTCAGCCGTTTCCATCCATAAACGCCATTTCCGCCCGCGGCATCTGCAGTCGGAAAAGCAAGCGACGTTACGATTAAAAGGAATAAAAGTCAGCTTTTTTTGTCTGATTGGTGTGAGTTGTACTTTCGCTTCTTCGACTACGCGGGTTCCTCGCTTGGAGTGGTGTGGACACCGCGCCGGTTCTTGACAAACTTCTCGAAGATGGTGAGCGATTATTTCGAGTTTGTTGCTTAAAGTGAAAGCTTAATCATTGTTGTTTGTGTCTGAGCCTCGTGCGTTCGGGAACTTGAAGGGAAGCAGAAAGTGATGTAAGAAGCAGAAAGTGATGTAAGAAGCTTGAAACGGAGCGAGTCCACACTGCTGAGCTTCCGGCGTTATATTCCTTGTAGTGAATAGTACCGTAGTAGTAAGGATGAAGGAGTAAATAATGATCAAGTCCTAGCGTTCCACGCAACAGGAATTCCCCAAGAAACGTTACTTCCTCGCCTTACTCACCAAATCTCGCGTGTAAGAAACGGGGTCCAATCATAGCTGGTCAAATTGGCCGTCACCACAACTGACTGAGGCCAGTCTAAATAATGACCTCAGAGGGGCAATTCTTGCAAACATGACACAAAATGCCTAAAACAAATTTCGAATACAATGCGTGCGTGTAAGTTAATCAGTGACACTGTTTACAATTATCACTCGACAAAACCGACCAGCAGGTATGGCCGCTAAATGAGGGCCCCAAAGGGCCGGGGGTATCATCACGATCACGGGAAGGGAAATTTTAGCTTTCACGATCACAGTTACCTTGATTTTTGTTTTCACGATCACGAACACCAGTGGCAAATCACAGTCACGGTAAAAGTTGCAGGTACAGAAAGCACGTGTCAAAGTAAACACAACCACACAGTAATTCGCTCCTCTGCATCTATTGTTTATTCAACACAAAGTGACAACTGTTGCACTTTAAAAAAAAATTGAATTCTCTTTCATACACACATAGAAATACATTATATCATGATTTGTAATCAGTAACAAGAATGTTGTTTTCATTGTTTTCTCTCTCTCTCTCTCTCTCTCTCTCTCTCTCTCTCTCTCTCTCTCTCTCTCTCTCTCTCTCTCTCTCTCTCTCTCATACAGACACTCACAGGAATATGAACTCCAGGGGCGGAGCAGTTAAGCCAGAGGGGAGGGGGGGGTTACAACCTGGGGTCCAGGGCAAGGCCCCGTTGGGGGGTCTGGGGGGCTAGCCCCCCAGAAGCTGAAGAGATTTAGCTATTTTATGAACAATTTATGGCTTATCCTTGATTTTAAACAAGACCAACTGGTGTCAGCAGCCACTCATTATTTCTTTTAAAGTTAGTATTATTATTTTTTTTTTGAGACAGCCGGGGGGGGGGGGGGTTCCGGAACCCCTGTAACCCCCCCCCCCCTAATCCGCCCCTGCACTCATACACATTCAACTCCCACACCCTCACTCACACACATGAATATATTATACTTGCACAATTTCACATTTACAGAGCTAAATCTTTTAAACCCATTTTCTCAAATACTATTGGGTGGATTGAAATTAAAGTACATGTATGTGTGATGGTAGAGTCTATAATCTTGACTAAAGGTCAGTCTAGGAATCATGAAGGTGGGTGAAGGAATATACACTCATACACATTCAACTCCCACACCCTCACTCACACACATGAATATATACTTGCACAATTTCACATTTCCAGAGCTAAATCTTTTAAACCCATTTTCTCAAAAACTATTGGGTGGATTGAAATTAAAGTACATGTATGTGTGATGGTAGAGTCTATAATAACAAAATCCCCAACGAACATGACTTTGTTCGACTTTGACATGAGAATCAAGTTTAAGCATGTACCTCCCAAACGCTTTTTTTTTGGGGGGGGGGGGGAGGGAGGGAGGGAGGGGGGGTTGCATCTGGATCGTCATGAAATCCGAGGAGAAATCGCACCTCTCACCCCCTTTCGAAAGACATTTTTCTTCAACGATTTTTGTGATGAAAAGTATGAGTCCTTACAATCTCAATTCTTCTTCATTGCCTATACAGCTTGCTGTCGAATTTACCTTTTTCGTTCAAGGAGAGGCTTCCTTTCCCTCCAGAAACATCCAAAAACGTTCAGCTTCAAGGGGGCTTCGCCCCCTTGCAACCCCCACCAAGGGGGCTTCGCCCCCTGGACCCCCACCGAGGGGATTTGCCCCCTTGACCCTCATCTGTAACCCCACCACCCCCCACCCCACCCTAGTACTTACCTAGTCCGGCCCTGATAGATCAACATACCTTTACATTTCGTCTTCCGAACGACGGACCCGTAGCCTGACCTTTCCACCAAGGAAGGCATTCTCGCCGCCTGCTTTTTTCTGGCTTGAATCCACAAAATATAACAGAAGTTCGATGACAGTACCGCTGCACGCCATTTTTGATCTTCGAATTCGAATTTGACTGAATGCACTCAAAACTTTAGCACGAAGCCCTTCCATTGGATGAAGTTTGGCAGACTTTTGCAATTCGCCTTCTGATTGGATGTCTTTTTTGTGTGATTGGTTCTCTTAAAGGGAAGCAATCGCTGTCAAAATCATATTTCTGAATGTGTTGTTGCTTCCCTTCAATCTGGATTAGCTCCTTGACGAATAGAAGATCATACTCATAGAGTGATACAGCTGTGAAAAATGTACGTTGAAAATAAAATGCTTTGCAATAATGCCCATCACGATCACGAAAACAAATGACAATCACGATCACGAGACTTGATTTTTTTGTCATCACGGATCACGGGCAAAGTCCCATCACGATCACAGAAATGGAAAATTCGGCAATCACGGTCACAGAAAGGTCAAAAAACACCAATCACGATCACGATTTTAAACCCTTTGGGGCCCTCCTAAATCTTGACGCACACACGAAGATAAAAGTAAGGTAAAAGGTAAAAGTTTGATCATAAATTAATGCTTTTCATTTCAGATTAGGCCAAAAAAAAAAATTGTCTGTTTCTGGTAACATGGCTAAAAAAAATAGGGTCGGTAGGTCGGGATTTTTTTTTTTTTTTTTTTTTTTTTTTTTTTTACCCCCAAATGTAGACCAATAAAACTAACTTTAAAAATCGCGCAAAGAGACTGGATTCACTATACATAGAGACAAGACACTCAACACATTTACAAATCGTCAGCGGACTTTCGTTTTCACACGTTTTTGTTGTTCATTTTCTCACCCTGTCCTCTACCACCACCAAAAAAACCAAAATTTTGGAGTTTGGAAAAAAAAAGTTTAGGGTCGGCGCCGAAATTTAGGGTCGGTCGGGTGACCAGAAACAGACAATTTTTTTTTTTTGGCCTTAGGTAATTTTGATTTGGGAGGTTTTCGGAGAAAAGCAGTATAACCGCCATCATGGAACAAAATACTGAACCGTGACTGGCTACGGTCTCTGGTCCGACTCTAGTGACTACCGGATCGCTGCAGAAACTTCGGGAGTCAGACTAGAGCAACCAGAGTGACGTCATCGGGTTCGACCAAACCATAGATATCAGTTTCAGCGAAGTTTATCCGACTTTGGTGACAAGGGTCGCCGCTGAAACTTGCCCCTCTCAAACGGAAGCTGCCATGCGTTGCTCTGAATCACAGCGCCCGCTCAGAGCAAAGTCGCTCTGTGCCCAGACAGCGTCAGCACTGCGGTTGCGCAGTTCGGCCGCGCGTTATTTCGGTGCACATAATACAGTACCAGTGCACTGACGCAAAATCCACAGCTACGACTGCCGCGCCGTTTAAAGGCAGAGTAAGCCTCCCGTAAACCATCACAGATACGGTCAGGCTTTTACACACAGTACAAACACCCTTTCATTTAAACACTCACCAATTGAGAACATCCTAGGTGCTCTCCGTAAAGAGCGAACAATTTTCAAAGAATTTATTTTTGCGTGGTTTATCTTACCCCTGAGCCATCGTGAACCCGTGTGATCCAGTTTTCCTTTTTCACAATGCAGTCGTCAGTTAGTCATGAATGCGACTCGATGTGAGCTTATCTACAATAGCACGTTTTTTATGCACGAAACAACGGCTGTGGTTCACAAGAACTCTAGCGATGGCTTTTGACTGTTGAGAGGAACGGCGATTTGCACTGATAAACCTTCGTCTGCTACGACCCTTGCGTGACCCTGCTTCCGGGCTTTTCTTTTTTTTTTAAACTTTCACAACTTCGAATTGTTTTGATCTTGTCTTGATGAAAAACGAATTCTTTTATGATTAAAGAATGTTTGTGTAACAAGCTGTCAATTTATTATTTAGATTTTAAAAGTTAGGTCTAGCGCAAAAACGAGGCGCCGTTGTTGTTAACGAACAAGTCTACAAAAATAAATTCTTTGAAAATGTCTCACGCTCGACAGAAAGCAGCCAGGATGTTCCCGTTCGGTGAGCGTTCAAATGGAAGTATGCTTGTACCGTATTTAGACGCTCGGGGAGCTCTGTGATGGTTTACGGGAGGCTTACTGTGCCTTTAATACTAACGATACTTAGATACACACACACTGACACACACGCACACTCCCCCTTCCCTGTCAGACTCTTGCTCTCTCTCTCAGTCACACACACACACACCGTCACTGTCACGATTTCATCTTTCGGCTGTGTGCATATTTCCCCCTCGACATATACTCAAGACTGAAATGTTGTTTCCTGGTAAAATTAAGAAGTGAAATTATTTATGGACGAAAAACATGTCAGTTTCTTGCATGTGAAGAAAATTGGTGGTAAAATTTAATAGATTTCACCCCCAAAATCGAATTCTTCGAAAACGTGTACTGAGTGGTTACGTCCCTAGAGTAAGAAGGAAAACATTTTAGGATGAATCAAATTTTTAAGTTAAATAAAACAAATTGGTTGGACAAATTTGTCGTGTTCTCGTCGTGTTGGACGGTCACATGCATATATATAAACAAACTGGTAGACTATAAATGAAGCAGACACAGGCATGGAGGGTTAGCGTGTTATTTATTCCGCCATGATTCTCCCAGAATCCCCAGCAACCTTTTACGTCAGGGTTCTTGCATATTGACAATAGAACACGGTTTTCAATGACGTCATAACATTACATCCCCCTTACTTTACGCTTATTTTTTCTTTTTAGAAAACAAAGCAAATTAGCTCTTCAATGTAACTATGAGTATGACTTTCATAGATGAAAACTTCAACAAAAGAAAACATTCCTGTGCTTCTTTCACACTAGTTGAACATAACCAAAAGTCACAGATCAAGAATGTTAGGCCGCTTGACCACGCGACCGCTTCTTGTGGTCACAGGCCGTTCATTGGGCAATCCCTCAGACGGAGAATCTGTCTCCCTTTGTTCTGAGGACAGATCAGGAAAACCACCGTCCTCCCCGCGATGTCCTGGGCGTCCCGCATCAGGAGGAATGGTTGTTGACGCTTTGTCTGGTGACTGCTTTGGGGTTGGTGCATCACTCAGACGTCTGTTGAGGTGTCGGCGATTTCTTCTCTGTATGCCCGTCTTTGTCTGTAGTTCGTATGACCTCGGAGCAACTGGTCGCAAGATGACTGCTTCTTTCTCCGTAGGTGTTTTCAGCCACACACGTTCTCCTGGCTTGAGGGCAGGAAGGGGTTGAGCTCGGTGTCGCTTGTCGTGGTTTTTCTTCTGTGCCTCTTTCTGCTGGACATCGGCTGACCGCATGTCGTGGAACTTTGGCCAGTCTGGAATAAGCAGATTGGGAACGGCAGGTACCTTGGTTCTCAAACGACGTCCCATAAGTCTTTCCGCTGGACTGAAACCGCACTGCAGAGGCGTCGCTCTGTAGTTTAACATGGCCACGTACGGATCTTCAGCTTTCAGGAGCAGCTGCTTGAGGGTCTGCACTGCTCGTTCAGCTTCTCCGTTGGCTTGCGGATACCGTGGACTACTGGGCTGAGGTGCACGAAGCCAAAGTGGGTGACAACCAATGGGAGATCTGCCCAAGTCGGTCCGCTCCCTCCCGGTCGGGGTGCACGAAGCGTACCGAATGGGAGGGTTGCGTACCGAATGGGAGGCTCCCGTTTGGACCAGCTAGCTAGCAGCCCCACTCAAAGAAGTTGGCACCCAAAAAAATGGCGACCGCCTTTTTCGAAATGACATTTTTGGAGATTTTACAAAAACAACGCCCGAACGAAAAGGTAGAATGGTGCCTTCCATTCGATTTCAAGTCATGCTTTTCACATTTCCAAGCAAGATAACCGCTGAGAGTGCAGAAACGCCGCTGTTCGACTTTGAAATCTCGAATCGCAGACGACCTTCGCTTTCACAGTACAATCATAGCAGGTGAGGCAGTGTTACTCATTTCGATCAGCTCGTTTTCGTATTTTTTATGCAGTACGATCATGTAGAATTATTGGAATCAAAGCAGGAATGACTAAGGCATGCAAATGCGTTGATTTTGTCGAAAGCTGTACAGTAGTTTCTTTCTGTTGAGTTTGTTTGTATGACTGAATATCGTCTTCAAAATCTGACCACTTCTGTGATTTTCATTGTTTGTTTAGCTCATCGGCAGGAAAATCGTCAGATCAAACTCAAACAGATCTAAATGCAGAAGGTGATCCACAAACATGTTTGCTTAAACATTACAAGGTTACACCCAGAACAACAGCTGGCCTTAGTTGCTTATTAACTGCAAGCAACAAAGACCCTCTCCCCCTCCCCTCTTCCACCTGCAACATATATTTTCATATCCATATCCAACTTTTCCATTGCCTCTTATGTTGTATAACTGTTGATATTTAACAGTAACAAGGTTTTGTTTCCAATCAATGGCTCTGCATTTACCCTGTACACACGTACACACACACATACACACACACACACACACAAATATATTCACAATCTCTCTCTCCCTGTTTTAAATTCAGTCATTTGAATCACTAACACTTAACTGGGGTTCAGTTACTGAATCTGTGATAGTGTTATTTGGAGTAAGATTATTGACTTTTTTGCTGCGCCTGTTCTTCTTACTGTTTTTCCTATCCACATAATTCGTTTTGTCCATTAAAATGCCTGTTTTTGTTTTAATCACTACAGTATGTGTCCATATAGTTTACGCCTGAGATGTGATGGGACCAAAAGGTTTCCAGAATGAAACAGGTAACTTTTTTTTGTTTACCTGATCTTTGTCATGCAGAAGTTGGTTCACATTATACATTGCAGTGTTGTTGTCTTCCAAATACATTAAACATTGTACCAGTCATTACATTTAAATGACAATGCTGACTAATATCAAACCTCCCCCGGTTCCCCAACTAGCCTTCTCACACCCACCCCCCACCCACCCACCCCACCCCGTCCACCCCCCCCCCCCCAACTCATTAGATCACGAACACCACACTAAGAAAATCATATATACTGCTGCTGCTGCTAAAAGTTGTGACTTGTTCTTCCTCTGTGTATATGTTTTGTGTTTCCACAGAATGCAGTTCTTCCATGCGCCTCAACGTCTATAGATCTATGGAGTCTACAACATTGTCTGAGATGTGATTTGAGCCACAGCATGTCAGAATGATCAAGGTAACTTTTTAAACACATATAGCTGATCAAACTGAAGAATTCAAACACACAGTTTCAGTGGGTTTTTTAATGCATAAAACATTGCAACAGTCAGGGGCTTTCTCCCAATAAAGATTGTGAGGTTTTCTTTGCAAGTTGTTTCGCTATGCAGAGTGTGATGTTTTTGTTTGTTTGCTGTACTAAATGAAGATGCACAGATAAAAGAAAGTCTTGCATGTAGAGGAAGGAATATGCTTTTGGTTTTTGACAAGACAAATTTTACTCATTAGAGCTTAAGTATAAATTCCTTACATTTAGAACCAAAATGTCAGACATCACAGATCTCTCAAATTTAAAATGATTAGGTCATCATTCTGACTTGAACATTTAGCACACGTTTGATAGTCTGGTTATGTTCTGTGTAGTGGAAACATTTCACTTAATGAATTTCACATGTTGACACAAGTGCCTAGTAGTAAATGAATCGCACATCCTGCAATCTCCACCAAAAGAAGTCAGACGTATGTGCGCATTTTAAAGAATAGTTTTATTTTTCCCATGTAAAAACCTAGGCAAACATGTGGTGTCTGATATACTGGGTAATATGATGAGGAACGTACCTTTATAGGCCCAGTCCTTATTGTGAAAGCAGTTATGCTCAGCTGGAATTTGGTGAATTTGTTTTTTTTTACAAGTTTTTTGTTAATGAAGTGAATTCGCAAAAAAATAAAGGATAACAATTTGTTGTGCACACAAAGCATTCACTGATTCAGGCTGTTGAATTTTGTCATGTGTCTTGGGAAAGGGGAAGTCTTATTCTACGTAAAAGCATCGCCAGGTTTGGGTTGAGCCAAATCGTTTGCATGGACTGTGCCTTTTAAGGACGCATGGATTTTTCATCTATTCAATTGCAGGATAACAACACAACACCGAATAGTTTCTAAGCTATTAGGGCCTATTTCTTTTCCTTTCTCGAGTCCCACGAAGTTCCCAATGCTTGGGCATACTTTTGTATAGAAGCTGTTCGTGGAAATGTCATGTTAGTTTTTACACTGGCGAACATGAATTTTTCAGACTGGCTAAAATGAAAGAAGTATGCATTCTTGTGTTTTGTTTCTGCAAGCGGTATCATTTTCCTAATGTTATCTGATTTTGATCTCTTACAGTTTTTACCGCTAGTATATGTACAATGGGCTAATTAAACATATACGCCAGCCCACATTGCAGAACAGGATATGAACAAGGTATGTAGCGCTGTTTGCATCATTCGTTTAAATTCAAAAATCAGACTAATTGTCAGTAATTATTACATGTGCTGATTGTTCTCTTTGCCTGCGCGCGTATAGTATGTTGGTTATGATTGGTCATAGTATGTTTGTTTATGTTTGGTCGTTATCTTTGCCTGTGCGTGTATTGTATGGTTGGTCGTTTTCTTTGCCTGTGCATGTATAGTTTGTTGGTTATGTTTGGTCGGTTTCTTTGCCTGTGCGTGTATAGTATGCTTGGTATGTATTGTAAAGCGCTAAGAGTAGACATTTTTCTAGAATAGCGCTATAAAAGTTTGCATTATTATTATTATTATTATTATTAATTTGCCTTCTTTGGCATTATGCATAAGAAAATTCATCTTTATTTTTTGCAATGCTGACTGTAATTCTGTGTGTGTGTGTGTGTGTGTGTGTGTGTGTGTGTGTGTGTGTGTGTGTGTGTGTGTGTGTGTGTTTTTACTGATATATTGTAATTTATTAATCGGCTGAAGACGACACAGTTTCCAACTCCCCAGTGAGACTTCTTGAGTCTGTTGCATGCATGATAGCTAACTGAGGTGTCTGCAAGAAAGTAAGGGTATTTCGTATACTTCATACTTGGTGTACATTAATTTCAGCTTCGGCATGACTAGTCCCGAAAGATGCTATTTTGTAGGTGAAATGGTCTGACTTTGGTTGTCTTTCGAAAAAGAATCCAAATTCGGGGATGGACTCAACAGTTCGAGGTTTAAAATGGAGCGGTAGACTAACGAACCCGATTTCATTCTTCATGATTGATATTTTTGGGGTTATTTGAAGGGCGTAGTAAACCATAAACAACCTTAGACAATCAGTGACTTGAGTACAGCCATTACAGGCAGGATGAGGGCATCCCCACAGAGGATTGCGTTCCTGTCATCGGTTAATTTTGCGCAAGTGTGACTCTACCATGAAGGGGTCATTTTTCCAGTCAATCGTGTTCGGCGAATATCTTCATGGTTGTTGTGCATGAATTTCACTTTGTTCATCACCATTCCACGAAGTTTCCTGTTTGTAGGTTTCATGGTCCGATTTTTTAGCTTCTTTCAAAAGTGTTCCAAAGTACCCCTCCATTTAACATGTAAACTCACAACTTTGTTGACCTTCGTCATGCATAAGCTGTAGTTAATAAACACCAAATGATAACTAATTCGGTCAACGGATGTAGAAATTATAAAAACAAAAATTGGGTTGAATTTTGTGTGTGTCACCATCTATGTTTGTATTTTTGCAGGCAGGCAGGGGTGGAGTTGTGATGATGCGGCGCCGGTTGACTGAAGACACACGAACCAGCATTTTTCGGAAGTGTTTGGATCACAAATCAACATTATTTCACATTGAATGGCGGCAGACATTCATGTATATATTTTCAGCTCAGACGTGTGCTTTGAATTCGGATGTTTAAGAACAAGAGACAAACTTGAATAAAGCCTTACGAAGTACATGATTGTAACTGGAGCAAAAGTGTGTGTGTGTGTGTGTGTGTGTGTGTGTGTGTGTGTGTGAAGTGCAACAGTTAACAATGACGATGAGACAGAATGCTAAAGCACAGATCCTTTTATTTAACAATCTATATCGTCCTTTTTTTTTAAATGTTGCTGTGTTGACAAACGTTCTCCGAGCAAACGTCTATCTAATTTTTTTGTCATCACATTGAAAGAATTTCTTCTGAGTAGAATGAAGCTGAATTAAAATATAAAGAAAAAATTAAGAAACAGGATGATTTTGGTTCGGTCGTACTCGTAGACCTAAAAGCATTACCGAGGGATTCATTCGAGGCCAGTGTATCAGTGCACATTGAAAATCTGTGAAACCTCAGATATAACTTTATAAAACAAACAGAATTTTGATAAAAAATAACCAAAATTCACAGTAGTTTTTTTTTTTTGCATCTCCCTCTTCACCCAACCCCAACCCTAATTGATGTGCCCTAAAAGCGCTCAAAAACAGACACACGTTAGTTTTTCGCCTCAGTGCTTATCCACATTTACAAATATTGTATCATTTATGTTTGGTCACTGCCCGTCCCTTTTCTGATAATTATAGTCAAGTTTTCTTTAATTTCCCTTGGATTCCCGATGGCTCCACGGTAAAAACCATGATCAGCGCATGCGCACTAAGGCCACTGAAGTCACTTTCCCGAATCTATTTATAACCTCCGACCCGGTAGGGTAAATGACCGAGACGGCTTCGTGCACCGCGACCAAGTGGGAGGGAGAGACCCAAGTCGGTTAGCCCCCAAGAAGGTGACAACTCTCACCAAGTTACCACCCAATGGTTGTCACCCGCTTCGATCTTCGTGCACCTCAGCCCTGGTGACCTCCGTGGATTTTGCTGAGAATGTCCTGCCTCATCACTTCTGGAATGACAAGACGGTCCCTGAACAACAACAGTCCTTGTTGTACCGTCAGGTCGTCTCTCACTGTGTGAAAAGGCTTAAGGTCTGGTTCAACCTTGTTAACATCAGGCCATCCTTTGTTGCAGTAGTCTTTCACTTTGCAGCAAATTATATCTTTCTGCTGTTTGGCCCTGATTTCATCCATGCGCTGCTTTGACGCTGGAAATCCTTCCACCACTGACTTGACGTATGCTGCAACATCACTGTCAAGCTGTAAGTCTGACGTCTGTGGAGATCCGACTGGAGCACGCGATAAGGCGTCAGCAGTTGTCAGATCCTTACCAGCTGTGTAGATCACGTCATACCGGTACCGCATTAGCCTCATACGGAACCGTTGAATCCGTGGCGAAAGCTCGTCTAGCTGTTTTGACTTGAGGAGTGCCAGAAGCGGCCTGTGGTCTGTCTCTATGGTGAATGAGGGAAGACCAATCAAGAAGTCAGCGAACTTCTCGCAGGCCCACGTAGACGCTAATGCCTCCTTTTCCACCTGGGCATACCGCTGCTCGGTGGACGTCATAGATCTTGAAGCAAAGAATACGGGTTGCCATTCACTGTCTCTTTCCTGGAGAAGGACAGCTCCCAGCCCGTACGACGAAGCATCAGCTGACACTTTGGTAGGCAAGGATGTGCTGTAGTGAGCCAGCACTGGTGGTGAGGTCAGCTGTTCTTTCAGTCTTTGAAACGCTCTCTCCTGTGCGTCTCCCCATGTCCACTGAATTTCCTTTTTCAGCAAATCACGTAGAGGTCTGGTCTCTTCTGCCAGGTTAGGGGAGAACTTTCGGACGAAGTTCACCAGTCCCAAAACACGTCGTAGTTCAGGGACGCTCTTAGGTCGAGGCATGTTCCTGATAGCCTCCACCTTGTCCGGATCCATCTGCACACCATCCTTGGAGATCACGTGTCCGAGGAACTTGATGCTTGTTTGGCCGAAAGCACACTTGTCATTCAGTGTGACACCAGCATCTTGAAGCTTTTCAAGTACTTGCTTCAGACGTTGGTCATGCTCGACTTGGTTGCGTCCGTACACCAACACATCATCTATGTCGCATATGACCCCTGGAATGTCTGACAACAGCTGCGACATGATGCGATGAAAAACCTCGCTCCCTGACGAGATTCCGAAGGGTAGACGTTGAAAACAAAAACGTCCGATTGGTGTAATGAAGGTCGTCAACTCTTGTGAGCTTTTCTCCAGTGGAACTTGATAGAAACCGCTGTTGCAGTCCAGTTTAGTGAATACTGTTGCCTCCTCTAACTGTGCGAGGAGTTGATCTGTAGACGGAAGAGGATAGTTTTCTCTCTTGACACTCTCGTTCAGTCTGGTAAGGTCTACACAGATCCTCACTGCATCATTATGTGCTTTCGGCACCACAACAATGGGGGCACACCAGTCAGTTGGAGTGTTGACTGGTCGAATCACTTCCTGATCTTGCAGTCGCCTAAGCTCCTCCTCTACCTTCTGTTGAAAAGGGAGTGGAACACGTCTCGGTGCTGTCTCTGCATACGGCACTGCACTGTCCTTCAGGCGAATCGTATAAGTCTCTTTCATTTTCCCAAGTCCAGAGAACAGCCTGGGGAAAGTCTTCTGAATGCGTTCCTTGTCGCCTTCTTTCACCGTTTCCACACGCTTCACGAGTCCTAGCGCCTGAATTGCTGGTCTCCCTAACAGAGGTTCTTCTAGGTCTTCAACCACGTAGATGTCTTGAATGCTCATGGCGTTCTTGACTTTCATTTTTGACGTGAACTGTCCCAGCACTTTTAGTGGAATTTTACCTGGGCCAAAGAGTCTTTTCGAAGGCCTCTCAAGCGGGTATTTGTTTTTGGGTACCATCACTGCTGGCATCACTGTTACGTCTGCTCCAGTGTCCATCTTAAACTGAATGTTTGACTGCTCTAGCTGAACGTCCACATGCCAGGCGTCAGTTCCTGCATTTGACACTGCTCCCAGATATGCTTCATCTTTCACTTCCTTCACAGAAGCTTGGCTGATGGGCTTGCTGAAACAACAAACTGCATAATGTCCTTTCTTCAGGCATTTTCTGCATTCCGCTTTCGCGGCAGGACAGGACTCTCTGCCATGCTGATCTCGACCGCATCTGGTGCACTTTTGTGACCTTTCTCCGAGATTTCGGCTTGGACGCTTCCACTGTGTTTTCGGATGCTGTCCCTTTTGCATAGCATTCGGAACCCCCTTTAGGCGATCCACTGTTGTTTCCTTAGACATTTCATGGAGTTGTTGCTGGGATGACTCATAAGCTCTGCATATGTCTACTGCTTTTTTAAAAGTCAGTGTTGAATCTTCAAGAAGTTTCTCCCGCATGGTATCACTTTTGACACCAACGACAATTCTATCCCGTATCATACGGTCTTCCATGATGCCATAATTACAGTTCTTAGCAAGTTGTCTAAGGGCTGCCACATACGCATCGATCGACTCAGACGAATCCTGGCGTCGAATGTGAAATCTGTATGTTTCGAACGCTTCATGCGTGGCTCCCACACAAAAATCTTCCAGTTTCTTGATGACAACGCTTATGTCTTTCTTGTTCTCACCTTCAGAGAACCTCATGCTGTCATACACCTCCATTGCATCTTCGCCAATGCAGGCAAGCAACACTGCACACCGGTATTCTCCTTCTTCTTTGTCCAGTCGAGAAGCAATCTCATAATTGTCCCATTGTCTTTTGAACTTCTTCCAGTTTTGGGATAAGTTGCCTTCCATAACCAGCTTTGAAGGTATTGGAACATTGGCTGTGTAATGTCTCCTCTCTGCCTGTAATGGTGGTTGGTTCGGCTGCTCTGCCATACTGGATCTCTGCTGAATCCGTACCACTGAACCACACCTTTCTTTATTTTTGGAGTGTGCGCTTCCTACTGCGACGCTACATCTAGTTTGCTGCTGTCGGAGTACGCGATTTTAGATCGAACAAAATGCTCTACAGCACGCGCGAACAAAACTTTCGACTTGCAATCTCGTACATAAAGTTTTTCACACTCACTGCTTCGCTACCACCCCACTTCTGACACCATGTCGTGTTCTCGTCGTGTTGGACGGTCACATGCATATATATAAACAAACTGGTAGACTATAAATGAAGCAGACACAGGCATGGAGGGTTAGCGTGTTATTTATTCCGCCATGATTCTCCCAGAATCCCCAGCAACCTTTTACGTCAGGGTTCTTGCATATTGACAATAGAACACGGTTTTCAATGACGTCATAACATTACAAAATTTTGCCCCATGAATGTAAGGTACACAAGGTCGCTCATCAGTACTATGGAAGGGTGTTTTTTTGTTCAGTGTAGAGTCACAGTTATACTAGATCAACGAGGCCGAGAAGCGAAATATCATCACGGCGAAAGATAAAAACGTCACACCGGCGGCACACACTCACACACACACACACACACACACTGACACACTGACACTAACTTGACACGCACAGGCACACGCACACACACAATCAGTCACACAATCAAACATCCACACGCTCACACACACACACACACACACACACACACACACACACACACCCGCGTCAGTCACACGTGCCGCACACACTAGGGAGGTTTAGATACTGCGTCACCTACCCCCGGCCTCACCTATTCAGGCCATAGACCAAATAGCCTGGACCGCCAACTCGTCACGTGGCCCTTCGAGGTTACGATCGACTCTCGACTTTCAGGGGCGCGTCGCGTCCGGTTTGAAAGGCCAGCGATTCGAAGACAGTGAAAAGAAAGCACGCTCCAGTTATTTGTGACAATGGGAGGTGACAATGAACTGGATTTTCCAAAACTCCAAACTAAACTTAACGAAACTCATCGAAAAACATGTTCCATATGCACTTTTGCTGAGTTTATTTTAGCATTTTCAGAACTTACCTCGGCAACTTCGTCCATGTTTACAATCGACACCGGATAGGCCTATCACGCCCCCCTGATTTCTGAAACAGAAAGGCTTCTAAGCGTAGGTTCCTAAATGCGAGAGGCCGCTACCTCGTAATAGAGAGAAAGAGCGGAGAGAGAGCTAGTTGGCGGTCCAGGATAAATTGTCTATGATAATGGTCAGGCAGAGGAATGTTTTCAAAACTAGTGTTAGTTATAGGTACCACGTCACGTATCAAAGTAGGGCAAAACTCGAACATCATGCATTTCGTGCTCCAAAAAAATCGTGGACAGTGCGCTCCAGTGAAGTCCGCAACAATACCCAGTGTTGAAACTGCTGCTGTCATTGTGTGGGTGTCGCTGTGACTTGAACTTTTAGTTCGAGAAAAGATTTGGAGTTTGTTCTTTCATTCTGTCTGCCTGTTTCCTTTCCTCTCTTTCTTTAGGACAATGTGGTGATGGATGTACGCGTGCGCGCGGCATATGTATGTGTGTGTGTGTGTGTGTGTGTGTGTGTGTGTGTAAGTGTCTGTCTCAGTGTCTGTCTGTCTCTCTGTGTCCGTGTAAGTGGGTGTGTTTTTGTGTGTGTGCGGGTGTGTTTGTGTGCGAATGTGTGTATTGGTGTGTGTGTGTGTGCGCGCGCATGTGTGTGTGTGTGTGTGTGTGTGTGTTTGTCTGTCTGTCTGTCTGTCCGTCTGTAAATTGGTGTGGCCGTGTGTGTGCGAGTGTGTGAGTGTGTGTGTGTGCGTGAGTGTTTGTGGGTGTGCATGTGTGTGTGTGTGTGGATGTGCGTGTGTGCGTGCGTACGTGCATGCCTATATGTGCGAGCCCAAACTTGGCCATCACTTCAAATGAACATTACTTGCAGGTTGTTTACAAAGTCTTTATGAAACAACACATTCTTGCAAGGCAGTTTTACTAACCAAAAAGAACACCGTGACACACACACACACACACACATGATACACATGTGCATTGGGTTACTCAGCAGACTTGATCTGTTCCTGGGAAAAGGGTTACTGTTATGCTGATTTTTCAGTTTGTTAAAATGTATTTAATTCCATCCTTTGCAATTAAATTTTTAAACATAGGCTTCCTCACACAAGGTACTTGCTTCCTGTGAGTATTTTGGTCGAGAGGACATTTCTAAATTTAACTTGGGTCGTCCTTGCGTGCTTCATGGTTTGCTGTGATATCGCAGAGCCGTTGGAACGGGTCACCCGATTTATTTAATTTTAGTTAAGCAACCACACAACTAAAAAATGTGGTTTATGCGCCAGGATATAGGAAAATGCTGTAAGGGGAGGTCTCATACTTTATTTGAATGGTTCATATTTAGATTTTAAAGTAATATGAGATACGTTGCCTTCACGTATAAAAGCAGTTTTATACGTGATCACGTCCGTATCAGAAGCACGCACAGCGAGCGACAGCGGGAATACCCGCAGTGGTAGGGGTGTAGTATGCACGTAACGTGGTATCTAACGCTCAGAAGTTGTCAAAAACAAGGTCACAGTGTTCACGCATCATCGTGACACAGACACATTTGCTCTAAAATCCATTTCAGGGGAGCTTTTCCATAATTTTTTCTACCGGAGGGATGGAATTCATTCGACTGAACAGATTTAACAACAAAATACATTAGAATAAGCGGTACTTTTGCTTTCTGTGTCTGCTTTTTGAAGTGAATCGAGGCGAGCACACTGAATAGGCCAACAGAAGGATACGCGACGTAAGTACGGAGATTTAAGAAACGAAACGTTGGGACGTTTCGTTTTGAAGTTGTGGTAAACGTCATTATTTCGGGGGTCTCTCGCTGGAAAGGTGAAGGTCAACTGAAACGGAACGTGGAACGTCAAAACGCAGTCACGTTTTCCACCCCCAAAAAACGAACAATATTTCGTCAACTTTTGTGAGTATTTTTGCACACTAACAGTTTTATTTGTTGGCCATTTAATGCATTGCTAGATTCATCAACCCTTTCACAGTCTTTCAGCGCTGAGAATGTGTTCATTGGAGGTAGACAACTGTTGTGAACTGAAATATTTTGAAGGGTGCTGATCCTGGTACATTTATCCAACTTCATGGTGAGAAAGCAAATGGCGAAGCAGAAGTAGGTCATCGCATCGAATTTTTATTCTGGCTTCGTATGTGATCAGGTGCATGAATTGAAAAAATGTGAAGCTCTTGTGCGTGCAATGCGAGTATGTCAATCCTTTATTGACTCGTGGAGTTGAAATTATGCCATGCCCAGTCAGCGGATCATATCCTGCCATGCCCGGCCTTTCATTCCGAAACGAAACGTGAATACATCTAAATCTTGTCTGCGGCCTATGCCGTCTCGTTACACGTTCCGTTTCGCGGGGTGACTCATTCACCAAACGAAACGAGCTGCAAAACGAAACGTGCTGTTTCTTAAATCTCGCTAGTCTCAGCGCCTTGCCGTTCGTGGGGTCATGTTCTTGACACATCGGCGACTACGATGTATACAAACCAGAATTATGAAAGGAAAGATTCAAGAAAATATTGAGCATCCTTACAACCTCCTCGGATGGTTGGACTTGATAAAATCTGACATACGTTGCGCTGACGTATGGAAGGGTTTGCTACGTGAACACGTACCTAATCACCACACGCAGCGCAACCCGCATGTGAGATACGTGTCCTGGTACGTGACGTAGCTGAAAAACGCAGTATCTAAACGTCCCTACTGACGCACGCACTGTGACGCGGCTCTCACACACAGCTAGTACAGACACACTGACTGCACAGACTGAGACACATTCAGTGACACACACACACACGCACGCCGGCACACACTGAAACACAAACTCTCTCTCAGTCTCTCTCTTTAGCGCGTTAGTCTCGGTGCACATGTACTGTACCAGTGCACTGACGCAAAACGCACAGCTACGACTGCCGCGCCGTTTGATACTAACGATACTTTGATACACACACGCACACACACACACTCCCCCTTCCTGGCCTGTCAGACTCTCGCTCTCTCTCTCAGTCTCACACACACACACACACACACACACACACACACACACACACACACACACTGACATAATACACGTGTATAAGTTACAGCTCCGTCCATCCATGGTATCGCCTGATATTTTGTCGAGACTGGGTCAATGAATATGATGACGTCACTCGAGGCTCTGCCGAGAGTGACCTCATTATATTCTTTCACCCCGTCGAGACAAAATATCACGGCGATACCATGGATGGACAGAGCTGTAACGTATATATGGCATGACCAAAGTAAAGAGAATTTGTCATGGGATGTGGAAACAAATCATTTGGGAAATTCACCATGGGCAATCAACCCAAGCCTAGAAGTTGTAGAACTATATTTTGTTTCAGTCTTGGCAAGGCCAGTTTTGTCCAGTTCCGGAAAAGACATCATGAATTCATTCACCCTGCCGAGACCAAAAAAACAATTCCATGGATGAAAACGTATAAGCTTATATCCCGTGACGCATCAAAGCTAAATTTTGTTTTGAAATGTCTTCACAACGTACAGATAACTTATAACGACATAATCGCCTTCACAAGATAGGAAAAACGCACACTTTGTTTTTCGTCTGCTACAAATCTAGTCTTGTTGGTTGACGGAGAGACTAAAGCTTCGATCGTACCTTCATCAACAGGAATAAATGCTCAATCCGCTGTCAGTTCGCAACTGAACCTTGTTTTTTTTCTTTAACTTTTTGGTTAACATTGAAACGGCAATCCAAAAGAGTGTTTCAGCTGTTTCAAGACACAGGCTTAGCTCCTTCTTTTGAGTTGCTTTTCAGTCTAAAATGACACCGGAAGCGAACAAATTGTCACGTATACTGTCGTCACAAAAACACGTCATGACAAAGTTATCCACGCAAAGCGAAAGAGACTTTGACGTCATTTACTTTTGTTCGGAATTTTCTTTACTTTGGTCATGCCATATATACGTTACAGTTCCGTCCATCCATGGTATCGCGTGATATTTTGTCTCGACGGGGTGAAAGAATATAATGACGTCACTCTCGGCAGAGCCTCGAGTGACGTCATCATATTCATTGACCCAGTCTCGACAAAATATCAGGCGATACCATGGATGGACGGAGCTGTAACTTATACATAAAAGATTTCCATTTTCTTGTTTCTGCGGCTGCGCAAGTTATTTTGCCTAGGTCATGGCCGAACTTTAGGCCTACGGAGAAATATCGCTGGATATTTTCTCCCTAGATTAACAGAGACAAAGAAGGGAAGTCATGCTCTAGTATATATATATAAGATTTTCCCCGAGTACGCTAGTACAAGGGTCCAGCAGACTTTAATTGTGTGTCTGTCTGTCTGTCTGTCTGTCTGTGTGTCTCGACTTAACAGCTTATTGCTGGGAAACTACTGGGCGCAGTTCGTTCAAAAGTTGATACATTAACTTGATAATAGGTCCGATTGATCGTATTAAAACTTCATAATGTTACCTGGGACCTAAATGCGAAATAAACCACAAAAAAAACCGACTTGGCGGTGGGAGGAATTCGCGGTGCAACAGCCAGCCAGGCAGTCTGATAGAACGGTGCAAGGTCTCGGCAAACCAAGACTATGCCATACTCGTAGCAAAGCCGCCGAATGGTACCGTAAACCAAGAATAGTGACGTAAGAAAATAGAATGTCGTCTTTTGATTTGGAACGTGACGTGTTTTAGAATGGAGATGTGGTAGTGTGTGTGTGTGTGAGTGTGTGTGAGAGAGAGAGAGAGACAATGACAATGACAATGACAATGACAAATCTTTATTTTTCGAGGGTGACAAGAATAAGCATAGGTATGCTTTTTTGCATCTGGCCCTCGCCCTAAAGAGGGACTAAACTATTTTACTATAACTATGACTAGGGAAAAAAAGGTTACATAAAAACATTAATGGTAGAACATATAAGTTTATGTACATGAAGCGCATTATGTAGAAGCATTGTAGATCATAAGGTAGTGTTCAAAATTGGGTGTAAAGCAATGAAGATAAACGGAAAGTAACCCAACAATACATTAGCTCAGCAAAACAATGTATTACAGAGCCAAATCTTCGTGATTTTGTCACAATAAACCATAATTCCGATAATGAACAACTGTATACAAAGAAAACATACCAATCAAGTTTATTTGTTCATAGAGTTCATTAAATGGAAAGAATATTTGGTTCTAAAAGAATCTGTGTTGGTGGATTGCCGCAGGGCGTCCGGAAGAGCGTTCCAGAGGCTGCTTCCTGAATAAACAAGACTTGATTTAAATAGGTCTATCCTAGGAAGAGGAGTGTTTAGTTTTATAAAGTGGTGCGAATTCTTCAAAGAGAACTTTGAGCAAATGGTTTCGGGTGCATTTTCTGTTATAATTTTATGCATCATTATTCCTTTGTTGTAATTCATTCTTGACTTCAGAGGTAGGACCCCTATGTTGATGTAGTCTGAGTCGGTGAGAGTAGTCTGTTTGAGTAATACTACTTTTAGCGCTCTTTTGTGTAATCTGCTGAGTAGCTTTAGGGAATTATCACTTGCAGAGTCCCATAGAGTGGATGCGTAATCAATAAGAGACTGAATATGAGCAGTGAAAAATAACTTCCTGGCTTGACAATTAAGGAAGTGTTTAATTCTAGATAAGAGGTACACTTTCTTTGACACTAATTTACTAAGTTGTTCAATGTGAGTTGACCAAGACAGGTTGTTATCGATGTGGACACCTAGAACTTTGTGATGGTCGACTTTTTCCACTATATTGCCGTCAATCATTAAAACGGGACCAGTTGAGGTAAAATTCTGTCGTTTTTGTCTAGTTGTAATTATCATATATTTGGTTTTCTTTGGGTTAAGAGACATGTGATTTAGGTCAGTCCATTCTGTCAGCTGGTTTAGACTTCCTTGGAGGGATTCTGATAAGCGAGTTAAATTTTTGTTACTGGAGTGAATTGTGGTATCATCTGCAAAAAGTTCACATAAATGTTGAATATAAAGGGGGAGGTCATTAACATATATTGAGAAGAGCAGAGGTCCTAATACCGATCCTTGTGGTACACCGTAATCTACAGCTTGCATGCTCGATGCTCTAGTGTTTGTAAGAACTGTCTGTTGTCTGTCAGAGAGGAATGAACTAACAAGATTGATAGCATCATATCCGACGCCATACAAACCGAATTTTCTAAGCAATAATGTGTGATCAATTACGTCAAAGGCTTTTGCAAAGTCTACGAAAATGGCACCACAGAATTCATTATCGTTTATTTTGTCCAACCACTGATCAACAAGAGAGATTAAGGCAGTGTGGCAGGAATGCTTAGCTCTAAATCCTGATTGTTTAGGATGGAATAAGTTGTTTTGGTTGAAATGTGTTAGGATGTGTTTGTTGATATGCTTTTCCAGTGGTTTTGATAACACAGACAAAATGGAAATTGGCCTATAATTTGAGGGGTCTCTTTTGTCACCTGATTTAAACAGAGGAATGACTTTAGCCTGTTTCAGGGCGACTGGAAAATATTTTTTGTCTAAACAGAGATTGTAAATGTAGGTAAGTGTTTCAGAAATTACGGGGGCTGACAATTTAAGAATCCTACCATCAAGCCCATCGAGCCCCCGGGTGCCTGTTTGCTTGAGGTGTGTAAGTGCGTGAAAAACTTCAGGTACTGTAAGAAGGGGAATTTTTGCTTGACATGAAATTTGTTTTGATTTGCAAAATTCTTCTAAAACTTTCAAATCATTTAATTTGGACTTGTCATTTTTAATCACATTTTCAGCAATTTTGGAAAAATGTGTGTTTAAAGCATCGGGAGATATGTCCTTGATACAACTCGGATGACTGGCAGCCTTTTTATTCGTAAGTTCATTTATTGCCTTCCATATATTCTTTGAGTTTTGCTTTGAACTTGATGCTAGGTCACGAAAATATTTTATCTTTTTTGTTCGTTTAAGTGAATTTACCTTATTTCTCTGTTCTCTGTATTCCTCTTCCTTGCCAACCGACTTTAAAAAATCGCGATGGTCAATGGCATGTTGTAAATCATTATCAAACCATTTAGGTTTTACAATGTGCCTAACTCTCTTTATTCTCCACGGAGCATGTTTATCGTATATGTCATTGAAGGCACTAAGCCAATGTGTTAGGGCTTCGTCCGGATCCGTAAAATTGTAAGTATCAGATAGTGGGGAATTCCAAAGTTCATGTAGAAAGGTGTCTTCGTTAAATTGAGAAAAAGAGCGGTATTTTATTGTCTTGTGACCAACTTTAGGAATTTTGACACCCTTTCTTGACCATGTTAAACAGACAGGAAAATGATCGCTGCAACCATTGGCTGGAACACAACATTCGACAATATTATGGTGATCAGTAACATAGATATGATCTATCAGAGTACTGCTGGATGATGTGACTCTAGTGGGAGTGTTGACTATTTGTTTAAGATTATAGAGGTTAATCATATCAACCCACTGCTTGTTTTGTTTAAGCAAATCAACATTAAAGTCTCCCAACAGAATTGTTTCCTTTGACTCGAGCAGAACTGCATCTAACATCTGTGTAAAGTTATCTGACCAGTTTGCTCGCTCTGCGGGATTTCTATAACAAAATCCTATGAGGAGTGGAGGTGCTCCTCTCAACTTAACTTCAATCCACACAGATTCCACGAAGTTCTCAAGGTGTATTATTCGTGTATAACTAATTGATTCACTTATGTACAAAAGTATACCAGTTTCTCTACTTTGCTGAGGGTCTCTGCGTAACGTACTGTAACCTGGAATAACAACGTCAGAATCCGAAATCTGAGGTGTTAATCTTGATTCTGTGATCCCAAAAATGTGAAAACTTGTTCCAGTATTTAACAGCATTGTAGAAATATCATTGATTTTATTTATAGCATGGTTAATGTTCAGGTGCCCAACACGGAGACCCTGTTTTGTTGGCCATGTAGTAGGAGAGCTACTCATAATTAAGCTCAAGTAGCGTTTTGGGGCGTTTTTTGTTTGTTTGTTTGTTTAATTAAACAATATACTTATTGATACTGAATCAGCTAATTATCCAGTAAGCAAGACAACAAAATAATGAAGAGATACAAAACAGTGATGGAACCAAAATGATATATGACACTTTACGAAACACAACGTCAAGCGTAAATTAACTAGTAAAGAGACAAGGAACTGTTTCCGACGACAAACTAGGTAAACAGCGAAAACAAACAATAAGCAAGTAGAAAATCGAAAAGCAGACAAGCACAATTAGGAAACAGGAAAATAAAAATAAAACGGTACAGTTACCGTTGATAATGATAAAGAACCAAACTAAAACTACAGAACTAGTGTAATAGACTCTTAACAAGTCTGACACAAAGCAGTTGACACAAGAGTCAATGTTGACACACTTGTCGCTTAGAAACAGAAGTCACTTTCAATCCGATAGAAAAGGGCGAATCGCTTGACCGTCCGAACACACTGCTGTCACTAAAGCTTGTCCGATTAAAGGCGCACAATAAAGGAGCACG
>NC_090253.1:33766400-33903900 GCF_037325665.1 Littorina saxatilis
CCAAACGTTCATGTACCAACTCATACATTCTCGTTCATTCTACGTTCACAGTCCGTCCACATTCAATATCCAAACTAATACTTAATCTATGAATAACACTCCCATACAAAGCATCACCGTCTTAAACATAACATAAATGCGTAACATTTATGTTCAAGAAATTCCCCATGAAAAACCGTGATACAATTACATCAAGAATTCTCTCAAAGCTTCACCCTAATATTTGGTGCACTTTGTATACACTAACCTTTACACTCCAGCTATGTATTCCAACGTCAATAATATACAACATAGTAAATCATTTACCTTAAATAAGAGACCCGTCTCTTGAAAGAGTACTTGTTCCCAGAACAAGTCTGACACGCGCCGACAACCTTCCCGGTTGAAAATCTCAAACACTGTGACGTTATTTACCCCAGACCAGCTACATGTCTCAAAACACAGCTCATCTCAAGCTATGGTTTTCTCGTGCAACGCACAAAACCCGTGATAACGCCTCTCCGGTCAGCTACGCATCGCCCTTCACTATTTAGGGAGGTTAAAAACACGACGTGGTTTCACCTCACCAATATGCTACTCACATCTTTGTGACAATGGTTAGGCTACCTGGGGTGCGTTGCATAGAGCGGACGTTCTGTTCGCGAAGAGACAAAAAGTTTTCATGTTGTAAGCAACGCTATGTTCGCGGCGAACTGTTCGCAGCAAACTCAATTCTACCCTCTCTACCCACTTTCAAGTAAATGGACCCATCTCTTCGCTGACGGCCGAGTCCATGCATGCATATTAGGGGCGATCATGCGAACAGTCGCTTTGTACTTGGAACAGCCCTCCCTACCCGCACTGACCAAAGTAGACGAGTCCAATCGCTTACAGCTCAGTCCATGAGTACATTTTAGGGATGACGCTATGCATTGGGCCTCAGGATATCTGTGTGTGTGTGTTTGAGTTTCGTACCCCACGTGAAGAAGCAGGGCCTTTCCTTTTTTTTTTTTTGGTGGTCAGATTTGACAGTTGGATTTCTTGTCGAGTCCGTAGAAAAGTGTTGTGGTCTTCATGTCAGTCAATAAAGGTTGATTAAAGGGGAATGTTTAGGAGAAAAAAGCCCGCGTGCGCGCGCTCTCTCTCTCTCTTTCTCTCTCTCTCTCTCTCTCTCTCTTTCTCTCTCTCTCTCTCTCTCTCTCCGTGTCTCTTTCTCTCTCTGTTCATCTGTCTGTTTCTCCCTTCCTTTCTTTCTCTTTCTCGATCTCTCTATCTGTCTCTCTCTCGCCCTCCTCTCCTTCTCGTCCTTCCGCACACACGCGCGCGTAACCCCCCCCCCCCCCACACACACACACACACACAAACACACACCCAAAGATATGTTTACATACACACATGCACACGCGCGCACTCACTCACACATTAACACACACATAAATACAAACACGCACGCACACACACACACACACACACAAGTGTCACTATCTGCACGCATTCTTCTCGCTCTGACTTTTTGTGGACGTCAGCCTTTTCAATCTTAAGTCCGATCTCGTGAAAAAAGCAGATAACGCGACCTTGCAGCAAATACAAGATGACAGTAGGGTATGTTACTACCAAAACACACAAGCAAATACACCCACACAATTCATTACACGGAAATAGGAAGGGAGGGGGGGGGGGAGAAAAAAAGAGAGAGAGAGAGAGAGAGAGTGACAGAGAGAGAGACAAAGAGAGAGAAAGGCAGAGAGAAAGAGAGAGAATGTGGAGACGGAGAGACAGACGAACATAAAGAATGTGTGTGTATCAGAGAGAGAACGAGAGAGAGAGAGAGCGACAGAGAGAGAGCGACAGAGAGAGACAGAGACAGAGAGAGACATCACAATAACCCGCACGAGTCACCTTCTGCACGCATTCTTCTCTCTGTGAATGTTTGTGGTCGTCAGCCTTTTCAATCATAAGTTCGATCTCGTGAAAAAAGCAAAACATACACACACACCATAACACAAACATGCACATACATTCACCCAGAAACAAACACACACACAAACACACACACAACCTCACACAGCCCCCCCCCCCCCCACACACACACACATCCACGCACACGAACATATACATTCACACACACCACCCTTAACACACACTCACACACACCACCCTTAACACACACTCACACACACTAACGCACGCACCCACACACACACGCACACACACACACACACACGCACTCAAACAAGCTAACGCGAACACACACACACGCACATACATACTCACACAATCAAACGCGTGTGCGCGCGCATACAAATACACACAGACACACGTACACACACACACACTTACAAACACATACACACATATAAATACACACACACACATGCACACGCGCGCACTCACTCACACACATTTGCTTGCACACGCATATATGCACACGTGCACACACACACACACACAAACACTAATAAACACGCACAAGCACACACAGACACACACACATACACACACACAACCACACACACACACACAAACCACCCTTAACACACACTCATACTAACGCACACACACACACGCACACACACACACACACACACAAACATGCCTTTACGGCATAAACCCAGACACATACACAGACACAGACACACACCCAGACGCACACACACCCACACACACACACGCGCGCACATACACACGCACAACCTTATACACACACACAAACACACACACACACGTGCACACACACACATAAAACACACACACGCACACACACACACACAAACACACAGGTGCTTTACACACAAACACACACACAAACACACATACACACACACACTTGCAGTCACGCGCGCGCACACATGTACACACGTTCTGTCTGTGTGTGTGTTTGTGTGTGTGCTTGTGTGTGTGTATATGTATGTACAACATCTGTCTGTATGTGTACGTGCGTGTGTGTGTGCGTGAGTGTGAGTGTGTATGCATGCGTGCGTATGCGCGCGCGCGTCTCTGCGAGTGTGTGTTTATACGTGTCTATGTTTGCCTATGTGTGTGTTTGTGTGTGTGTGTGTGTGTGTGTGTGTGCTTCTGTATCTGTGAATGTGTGTGTGTGTGTGTGTGTGTGTGTGTGTGTGTGTGTGTTTGTTTGTTTGTGAGATAGTGAGAGAGAGAGAGAGAAAGAAAGAGAGAGATCAAATCAAATCAAATCAAATCAAATTTTATTTTACGAGGGTTGTGGCATAAGCAATATAAACAAGCTTCTTTTCAACCAGCCCTCGCCCAGAGAGGGACTATTCTAATCTTGAATACATATATATATATACATACGTAAAACAATTACAAAAGATAAGCAAGGCAGAAAAACTATTCACATGACTATATACACGTTGTAGGCTATACATACATTCTTGCGTTATGAAACACTGATGCTTTATGGACAGATATGATCAATATGAAAATAATCAGAACGAAGTCTTCCATCACTGTGACTTTTCGTAATTTGACATTAAATGTAATGAGAGGTGTTTTTTGAAAGTATTGAGACTTGTTGGGACTCGAACTGATTCCGGGAGAGAATTCCACAAAACGCTGCCAGAATAAGCTAAACTTGATTTAAAGAGATCTATCCGCGGAATGGGGACGTTGAATTTTCGGCTTGGTTTGGATTTAAATTTTGTAATGAAAGCACTCGGTGCATGGCCGGAAAGGATTTTGTGAAGGAGCACGCCTTTATTTGATTTAAATCTTTCTTTTAAAGGCAAAATCTTAAGTTTTTTATAATCGTCGAAAACAAGACTGGATTGTTTTAATAGAACTGATTTTAGTGCTCGTCTGAGAGAGAGAGAGAGCGAGAGAGAGAGAGAGTGAGAGAGAGAGAAAAAGAGATGAGGAGGGGAAGAGAGAGCGAAAGGGAGAGAGATAGAAAGAGAGCAAAAAAGATAAGAGAGAGAGAGACTTACATACGGACACAAAGAGAGACAGACAGATTTAGAGAGAGATGGAAAGAAAGAGAAAGGGAGAGGGAAGGGAGAAAGAAAGAATGAATGAAAAAGAGAGAGATAGAGACAGAGACGCGTAGACAGGGAGACAGGCACAGAGGGACTGAGAGAGAGAGAGAGAGAGAGAGAGAGAGAGAGAGAGAGAGAGAGAGAGAGAGAGAGAGAGAGAGCAAGCAAGACAGAGAGAGAGACTGCGATAGAGAGAAAGAGACAGAGAGAGAGTCAACCGGCAAGCTCAGTACAGTGCAATAGTTTCTGGCGTGCCACCTCTCCTCAGGTACGTTACAGAATGCTCCCCGCAAACACCCGTTGCCTAGACCATTCTCGGCGAGCGGTCGCCATTGTTACGCTTCAGTGACCCCAGAAAATGGTACTCGTACCAAGCGCTTGCTAACGCTCGCGAGCGCCACAACAAAACTATGCGTTGCCTAGAAAACGTTCGCAAACGTTCTGTGGCGCTCTGCTTATGCAACGCACCCCTGGTGTCACCCAGTAGTGGGTGAGGCTTGACAGAGGGAAGGTAGCCTTAGCGGGTGATGACATTATTTCGGTTTTACTATGCTACGGAAAAACGGGGGCATAACCTGACTATTTGTAAGTCTATCTCTCTCTCTCTCTGTTTCTGTTTGGTGTGTGTGTGTGTGTGTGTGTGTGTGTGTGTGTGTGTGTGTGTGTACTGAAAGAGAGAGAGAGAGAGATCTACACACACCCGTGTGCTAGTGCGCATGGCGTAGTTATGATTTTCTTTTTTCTGAGCTGTTAAATCCTAACCTCAGCCCGGGCAAGTACAAAAATCAATACATGGACAGCATACGGCCAAACAATCAATACATGGACAGCAGCACAGCACTCCGCTTGCTACAATGGAAAGCCGTTTGGCTCATAACCTATACGCGCGTAATAAATATTTAATACGCGCGTTAGTAAATATTTAATACGCGCGTAATAAATGATTTCATACGCGCGTGATAAATATTTAATACGCGCGAGAAATTATATTACCAAAGAGAGAACCGGAGAGACAGAGAAATGTAGCTCTACCGTGGGAGCCGTTAGTTTAACGGCACTGTGTACTCATTGTAGCATTGTTTACCGTGGTTAGCTCTTTGACTTTTAACAAATGTGTTTCACTCAAATAAAAAAGCCATTCGTTTTCTGCTCCGATGCATGCATTCCGACAGTACTCTTACAAAGCTGCCGGCGATGGGGAAAGAACCACCATAACAAATATTGGTTTGCAGCGCTGCCTGCACCGACTTTTATTGAAAATAAACACGTTTTTGAGCTTTTTTGTTTTGTTTGTTTGCTTAACGCTCAGCCGACCACGAAGGGCCATATCAGGGCGGTGCTGCTTTGACATATAACGTGCGCCACACACAAGACAGAAGTCGCAGCACAGGCTTCATGTCTCATCCAGTCACATTATTCTGACACCGGACCAACCAGTCCTAGCACTAACCCCATAATGCCAGACGCCAGGCGGAGCAGCCACTAGATTGCCAATTTTAAATTCTTAGGTATGACCCGGCCGGGGTTCGAACCCACGACCTCCCGATCACGGGTATTACGCGCGTATGAAATCATTTATTACGCGCGTATTAAATATTTACTAATGCGCGTATTAAATATTTATTACACGCGTATAGGTTATGAGCCAAACGGTTTTCCATATGCTACACATGCATATGTGGCAGGGTGAACTGTCACCAATAAACTAGAGTTATTGTCCAGTTTAGTCTTTGTTGCCGATCACCTTGTGTTTCCATTATTCTTCAACGTGGCTATCTTAGTACAGCCGCAGGCAATTAACAGGCTCCCTTTCGCTGAAGGAAGTTTCTTAATTCCTGTGAAGTGGACGGTCTACTTGTGTCTGAGGCAGTCCGCTGGGCCTGTCTGCATGCGACCAGCTGTCCCTACCGCCCGCCCTGGTAGTAAGATGTCAAGTGGGTTTGATTTCCTTCGATAGGGACACAATAGGCTCATGGGTCTCGGGGGGAGTGGGCGGTGGTGCCCTTTCCTAATGTAGGGGAGGTGTATCCATCCTCTCTCTTCACATGTTTTAGAACGAGTCTGCTCTCTTTCCTCTCTTTTTCGCTTGGCCAGCAGCTGTTTGGCTTCCTGGCAGGAGAAACGAATGTCTACCATTGGCATGGTTGACATAGCCGCTGCTTTTGCTGCTTTGTCCGCCATTTCATTTCCCCGGATTCCTGTGTGGGATGGCAGCCACCTGAGGAAAAAGCCTGTTCCTTTTGTCTTAATTTGGTGGGCCAAGAAATGAATTTCAGTTTGCATCTCTCCTCTGTTCTTGGTGCCATATGCAAGTGCTTGCAGTGAGGATTTTGAGTCAGTGAGGATGACCACCTCCAGAGGGGGGATTGGCAGATCGTTAATCAGTGTGCAGGCCATGTAAAGAGCAAATAACTAAACTCAGCAAAACAATTATTGCACCCATTTTCGTACCCCAACTAAAACATTCATTCACCTGTCATTTTATTCAAACTTTATATGCCGTTAAAGGCCCTTCACTTGGTTACCTTGCACAATTTTCGGATTAAAGAGTTCTGTTGTAGGTATCACGTGACCGCCGCCGAAGTCAGGGTACCCCCAAAATCGACCTGACAAAAACCATAGTCCCGTATTTTAAAATCTGTAAAAATTCAGGATTTGCTGATAAGAAACAATTCTGCATATCGATGGAAATGCCATTCAATTAACATTCCAAAACAGTTTGATTTGTGCACCTAACTTGATTAGTCTTGATACAATCTGTTTTCAAATGAGGTAGGGGTTAACAGTTTGAAAGGCCCAAAAGAGCACGTTTTGCGGTCATTTTATAGGGGGTTCTCCACTAAAAATGAAACATTTTCTACACGTTTTAATGAAAACGTTTCAAACTTTATGTATTTGTGCGAGTGCCTGCCTGCCTGTGTGTGCGTGCGTGCGTGTGTAATTGTGCGTCTGTTCCTTCATTCGTTTGTTTGCGTGCACGCGCGCACATGCACACACTGTTGTGGGAGGAGGGTGGGTGGGTGTGTGTGTGTGTGTGTATGTGTGTGCGTGCGTGTGTATGTGTTTGTATGTATTTGTGCGAGTGCCTGCCTGCCTGTGTGTGCGTCTGTTCCTTCATGCGTTTGTTTGCGTGCGCGTGCGTGTGTGTGTGTGTGCGTGTGTGTGTGTGTGTGTTGGACGGTGTGTGTGTGTGTTTGTGTGTGTGTGTGTGCACCCCCCCACTATTATGAGCTGACTATTTGCGCCTCGATATTTTATTTATGTTCTTACGTTTTATGTTGTTTATTGTGATACACCACACCCGAGTTTCTCGTAATTGAGATAATAAAGTGTTCTAAACTTGGCCAAAAAATTATTGCAACAATTTTCGCACGCTAAGAAAAGCATTAAAACGCAATTCATTTTAGTTGAACTTTATGTTCGAAAAGGTAATGATGTCAGCTGTACATATCATTTGTCCGATTGATGGTACCGGTACTTTATATAGGCATCCCGTGACAGCCTGTCAAACAAGGTCACCCCTAAAATCGACCTGACAAAAACCGTATTTTAAAATCTGCAAAAAATCAGAATATGCACAAACCAAACACTTCTAACATCCATTGGCAAGGCCATTTAATTTCCATTTCAGAACATTTTGTTTTATGCACCAGACTGCTTAATTTAGTCTTTATGTGGCCTTTTGTCAAAGGCGGTAGGTGTCAACCGTTTCAGAGGCCAAACAAGGCACGTTTTGCGGCCATTTTTGAGGGGGTCCTCCACCCAAAGACCCATATCTGCTCAAATTCTCAATGATTTGCTTTGGAAATTTCAGAAGTTATTACCAATAGGCTGACCTAAATCTGTCTTGCTTTTTGCGAATGTGTATAATTACATTATACTCAACAAATAGATCACGAAGTGTCATCATTTGTCAGACATTACTCTGTAGGAGACATTGTTCACAAATTGTGCACGCTGGCTCAGCCGCCATAATTGCACAAGTCAAGGTGTATGACCACATGCTTTCTGATTGGTCCACACGCTTTAATCGATACAGCTACTTGGGGCGGGGATCTTTTTTGCTTCGGAAAAACGAAACAATGCTGCGGCGGATGATGACAAAACTTTGCTTATGCAGCATTTCTGTTATTCCGCAATAAAACCGAAATAATGTTATCACCTGACCTCTTAAGGCTACCTTCCCTCTGTCAAGCCTCACCCACTACTGGTTGACACCAGGGCCCGTATGCTTATGGGGGAAGTTCGCGACAACTCCCGAAGTTTTGAGTGACATCGGAAGTACTTGCCTCACTTTCGTATGCATGGGCCGGAAAAAGGGTTTACTTCGAAGCAAAGCGAGGGAGTAACTCAGGGTATTTTGCGACTACTTCTAAAGTTTTGAGCGACATCGGAAGTACATCCTCACTTTCGCATGCATGGGACGAAAAAAGAGTTGACTTTGGAAGCTAACGAGGAAGTAAATGAGGGTAAATGTACTACAGCCAGACCCAGTAGTAAACACGCTACTTCCACAGTTTCTCAGTGCAAAAAGGCAGGGCTTTTCTTCAGTTTTTCATATCAAACCGAGCTGACGCAAATGAAAGTCCCAAAGAGAGAAAATAGAAGGAAAAGTCGTATCTTGTGCATGCATTTCGTGCAAATTTCCCTGAATACAAACCTGAGTTGCCAGCTTTGACTTTTGTTTGTTCTGGGTTATTGGCCACCACTCTTTCATTCCCGCTTATACGAGGGGGTTACTGTGTTTCTATGAAAATGGGCGTCGTTGTGTGTGTTTGTGTGTGTGTACGTGGAGGTGTGTGTGTGTGTGGGTTTGAGTAAGTTTCTGCTGTTGTTTTTGTCATTGCTTTATGTGTGTGTGTGTGTCTGTGTGTCTGTGTGTCTGTCTGTGCGTGTGTGTGTGCGGTGTGTGTGTGTTCGAGTGTTGAAGTGTAAGTTTCTATTTTTGTTGTCATTGCTTTATGTGTGTGTGTGTGTGTGTGTGTGTGTGTGTGTGTGTGTGTGTGTGTGCGTGTTTGTATGTATTTGTGCGAGTGCCTGCCTGCCTGCCTGTGCGTGCGTGCGGGTATAATTGTGCGTCTGTTCCTTCATACGTTTGTTTGCGTGTGCGCGCGTGTGTTTGTGTGTATGTGTGTGCATGTGTGCATGTGTGTGTGCCAGTGTGTGTGTGTGTGTGTTTGTGTGTGTGTGTGTGTGTGTGTGTGCGTGCGTGCGTGCGTGCGTGCATGTGTAGTTGTGCGTCTGTTTATTCATTCGTTTATTTGCGTGCACATGTATGTGTGAGAGTGTGTATGTGTATGTGTGTATGTGTGTGTATGTGTTTGTATGTATTTGTGCGAGTGCCTGCCTGCCTGTGTGTGCGTGCGTGCGGGTATAATTGTGCGTTTGTTTGTGTGAGTGCGTGTGTGTGCGTGCGTGCGTGTGTGTGTTTGTGTGTGCGTGTGTTCGATGGTGTGTGTATGTGTGTGTGTGTGTGCACCCCCCTTACCACACACTATTATGAGCTGAGTATTTGTGCCTCGATAGATGTTCTTACGTTTTATGTTGCTTATTATGATTCACCACACCCGAGTTTCTCGTAATTGAGATAATACAGTGTTCTATGTCTATGTCTATGTCTAACACACATGCACACACGCGCGTAGGCTAAACAAATCCAATCTTGACTTTCAACTTTATATAAACATACATCCTGTTCACAATTAACGAGGACAAACAAAATTTACAAATACCAAAGTACAACAATTTATCTTTTGTAAAAATTCGGGCACACATTTCCCCAATTAATATGAAAGTCACTGAACTTATCTTCTTTTCACTACACCTTATATCTTGATTCCCCAAACACTGATTGATTTCTGCCTTTTCAAATTTACCAGTAACCCAAACGTTCGCTCTAACCAACCTATTTTGTCCAAACCGATACACAATCATTAAAAAAAGAAGAGGTTTAACATAACCGACTTCGCTACCACATAAACAAAAAATGTTTTATTCTCCCCAACATTCTGGTCAACAAAATCATTATTATAGACAGTCTATCAATTTCAAGACAATCATCACAGCTTTGAACCGACCCTTTCGTTCAACCAGGCAGAAGCAACAACTATAGTAAAAGCTACAGCGCGATCAACGTTCGCCCATTTACGAACTCGCGATGAGATTTGTTTCCTCTGGTCACCAAGCCTACCGTTTACAAACGCATGCGCACTAATTGGGATTCCCCCAATTTCCTCGACCTTGACCTCAGAACTCTCGAAGCCACTACTTCGGCTTTCGATTTAGCTCTTGCATACCGAGTAGCTGGCAACTTTGCTTCCGAAGTTCCCACTTTCAATGTTGTTTTTTTGTTTTTTTTTTCTTTTTTTTCTTTTTCAGCGGGACAATACATAACAAGTTAATTAATCCAACGCTCGATAGACAAAGGCGAGAATTTACAAATTACCAATTACAGTACTAGTTTTCAGCACAGCATCATACAGCGCATATATAAATAACTTTACATTAACAGCACAATACTACTAGTTATCTATATTCTTATACACAGTTCAATTTTACTAGAAATTTCGAAGTCGAGCTTGGTTCTGAAATAAGATCTTCATGTTAGTTTTTGGACTTCCGTACTTAAACTGGCTTATGCACATTTTCGATATCAATATAAGGTGATTAATTATGAAGGTTTTCTCTCTGGGGATATCACGTGTGAAATACCCAAAAAGAGCCTCTTCGCAGCTTAACTTTATATTTTTGCCTGTACATTTAAATATGTACCCTTGACATTCCTGCCATATGGGTTGCACTGCTCTACACTGCCAAAAAAAGTGCTCGATGAAGTCGGTTTCGTTACAATACTGACAGAGATTTGTTTGACGAATTCCCATCTTATGTAGCAAAATATTGGTGGGATATATATTGTGTAAAATTTTCCAATGCAATAGACGAAGACGGGTTTCTGTCGAGCATTCGTTAGCTAATTTCCAGTGTTTATCTTCTAATGTAATATTTAATTTGTTCGACCAAAATCCAGCTGAGCTTGGCTCCTTTATCTCATAATTTAACATCTTTAGGCGAATTTGGCGTGGAGATAATTGTATAAATGGCATATGATCAGACCGGGCCTGACCCGTATCACGCAATAATAGATGGCAGTCTGTATTGCATTATATTCATATAGGCGAGACTGTTTATATCCAGTTCGTTCACATATTTCCTCAAAAGAGTACATGTCGTTATCGTTAAAAACATCTTTAACAACGCATATTTTAGCCTTTATCCAGTCATTCATGTATAGCGTTTGCTTCCTGTACCTTATATTTGTATTATTCCATAAGGTTTGATTGCGTACACTTATCTGCTGTTCATTACTGCTTATTTCTTTGATCTTGTGTTTATTGTTTAGCCAGGTGATAAAAGCTTGTTTCCAGAAATATTGCTTTATGGCACCTAGTCCTTTAAAATTTTCTGCACTCACATTTGAGCGCAGACAGCATAAGCGTTCGCCCAGATTTAAAAAGGATGCTAATGGAATCTGTTGCCACTTTGCGTTACTTCCGTCCAGCAGCCTCATAATCCATGAAATTAGAAATGATGTTTGTACATCTTTGACATTAATCATTTTCAGACCTCCAAGATTTGTCTCTTGGCACATTACTTTTCTATTAACTTTTTCATAAGCTCTTTTGTTTGAATATTTTTTCTTCCAGATAAATCGGAATAGAGATGAATTTAGCTTATTGAGGAAGTTTTCTGTGGCACATAGAGATTGCAGTGCGTAAGTAAACTGTGACAACATTAATGTTTTGACTGGCAACTTTGCTTCCGAAGTTCCCACTTTCAATGTTAATTTGCAGGGTCTCTCACTTGACATTATTATCTGACGATATCGCTTCTTAAGGGTCCTTACCCATCCAAAAGAAACCTCCAACGCATACTGCAGGACATTCCTGTTTTTAAGGTAGCTCATTGGGAAATGAGCTCAGACAGAATATCGAAGACGTGAAATGCGTCAATCGAGCAACTGTCGTAACTTGGCTACAATGAGACGGCCGGTCGGCTACCTTGCACCATAAACACGAACTGTGACCTTCTTGTTTAATTTAGGTGAAATGCTTGAAACAGAGTGGCTCAAAAGCGACAGTTCGATCAGTTACTAACCGAAAAAACGAGCTCGAGTCATTCGGCGAAGGTGGCGAGCTTTCAAACCATCACGACTGAATAACTCATATTACATCTTATCATCACGCGTTTTTCACACGAGTAGCATGGTGCAGTGGTTACGGATTCGGAAATTCGATCCGGCGCTCTGGGTTCAAGTGCCGCTGGGAGCAAACATTTTTTTATTTTTTTTTTATTTTATTAATCTTTTTCTTTATAGGCCTGAATTGCATTCAGGCTGCAACAACCGGTTGTTGTCTCTGTGTTCATTTTTTACATTTAGTCAAGTTTTGACTAAACTGATGTTTTAACAATAGAGGGGGAATCGAGACGAGGGTCGTGGTGTATGTGTGTGTGTGTGTGTGTGTGTGTGTCTGTCTGTCTGTGTGTGTGTGTGTAGAGCGATTCAGACTAAACTACTGGGCCGATCTTTATGAAATTTGACATGAGAGTTCCTGGGTATGATATCCCCGGACGTTTTTTTCATTTTTTCGATAAATACCTTTGATGACGTCATATCCGGCTTTTTGTAAAAGTTGAGGCGGCACTGTCTCACCCTCATTTTTCCATTAAATTGATTGAAATTTTGGCAAAGCAATCTTCGACGAAGGCCGGGGTTTGGTATTGCATTTCAGCTTGGTGGCTTAACAACTAATGAGTGAGTTTGGTCATTAAAAATCGGAAACTTGTAATTAAAATTATTTTTTCATTAAACGATCCAAAAACAATTTCATCTTATTCTTCGTCATTTTCTGATTCCAAAAACATATACATATGTTATATTTGGATTAAAAACAAGCTCTGAAAATTAAAAATATAACAAGAAGGGCAAAGCCCATACGACTCACATGCTTGACCTTGACCTTTACATGACCTTGACCTTCAGGGTCAAGGTCAAATAACTAAACCTAGCAATGACATCATACACTAAGAACTGCTTTACACATTTTTCCTACCAAAATACATGTGACCTTGACCCAAGGTCAAGGTCATCCAAGGTCATGCAACACAAAGCTGTTAATTCAAGACATAGGAAGTACAATGGTGCTTATTGGCTCTTTCTACCATGAGATATGGTCACTTTTACAGGGGTGTCGTTTGGGTCGGCCCTTCGGCCAATCGCCGATTTTGTTTTACTTTCAAGGCCGAAACTTTCATGTCCCTATCGGCCAAATGTCCGAAGAGTATTCGCCTAAATCGGCCACAGTTTGTCCAGTTGTTTTGTATTGGTCAGCTTTGATTGCTAAAACTGCTGCCGATGTACTTAGTCAACTGACTGACGTTTATTTCCTTCGCGAATACCAAAAACTAAACATCAATGTTTTGAACGGAAGCCATTGCGAAAAAATATAGATGCCAGAGTGGTTTACAAGGGAAACCACACTCTCAGCGTTTGCGTTCGCCGGTTCGCGATAGTTTATCAGTCAGTCAGTGCTTTCGATTTGGATTTGAACATCATGTCGCAACCAAACAAGAAAAAAACTAAATTGGCCAAGGTTTGCTACCCGTCGCCAAGGTAAGTGATTCCGGACAAAATTATAGGAACATCGCGAATGTGGACAGTGTCAGTGTGAGTGGTAGTACTGTTGTCGAGTCGATCCAAGCAGACGACATAGCAGACGATAGTCACTGCGAATCGAAATATGCTGCAGCCAGAGAATGAAAAGCGTCCTCCAAATCGTGGTTTCCAAGCAAAATGGCTCACCCTACACGGTCTTTTATTGGTGTTTTACCAGTCATGTTTCTCAAGGCTTGTCAAGAATTGCACAAGATTGGAAGAGTTTTACTTTCAAGAAATTAAAGTTAAAGGTTTGAAAAAGTTTCAGAGAACTGGTGTCTGATGTGTTTCAGTTGCAGTATGCAACATATAATCCAGGGGCGGATTAGGGGGGGGGGGGGGGTGTCACAGGGGTTCCGGACAGCGGGACCCTGGACCCCAGGTTGTAACCCCCCCCCCCCCCCCCCGCAGTGGGGCACTGCGGTTATGAAATTAAAGGCCCCTCCTGTTTTTGGAACCGCAGGAGCTTTCTAGTTTGCTGTTAGGTAGATTTTTGGTTCCTCTTTCCTGTCATGCTCTCTTTTTCTTCATGAATTCTTTTATTTTTTCTGCCTTCTTGCTCATTCACCTGTATTTTTTCCAAAAATCTCTTCTATTGCCGCTTGTCTCGCGATTCATGTATAGTTTAATCTGTTAGTGTTCTGATGTAAGTCCAGCAGTAGATAGGTTAAGCCTATTTTAACATACTGGAAACTGGTAATCTTCCAGTAGGTATTAATTTAGTTTTACTAAAGCCTGCTGGGACACAAGTAATGGGTTTGTGCATTTGTAAACAGGAATCGCTTGACAAGTGGCCCCCTTCATCCCCCCCCTTCCTCGTCCTGATATGGCTCTGCGTAGTCGGCTGGACGTTAAGCAACAAATAAACAAACAAACAAACCCCCCACACACACACCTCTGGCTTAACTGCTCCGCCCTGTAATTTGTGTTCCTGAGACAATGATTGTATGTATTGGTGTTTTCCTCTTGAGTCTTGTGCTTCAATGTTGCGGTGACTTTGTATGAGCCAAAATAATGGCCGAAAATTTTCCAAGATGTCCTAAAGCTTTCTGACAGTTTCGGCCAAATGTCCCAACATGAAAATGTCTAGCAACACCCCTGTTTTAGTGGTTCACTACCTTATTTTGGCCACATTTCATAAGGGTCAAAGTGACCTTGACCTTGATCATATGTGACCAAATGTGTCTCATGATGAAAGCATAACATGTGCCCCACATAATTTTTAAGTTTGAAACAGTTATCTTCCATAGTTCAGGGTCAAGGTCACTTCAAAATATGTATACAATCCAACTTTGAAGAGCTCCTGTGACCTTGACCTTGAAGCAAGGTAAACCAAACTGGTATCAAAAGATGGGGCTTACTTTGCCCTATATATCAAAAATAGGTGAGGTATTGAATCTCAAAAACTTCAGAGAAAATGGGAAAAATGGGAAAAATAGCTGTTTTTTAGGCAACATTTATGGCCCCTGCGACCTTGACCTTGAAGCAAGGTCAAGATGCTATGTATGTTTTTTGGGGCCTTGTCATCATACACCATCTTGCCAAATTTGGTACTGATAGACTGAATAGTGTCCAAGAAATATCCAACGTTAGTTTTCCGGACGGACGTCCGGACGGACGGACGGACGACTCGGGTGAGTACATAGACTCACTTTTGCTTCGCATGTGAGTCAAAAATTATGATCAAAATTAAATTTCCGAAATCGTTTTAAAAACTATTTCATCTTATTCCTTGTCGGTTCCTGATTCCAAAAACATATAGATATGATATGTTTGGATTAAAAACACGCTGAGAAAGTTAAAACGAAGAGAGGTACAGTAAAGCGTGCTATGAAGCACAGCGCAATCGCTACCGCGCCAAACAGGCTCGTCACTTTCACTGCCTTTTGCACTAGCGGCGGACTACGTTCAGTTTCATTCTGTGAGTTCCACAGCTTGACTAAATGTAGTAATTTCGCCTTACGCGACTTGTTTTTAATTGCGTAAAGAAACTGTCCTATGCTTTCACAAAAAATCTAATCTTGACTTTCAACTGTACATTAATATAAAAAGCAGGAAAAAAGAACAGAAAAAAAGATTAATAAAGACGGATGCTCCCCGATAAAAAAAAAAACAGAAAAAAGAAAAAAGAAAGGGTTGAAGCTGCCTGCCAACTGAGATAAAAAAATTTTAAACAAGAAGAGCAAACGCTCGATCGAGTCACTTTCGCAGTTCTGAATATTATATGAGGCATCAGATGGACAGGAAGAAATTGCTATTCACAACACAATGAGTCACGTTCACATAAAATTTGAGCCCGGTCACTTTTATAGTTTCCGAGAAAAGCCCAACGTTAAGTTGTGTGTTGCCGAACAGAAAAGGCTAGTTATCTCCCTTTTTTTTCTGATAACGTTCGTAAAAGGCTACAGATGTAAATACTTTGATGTAAAGAATAATCCTACAAAGTTTCAATCACATCCGATGAACTTTGTCAAAGATATAAAATGTCTAATTTTTCCTTTGACGCTGACCTGTGACCTTGAAAAAGGTCAAAGGTCAACGAAACCATCGTTAAAGTGTAGAGGTCATTGGAGGTCACGACTAAACAAAATATGAGCCCGATCGCTTTGATAGTTTCCGAGAAAAGATATAAAATGTCTAATTTTTCCTTTGACGCTGACCTGTGACCTTGAAAAAGGTCAAAGGTCAACGAAACCATCGTTAAAGTGTAGAGGTCATTGGAGGTCACGACTAAACAAAATATGAGCCCGATCGCTTTGATAGTTTCCGAGAAAAGTCCAACGTTAAGGTGGTGTCTACGGACGGCCGGCCGGACGGCCGGCCGGACGGCCGGCCGGACAGACTAACACTGACCGATTACATAGAGTCACTTTTTCTCAAGTGACTCAAAAAAGGAGAAAAAAAGTTCAACATAATCGTTTATTTTTCTCCCTAACATTCAGGTTAACAAAGTCATTGTCATAGCTAGGCAGTCATTCGATTCCAAGACAATCATCACAGGTTTGAACCGACCCTTTCGTTTAACCATTCAAAAAACAACAGCAATAACGCTGTTAGTACCACAGCGCGCACAACGTTCGCCCTTTTGAACTCGCGATGAGACTTGTTTCTTCTGGTCGCCAAGCTTACCGTTAACAAACGCATGTACTAGTTGGGATTCCCCCAATTTTCGCGACCATGACCGAATACTCTCGAAGTCAGCACTACGGCGTTCATGCATAGGGAACAGTTAGAAAGTTAACTTCGGGAGTTCCCACTTTCAAAAGAGGCCTCTACTTCCAGTGTTTCTGACTTCCAGTTCATGCGTACGGGCCCTGGTAACTGCACTGGTACATGGAAGTCAGCGGACACCCCTTGTTTTCACCTGTGAAACGTGTATTGGAAAGGACTGAATTTGCTGTTGGAAACAAAAATGATAAAGCCCTTGCTATCCTTAGTGGATGATGACTTTATTCAGTTATTCTGTGGAAAAACAGAAACGTGGGGTTTGTTTTTTTAATAACTGAATAATGTCATCATCCGCCAAAGCATTGTGTTAAAATTTGGTATGCATTCAATGTATGTAGAATAATAATATATGATCAATAAACAAAATGTGCTTTTAGATTGACTCAGTGAAAATTATTAAACTAAACATTAGCAAAGCGATGAATCGAAACACGTTAGTTCACGGATGACAAGATAATTTCAAACTTTCGCAGAAATGTTTTAGACATTCTGATAGTGATAGATGTTTTGTTCCAGCTAAAAAAAAGTTAAAGTGATACAAATGTTGACTTTGTGGGTTCAAAATTTATGAAAACTGGAAAAGGTGTATCTTTTTAACTTTTTTAGCTAGGGTTATGCAACAAAAAGCGATGTCTTTCAGCAATGGATTGCAATTAAACTTTCAGGATGTTGAATTCTGAAAATTAGAACTGCTTGTTTAGAACTGCTTATCCTTCTTTCTCAAAATATTTTTTAACATCTTTTTGTGCATCTAAAAAAACCTTGACATGTGATTTCAACAGGAAAATGGTTTTTACAAGTACCAAAGTTTGATTTGAATATTATCAATTTGCTGTTGTCATGTAAACACACAATAAAATAATTTAAAAAAAGTTATGCAGCTTAAATAAAGAAAATCCGATCAGGTTGTTCTGTATAGGTTTTCTAGTGTAGTACGTGCCATTCCTATCATGTTGGTGGTCAAACGTTGCTGAATAATGCCTACGCTCAATTTAAATAAAAATTGGAACCTTGCAATACATTTTTGTTGGGTGATTTATAGGGGTACCCCCATTTAAGCAGCTGTCAAGTGACCCCTGCCAAAGAAGTGTGCAAGTACTTCTGAAAAGTGTGCCAGAAAACCAAGCTATAAGTGCCTTTGAGGCCATTGAGAGTTCGAAAAAAATAACATGGGTATGAATGTTCTAACTGGGGTACACACATTTTCAGGGATTGTACATACAATGTGTATGTATCTCTTGTGTGAATCAGCGAGAATATATGTTAGCTGAAATGTTCATGGATACATTTACTCTGGTTATACATACTCATTATAAAAATATGTATTAAGTTTATTGAATGATGGTAAAGATGATAACCAGGATGGTTATGATAAGGATGATACTGCTAAGAGCTGCTACTGCTACTTATAGTCATACCAACACCATATCATGTGCAGGTGCCTGGAGGTGGTGGAGTGTGGGAAATGAAGAAGATGAAGGAGCATACTTATGGCTGGTACCCTTCGGTCAGGGATATCTACCTCAGTAAAAGCCAACCTACACCTTACCGTAAGTTGTCCCATTAATCATATTACTCTATGGTACTCGGCAAATACTAGCCTACACCTGATCAGTCTCAGAAAGGGAGACCAAAAACAAAACAAAAATGACAGGTTCCGAATCAGTTGGGCCACCAGTAATGCATGGTCCATGCAGGGTAATTTGTAAAGCTCTCAAAAATTAAGTATAGGGAGGATGGGACGGCTGCAGTGATTTAGTTGAAAGGGGCAGAAAAGGAATCTACATGTACAGTGGAATCCCCCTCTTGAGACCTAAAAATAATCTGAGAAAATCAGGTCTTAAAAAGGAGGGAGTTTTAAAATGCAGGTGAATTTACAGAGGTATCACAAAGTGATATCACTATTATGTGTACATGTATTAAGATGACCTGGGGAAAAAATACTCAAAAAGGGAAGAAGTCTAAAAAATATGGGTTCCACTGTACGATTGAACAAATGGTGATGATTTTTGACTCATCTGTAATCAGTGTCCATCTGTCATGAACAAAAAACTTAATGTTGAGGTTTTCTCGGATGTTTTTGTTGCAAAAGCATTGAAACTGTGCACACTTCAAGGGATTAGCATGCTACGTTTTAAGTGAAATTGCTACGCTGTTACGCCAAGCTTAAAATTGCTATGCTCAAACAAATAATCACAAGCATGCAACAGCTCCCTCTATCTTGTGAGTCCCGATACTCATTTCTTCTTCTCACTCTGTGTAGCGGTCAGAATATGGGTAATAAATCATTATCTCTGCTAAGAAGTGGCACTGCAGAAACTCGTTATATTCCTGCTTTCTAAATAAACTTTTTAAAAATGTATAGTGTCGCGCAAGATAGCATAAATGCGGTTGTGCAGATACAGTTCAGACAATACTACACTTAAATACCATTTGCAACGCTAAAATTGCCCCAAAATTCTAAATTGATACACTTGAGACTTCACAAGCTTCCCTGTGTAGTTTTTCCAACATCATGAGTATGATTAGAACATCAGGTATGAGACTGGGAACTATTGGCGTCCCGATGTGTTAGCTTTTTTTGGGTTGTTATGTCATACATGTATTCAAAGCGATATCACTATTATGTGTATTAATATATTCAATATACAAGAAAATTATAGTTTTGTGACTCAAACACAACCACAAGATACATTTTTGTGAAGAGATACTGAAGTACTGTTACATATACTAGCTGTATTATGAGTCTTTGTGACTCAAACACAACCACAAGATACATTTTTGTGAAGAGATACTGAAGTACTGTTACATATACTAGCTGTATTATGAGTCTTTGTGTCTGCTGCTTGGTTCATGAACCAAACAAATTACAAAAGGCATCAGTTGCTTAGTTGACTGACACTGACAGATTGAAATATGGACAATAAAAAAAATTTAAATCAATTTATTGTAATGATGCTTGCTGTGGTAGGTTTGTACCATCCACAGTCTGAGTCATATAAATACCCAATTATGTTTGTGTGCAGATCTAGAATGCCTGTACAAGTTCAGAGAATCAGGTTACCACAACCCTATTGTGGAACCCCCAGAACCAGCCTTTGTTATTCGTGGAATAACCTCTACCCCTACTCCTCCGCCCTCGCGTCCCGTTACATCCAATGGCATAGCCAGGTGTGGCTCGCGCCCTGGCACTCACAGACCGAAGAGTGTACCAGTGCCCAAGTTCAGGCCCGTGCCCAAGATGAACATCCCCACTCCAATGCAGGCCTGGGGCAAGCAGACCCTGGCCGAGACACCATGGGGTTTGCTCACGCCTGCCTCCACCCCTCAACTGCAACCTAACTCTGCACAGCTCCCCACTAAGGGTCAAGGAGACATTAAGGTATGAGACTTTTTAGTCATATCAACGATAGTTTATGACTGAATAAAACCCCATTTCTAACCCATTCTGATAATCATCGGTCCACGCTCTCGCTCAGTGTCTCTCTGATAGGATGAATCTTTACTACGCGGAGTAAAGGAGCTAAAAGCCGAAATCTATCAAAACAAGAATACAGAGTTATCTCCCACATGTTTTTCGCTAATGTTTCTGAAAAAAGACGAAAATGATTGCAGAATGGCCGATTCTTCCATCTCTCGACGAACAGATTCTCCAATGAGAGACTCAACCATTTCACCAAGCTGTTAATGTTCCACCAACTTTGCCTACAGCCGTATAATTATGGCTGGACTCGGTCTTTTCATTGTCACAAAAGACACATCTACTTTTAACCAGTCAGTGTCCGCTCTGTAGCCATTTTGTTATGATCACGTGACAAAGTTGATTATCACGTGACACTTTTGACATCTTTAGAGTTGTTTGCACAGTAAATACATCCGCGAAAGATAGCTCGCTTGAAACTGTCTTACATATCAATTCCTTTGTAATTTAAAAATTACACAACACCATGAAAAATCATTATCGACGATCGCGAATCTGCTTATATCAATAACACATTACGAAAAGCTCTAGATATGTATAAAAAAAATATTGATTTTTTTCTCGAGAGAAAGAAAACAAAGGCATCCTGTCAGGGATAAATGAGACCCGAAGGGAAGGAACTAATTTTACTTGAGTTCAGGATGATTTCTAACCATCCTTGCCGACGTAACTGACTGCCCCCCCCCCCCCCCCCTTTCTTTCTGTGCCACCACTCATACGCCTGTCTGATCAGTGTTGAGATCCATTTAGAAAGAGTTACCTTAGATATGTCTTTATGCCTAGCCGTGTTCAGAAAAGCAGCTTCTGCTGATTAGCTCTGATAGGCTCCGTGCGAGACAGATAACTGGTAAGAGCCCGAACTGGGCAGTTAGACATATCAGGGTCCCCTGGAGCCAGAATTTTGTTAAGAGGAAGAATTCTGATTATGGGGGAAATTTGATCAGGCTTCTGGTTTTTGGCTAGAAATTCCGGCCTAAAACGTAAAGTGATAGAACCATCTTTTTCAAAAGCTATGTCTCTAGATGAGCCTGAGAGAGCGTGAATTTCGCTACCTCTCCTTGCGGTGGCCAAAAGAACGAGCAAAAGTGTCTTACGAGTAAGATTAGCTAGACTAGCTGATTGCAATGGTTCAAAATCTTGCGATCTTAAGAATTCCAGAACAAGGAAGAGATCCCATGCAGGAACTGGGGCTGTAATTCTAGCAAAACCTATTGATGCACCTTTTAGGACACTAGCAATAACGCCGCTGAGATTAATGTTGTGACCTAACTGCCTCAACGTAGCCGAAATAGCAGAACGCCTGACTCTAAGAGACGAGTGGGAGCTGCCCTGAGCTGCTAACCATGACAAGTGGTTAGCTACCTGCATAGAACGTGGGGATACAGAATTGACCTGATTCTCTGCACACCATTTAACCCAAGCCGTCCAATCTGAAGCGTACACTGAGCTCGTAGAATTCCTGTGCGCTTTACGAACCAAATCAAGTGTCCTTTCCGAGGCACCCGACCGGAGCAGGGATCTTCTCACAGTCTCCATGCGTGAAGGAGCAGGGACTGTGGGTTCTCGTGCTGAATGCCGGTGCGTGGTTGCAGTAATTCTCCCTTTTCCAGGTTTAGAGGAATGGGAGGACCTTCTGCTAAGCGGAGGAGATCCGGAAACCAGTGCTGACTCGTCCACATCGGCGCGACCAGAACCAGGGATGGTTGCTCCAATTCTGCTTTCCTCAGCACTTTTCCAAGAAGTTGGAATGGTGGGAAAGCATAAGCCGTGAGTCCTGTCCAGTCGACTTCCAGTGTATTCACTTTCCAGGCTTCCGGGTCCGGAAACGGGGATATGAACACTGGTAATCTCCTTGAAAACCGTGTTGCGAAAAGATCGACCATTGGTTTGTCCACCTGAACCCATAGCCGCTGGAGAGCGTGGTGGGTGATCGTCCACTCCGTATGGAGTACTTTCGAGGATCGACTGAGAGAGTCTGCCAAAACATTCAGTTTCCCCAGCAGATGTTTTGCTGACAACCTTATCTGATGCTGGTGACACCACTTCAGAATTTGGCATGCCTTGAGAGACGGAGTGTGAGAGCGAGAACCGCCCTGTCTGTTGTTGTAGGCTGCAACTGTAGTATTGTCTGTATGAAGACGAACATGCTTGCTTGCCTGCCACCAGTGATAGAAAGCTCTGAAGACCGTGGGCTACAGCCTCTAACTCGAGAACATTGATGTGTGAGAGGGCTTGGCCTGTTGTCCACGTGCCTGAGGCTGTGTGGTGAGAGAGATGAGCACCCCAGTCTGACAGGGAAGCGACTGTGAACAAATCCTCCTCTGGTGGAGGGGGAGTGATGAGGACTCCCTGTGAGACCCATGGTTTTAGCCACTGAGCTGTGGTCTGCTGAAACCAGCTTTCTAGCTGAACCGAGACCTGCCATCCCTGGGAGGAGGGGTTCCAAACCGAACTCAAAGCTGCCTGAAATGGCCTCTTGTGCACTCTCCCCAGAGGGACAAGTGTGGCCATGGATTCCATTTGACCAAGCACTGATGCCAGCTCCTTGACCGGAGCTTGCTTCTGTGACGCTAACGATTTCACTAGATTTTGCAGTTTGTCTATCCTCCTCTGTGAGGGGCGGACTTGACCAATCTACCGTATTGAACCTCATTCCCAGGTACGTGAACGACTGGGATGGCGTAAGTTCCGACTTGGCTTGATTTACCGAGAAACCCAACTCGTGAGCCTGACACAGGATGAGCCGCATATGGGCACTGCATGCTTCCCGATCCTGATTGAGGATAAGCCAGTTGTCGAGATAAGCCCTGAGTCGTACGCCCTGCTGCCTGACTAGGGCGCACAGCTGGCGTACCACCATCGTGAAAATCCAAGGAGCCAAAGATAGGCCGAAGGGAAGGGCCTTGAATTGGAATACTCTCTCTCCCCACCGAAATCTCAGCCATTTCCGGTCTTATGGATGCATGAGGATGTGAAAGTATGCGTCTGTCAGATCGATCGACGTCACCCAGTCTCCCGGCCTGAGTGCGTCTCTGACTGACGCTGGCGTCTCCATTGTGAACTTGATTTGTCTCAGAAATCTGTTCAGAGGAGACAAGTCTAAAACAGGGCGCCAGCCCCCTGAAGCCTTCGGTACCAAGAACATTCTCCCGTAGAATCCTGGGGAGTTGTGGTCCGTTACTTCGTCTATCGCTTCCTTCTGAAGTAGAGACAAGATTTCTGCTTGTATCGCCATCTTTGCCTCCAGTTTGACGGGAAACTTGAACTCCGGAGGAACTCTGGTTAAGGGAGCCTTTCCCTCCTTCCAGAGTAGCCTGAACCCCGAACGCACTATACCCACTATCCACTGACTGTTTACCTTTAGCAACCAATGTGTAAGGGCCCGAGACAGGCCGCCTGCCACCAAAGGCGTGGTGGGTGCGTGAGTTAGTGGTTCGGGGACGCATCATTGGGGGTGTGCTTTCCGTCCAGACCCCCTTGAATTGCCGAAAGACGGCTTCTTCTTGGGGTAAGGCGCGCCTCTTCCCCGTCCCCTCGAAGAAGGGCTGGCTTGTGTTGACCTGCCCCTATTCGCCGAAGAGGCGGAAGGTTTAGGCGGTCCATAGCTCTTGCTCTGCTGCTCAGGGAAACCGTGTTGAGCTAACTTGGCAATCGCTAAGTCCCGATTGTCCTGTGTTTCCTTCTGGAGGGCGTCGAGAGACGGCTGTCCTAGCAAGGAACCCTCAGTGAAAGGCGAACACTTAAGAACCTCCAGCGTGGCTTTATCTTGAATTCTAGAACCAGCCTACGGGCGTAGTGGCGTGGTGGTAAGACGTCGGCCTCCTAATCGGGAGGTCGTGAGTTCGAATCCCGGTCGCTGCCGCCTGGTGGGTTAAGAGTGGAGATTTTTCCGATCTCCCAGGTCAACTTATGTGCAGACCTGCTAGTGACTTAACCCCCTTCGTGTGTACACGCAAGCACAAGACCAAGTGCGCACGGAAAAGATCCTGTAATCCATGTCGGAGTTCGGTGGGTTATGGAAACATGAAAATACCCAGCATGCCTACTCAACGAAAGCGGAGTGAAGCTGACTATGCTCTCAGAGTATTGTGTGGGGAACCCAAAATAATGGGCAAACGAGCTCACACGTAACCAGAAAATTCTGGAACGCTGAAGAAGAAGAAGTAGAACCAGCCAGAAACGCGGACCTGCGCGTATGCACTGCATGTGCGTAAAGCTGAGCAGAAAGACGCATTTGCTCTGCTGAGACTTTAGCCGAAGTAGCGAGCAGAGTAGTCACGTCCTTTACACTCGCGTCACTCCGAAATTCAAACGGATCTAGTGACGTGGCGATAGAACGGGAGAGAGACCCGAGCAGCGTCTCCGACAGAGACGCTAACTCCAAGTTGAATCTCCCTGTTTCCTCCAAACCCAAGAGAGAGGCTTCTGTATAAGGAACAGATCTGTCTCTGCTATAGCCGTCTTCTCTGAGCGTCGCCAACTCCGGTGTTACCGGGAGCGTCGCGCGTGGTAAAGAGTAGGAGTCTATGAGATTGCGTGGGGTAGCGTTCAACGTCAACCTTCGTCCCGCCTGCTGTGAGAGGCTCGATGTGCGTCAGATAGCCAAGGCTTGGCCGAGTCTGGTGCCTGACCATGCTCTGCTAGAAGAGGCACTGAATCAGACGACGCATACCCGTGCACCGAACGCTTAGCCAGGATCAAAGACATCTCATAAGCCACTGAAGGAGATTCACGAAACTTAAAAGTTTGTGTCTCTTCCTGTGGTGAGTGGAAATCTCCAACAGCTGAAGGTGGTGGTGCCGTAGCATTTGCTGCTGACACCACTCCTTCCTCAAAATACCTTGAGGCTACCTGAGCTGCCATTGCTACCGCTTGGTGTAGCTTAGCTGGTAACCGGAAACTGGTATCATCATCCACAGCGGAATCCCCATATTCCGATTCTCCTTCCGGAAGTTCGCCACCACATTAACTTGCATCGTCATAGGCGGTATCCCCCGGAAGTGAGGGTGCTTGTGAGGTATAATCACCACTAGCATCCGCCCTTGAGAATACTTCCTGCCCCCCGGGCGGAAGTGTGGAACGCTGTGCCGATACTGGATCCTGAACAGGCCAGACCGACGATTGCGTGTCTTCCGTTCTAAGCGCAGGCATCGGAAGGGAGACTCCCCAACCAGCTACCTGTCTATTGACGGCTTCCTGCTCCCGTGGCGGAAGTTGAGACCGTTGTGCCGTCGCTGATACTCCATACGGGCCAGGCATGCACTTCGTATCTCCCGTACTAAGAGCAAGCACCGGAAGGGTGACTCCCTAACCGGATGCCTGTCAATTGACGGCTTCCTGCCCGACGCCGGGCGGAAGTTGGGAACTACGTTGTGCCGTCGCTGGAACCTTAACGGGCCAGGCATGCACTTGCGTAATTCCCTGTGGGACAGTTACGGTACCTTTAGTGATGCTGTCGATCCCGGCAGAAGATGCACGGTGAGAAGACGCACTTCCATCTTGTTCAGCGTGAACATCGGCGATCGTACTGTAATTTCTCTTTTAGAGATTAATAAAGTTATTGTATTGTATTGTATTGTATTGTAACCGTGGCTGACGGGGTTGCCTTAACCCTCGCTCGCGCGCTTGCTTCTTCCGCTCCCGAATGGAGAGAGAGCAACTGCGCACTCGCCGACTTTAACTCCGCTGAAAACATGCAACGCATTTGATCGCTAAAGGAAGCAAACATGGCGGACAAATCGTCCTTCTCCGTCACTGTGCTAGGCTTAACCGGCGCCCTCTTGCACTCTTGCTTCAATGCCGGCATTACAGGACTCTTAGGGTCATCAATTTCTACTGAAAACGAACTCTTAGAAACTGGTTCAAACACACTAACTGTGGTTTTCGAAACCTTTGCTTTCTTCGCCGCCTTCTTAGCGCTAGATTTCTTCTTCCCACTGTCTGCCATACTGGCGAAAGTCTTGAACGTCAAAACGTAAACAAAGACTAACTTGTGGCAAACGAAAGTAACAAAACAAGAAAAACTGGAAAAATCTCACCCAATCTCAGCCAAAAAGCTAAGGTACAGACGTGTGACCAGGGTTGGTACTGCCAAGAAGAAGTGGGCTAAAGAATAGCCCGAGCGTAAACCAAAACACGTCTTTCTTTCTTTCTTTATTTGGTGTTTAACGTCGTTTTCAACCACGAAGGTTATATCGCGACGAGGAAAGGGGGGAGATGGGATAGAGCCACTTGTCAATTGTTTCTTGTTCACAAAAGCACCAATCAAAAATTTGCTCCAGGGGCTTGCAACGTAGTACAATGTATTACCTTACTGGGAGAATGCAAGTTTCCAGTACAAAGGACTTAACATTTCTTACATACTGCTTGACCAAAATCTTTACAAAAATTGACTACATGTATATTCTATACAAGAAACACTTAACAAGAGTAAAAAGAGAAACAGAATCCGTTAGTCGCCTCTTACAACATGCTGGGGAGCATCGGGTAAATTCTTCCCCCTAACCCGCGGGGGAACCAAAACACGTCCTCAACCAACGTCGCTGAAGAGTAGAATGAATACAATATGGCGGCGAGAGCACGCGTGCGCAGAGCATGCTGGGAGGTAACCTTGTCCTGACGTTGTCATGTGACCGTCAAGGCTGTTCTATTTTTAGGGTTACTTTCCCCCTTACCAGGGTGAGCGTAGTTTTCAGCGTCCTAGCACTAAACTGAAGTAAATTGCTATATGTGAATTGGGATAAGATATGTAATTTAATGAAGAGTTCCAATAGACACACTACTACACGAACCACTGAATGTCTTCCTAAAGGACTTGAGAAATATTTTTATCAGATGTTATGACTGTCTGCACGGAGGCATGGTTGACAAGTCAACGTTGTGGCCTGCATTCAAAAGCTCATCACCACATCTCTCTTTGAGCTACTGATACCGGACGTCATCGACACTGGTGAAACGATGTTTGCCGTACAGAAGACATGTGAAAGCATTGAGGTCATCCTTGACTTCTTCGGTTGTGCCATGTATCCCCAAGGCTAGCGAGCGCTTCCATGAATGTTGGATTCTGCAGATTCACAGTCATAACATCTGATAACAATATTTCTCAAGTCTTTTAGGAAGACATTCAGTGGTTCGTGTAGTAGTGTGTCTATTGGAACCCGTCCACTTTTTGCCATTGGTATCGTGCAATCATGGTGGAAGGAGTACTGGAGAGGAGGGATGTTCTTTATATGTTTTTATTTACATCAAAAGGAAATAATCACAGACAACGTGGAAATATTCGAGTCTACCGTGGATGTTTGTTTTTGTTTTGATTGTCTGTTCCTTTTCACAATGTTACTGCTTGGTTATGTATTAGTGTTACTGCTTTCCTCCATATATATTCTTCATTGAAGTAGCATCTGGGAATATTACCTGATATCATCGTCTTGTTTCATGTTGAATCACATGCTAATTTGCATTTCAAATTTAGTGTCTGAAAGTCAACAATGTAGATCTATGTCGAACTAGAAGTGAGCATGAACGATTCAGATAAGCTAGATGACTGGACCCGTCTCAAACGGCCATTTGCCACTGAACGCCATTTCAGGATGAACAGCATGACGCTTTTAGGTATGGAAGATGTTAAATGTTATTATTATTATGCTATATTATTTTCGCATTCGCATTCTCACAGGAAATGTCCAACCAATTACTTTTATTTTTAACACGTCTAAAATGTTATGCCTTAGATTTGCTATATTGATGACAAAGAAGAATTTATGAACGGCACTTTGTGTTTCTTTTCTATTTATTTACTCGTTGCCTGCCCTCTCTCTCTCTCTCTCTCTCTCTCTCTCTCTCTCTCGCACGGTTGATCATGCTATCATGTCGATATTGTATTAAACATCGTCTTAATAACAGTATTACAATGTATGCATTTGATAAATTCAACGCGATTCAGCACTTACCAACAATCACATACACAAACACACACACACCAACACTGACCACCCACCCACATTTGAAAGGTTCAAATACACTCTTATGGTAATAGGAAAACCAAAATGAATTTTCAAAGCATTTATTTTGCATCAAAGCCCAAATGTGGGTAGGGGAGATAAACCCGCGATAGTGGACGTCAGAATAATCCTATGGCTATGGTAATGTGAGATAGCTCAAAAGAACGGCAAGAAATTCTTCTTTCAAACTACATTGTACAGTAGAATCCGCTTAATAAGTCCACGTATAATAAAGCCACCCGCTAGTTTTAAGGCCAATTTCTGGCTGCACGCCGGATTTTCACCTATGTTTGTTTGTTTATTTGTTGCTTAACGTCCAGCCGACTACACAGAGCCATATCAGGACGAGGAAGGGGGGGATGAAGGGGGCCACTTGTCAAGCGATTCCTGTTTACAAATGCACTAACCCATTACTTGTGTCCCAGCAGGCTTTAGTAAAACTAAATTAATACCTACTGGAAGATTACCAGTTTCCAGTATGTTAAAATAGGCTTAACCTATCTACTGCTGGACTTACATCAGAACACTAACAGATTAAACTATACATGAATCGCGAGACAAGCGGCAAGAGAAGAGATTTTTGGAAAAAATACAGGTGAATGAGCAAGAAGGCAGAAAAAAGAAAAGAATTCATGAAGAAAAAGAGAGCATGACAGGAAAGAGGAACCAAAAATCTACCTAACAGCAAACTAGAAAGCTCCTGCGGTTCCAAAAACAGGAGGGGCCTTTAATTTCATAACCGCAGTGCCCCACTGCGGGATTCACCTATGTTTTATGCTTAAAAAAAACCCGCTCTATAAGGCCACCAACCCGCTTAATAAAGTCACTTTTGGGCTCGCGTTGGATGTGAAAAGCAATAACAGTGAGTCTGTAATCGCTGTCTGATCACTCACAGCTAATCCATGAATGGTTTTCAAAACAACCTGAGACGTTTTGGCCAGCCTCTTGTGAGTTTGAAATCACGTTAATCACGTTAAGTGCAAGTCAGTGGTCGTAAACAACTTCAAACAGAAGTTTTTGTTCATGTGAGTGAATGTTCATGATCGCATTTCTGTCACTGCCAACAATTCTTGGATAGAAAGGGGTTTAGTTTGAAATCCGGACACAAGCAACCATGGCCACCAAACGCAAGAGGACAGACATGACAACTGTGGTGTTTTTTCGCTTTATTTGCTCTGTTTGCCTGAGATCCTTTTAATAAGTCCACCCGCATAATAAAGCCACTTTTGTCCTGCACGGAGGTGGCCTTATTAAGCGGATTCTACTGTATTTTGCTTCCAATAAACTGCACAATTGTTGAGAGAGAAAGTGTATTGACAATATTTCAGCAAATTGACAGTTGACTCCGTTTGAGAGATGGGTCATCATTGGTGCCCTAATGACCTATTATGTTTATCAAGTTATATGATTCAAATGAAGGATAGTATTACTACACAGAGAACGTAAAAGTATACACATTTAATTATTTATACATGTACACGCTACGCGTGCAGAAATCGCCACAGAAGAATGCATTTTGCGTCAAAGCCAAATCCGGGGTAGGGGAGATAAACCCGCCATAGTGTACGTCAGAATAATCTTGTGGTAACGTGGGATAGCTCAAAAGAACGGCTTTAAAGTCTACTTTTGAACTGCATTGTACTTTATTTCCAGTATGTTGCACCATTTTCCACAGAAAAACTTTATTGAATATATTTCAGCAAATCGACAGTTCGAGATATGGTGGGTGCACGCGTGCCTTCACTGTGGTCACAGTATTGCGGTTATTGTCGTTCTGATTGTTGTATATCGTGCAGAAATCAGTGTTGTCAACATACACGAAAAGAACGATATTTTAGCTTAAGAAATAACGCCACAGTTGATCACCAAAGTTCATTAAAGTTTACGGACCGACCAAAAGCTTGTACAGTATGGGGGTACCCTTCCAAATTAAGGTAGAAAACATAGCAGTCCGCAAAATATTTCTTGGTAACGTCAATTTTCGTGTTCTATACACCCTAAGGGTCCACAAAATCACTTTGAATTTTTTAACAGGGGGGGGGGGGGGGGGGGGTGAAACACTTCTGGACTCAGCTCATGGACAAAGTCACTCAGTGATTCGGCATTGGCCATTGCCCGGATCACTGAATTCGTCCGCGAACCAAGCAACGTGTCACTGGTCCCGAGGCTAGACTGAAGCAGCGTTAGTTAAAACAAAATGCAGTAAATAAACACTGAATATGGAAACAAACAAACAAGCCGCGTGAAGCGATATAAAAACATTTAGTCAAGATCAACACCACAAACCAGTCATCACAGAGACTTGTAACCTTTAGATAGTCTCGGCTAACCAAAGACCGTCTGAGCACATTTGTGGAGTAAACATAATATATCTATATATTTTTGAATTCAGGAGAAGATGAAGAATACAATGCAATCATTTTTTAATCTGTGTCTGCAAATTCGATTTTAATGACAACTTTAATGAGCAAACTAATTAACTCATTTTTAAGCTTCCAAGCTGAAATGCAATCCTATAGTCCGGACGTCGTCGAAGATTGCTTGACAAAAATTTAAATCAATTTGGTTGAAAAATGAGGGCGTGACAGTGCGGCCTCAACTTTCACTAAACGCCGAATATGACGTCATCAAAGATATTTATCGAAAAATCGTCTGGGGATATCATACCCAGGAACTCTGATGTTAAGTTTCATGAAGATCAGTCCAGTAGTTTTCTCTGAATCGCTGCACAGGCACACACACATACACCACACCCTCGTCTCGATTCCCCGTCTATGTTAAAACAAGTCTTGACTAAATGTAAAAACAACAAACATGTTTTATTTATGGCAAAAGATAAATTCTCTTTGCATCGAGATACTTCGACAGAATCTCGCTGCACCTGCTTCGGAACGAACGACGCATCTCTCGCGGTTAGTCGCTCATCAGTGACCGCGCTGTTGCCGAAATACACGTCTTTCTGAATCCAACACTGATCTTTATCAATCTTTCTCCACAGTTCTTTGAATTGAACAGCGATTAGAAAGCAGGGGTTAAAGTTTAGGAACAAAGTTGCGCGTTATAGTCCCGAAAGTACGGTATCTGTAGTTCGAATTTCGGGTCACTACAATTTGTTCAAAATCTGACAAATTCATCACCCATACCTGCCAACCCTTGTAAAGCCCCAAGAGTAGCAATTTAGAATTGTTTTGAATTTTCAGCGTAGCAAATGGTGTTTGAGAGTAGCACTTTCTAAAATGTATTCCAACATAGATCTGCATTTTTGCCTTCTTGCACAAGAATAGACATTTTTAATAAAGTTTCAGGAGAATGCAGGAACATAAAATGGCGTTTAGAGAGTATCTGCAGGACCACCTTTCAGTGTAGACTATGTTTTATGACCCATTTTGTGACAGCCACACGGAGTGGAAGAAAGAGGGAACTGTTGCATGCTTGTCATTAGTTGTTTAAGCGTAGCAACCCTTTGCTTGGCGTAGCAAATGCTCTTAAAATGTAGCATGCTACGCCGAAAGCGTAGCAGTTGTCAGCTCTGATATTCACCTAATAGTTGTCATGTGTTGTGACATTCCAACTGATGCAGGTGTCGATCGCGTGAGCGATAAAAAACAGGAGGTTCAATTGCATCAATTTTGAGGGCTACCATGACAAAAAGAGCTGTATTTCAGCAATGACCTAGCTGGTAGATTGCTTTGAAATGTTCAGCATATTATGCCTTCAAACTAGACGTACTTTGAGTAACATTTTGGATAATGTTACAGATTGTTTGTTTGTTTGTTTGTTTGTTTATTTGTTGCTTAACGTCCAGCTGACTACGCAGAGCCATATCAGGACGAGGAAGGGGGGGATGAAGGGGGCCACTTGTCAAGCGATTCCTGTTTACAAATGCACTAACCCATTACTTGTGTCCCAGCAGGCTTTAGTAAAACTAAATTAATACCTACTGGAAGATTACCAGTTTCCAGTATGTTAAAATAGGCTTAACCTATCTACTGCTGGACTTACATCAGAACACTAACAGATTAAACTATACATGAATCGCGAGACAAGCGGCAAGAGAAGAGATTTTTGGAAAAAATACAGGTGAATGAGCAAGAAGGCAGAAAAAAGAAAAGAATTCATGAAGAAAAAGAGAGCATGACAGGAAAGAGGAACCAAAAATCTACCTAACAGCAAACTAGAAAGCTCCTGCGGTTCCAAAAACAGGAGGGGCCTTTAATTTCATAACCGCAGTGCCCCACTGCGGGAAATGTTACAGATATCTCTTCAGATGTAATACAATGTTCCGGAAAGATTTGTAAAACGCATCATGGGAATCGCTCAGTTACATCCAAAAAATTCATAACTACGCATGCCTGCAAGTGAATGATTGATACAAGTACTGCCGAAGATTCATTTTTGTATTACCACTGGCGTAATCTTTCTAGCCATGTAAACATATGAGAAAAATCCATGTAAAAGAACTCTTAAATCAAAAAGTTGTGCCAGATAGTCAAGTGGACGGCCTTAAGTTTACATTATAAAGTGGTACAAAAGGTTTATGGCACATTGCAGATACATTTACAGTGTCTGTCTAAATGTCACAGTTGCAATGATATTCATCACTACCCTTTGCCAGAGGCACGGTATTTAACAGACCCTCAGTGGCATATTCCCCAATGACTTTGTCAAAATCATGTGTATTTTGTGTGCAGACTGAAAGCAAGATCCAGGTCGAGTGGCCCAAACAGCATGCTGTTGGCAAGTATGACAAACCTTATGTGATAACAGCCACTGGCCAAACTGCTGCTGAGGAAGTATTTGGCACACCTCTACCACCGTGTGAGCAAGGTACAGGGGGGGACTCAGGTTATGTGTTCATCCCCACTGGAGATGGAGGAGTGGAGGTGCACTCCCCACCACCTGTGTACTGGCCAGAGCCCCATCCTCGACCTCCCACCCCTCAGCACTATGCCTCATCCAAGGCTTCTCTCTGCAGCTCAGAAGGCATCGCCGACCGCAAAAAGCTGCAGGAAGAGTACCGCCAGCAGGTCCTTAAACAGCAAGAAGAGAAGAAGAAGCTGGTAGAACGTCAGCAGCGCTTTGAGAAACTGCTGAGGCAACAGCAGCAACGGCAGCCGCGGCCACCCAGCTCAGCCAGCGGCAGGTCAGAGGCCAGCACTTTTCGGCGGGAGCGTGTGAAGAGTGCCACAACTCACCGCACCAAACCTGGCATTCCTCAACGTCCTGTCTTCTCCGCCAGACCTGCCTCTGACACTGTCATCTGCGCCCAGGGCGTACACCACAAGGGCAAGAGCCCTGCCCTGCATCACAGCGCTCTCTGCCAGCAGGACCTCATGCATCTTGGCAAGACCATCACAGAACTAGAGCTACACAGGATGCAGGAGGAGCAGCAGGAGGAGGCGTTGCGCCCACAGCAGCCCATGAACCCCCTATCACTCAGCCCTAGCCTTGAGGACTTGATGATTGCAGATGACCGCTCCCCCAGCCCTGACAACCAGGAGGCAGTGGACAAGTATGGTTGGCGGGCCCAGGTGCATGGTGACCCTCACAACATTAAGTGAGTCACTGTTGCTTCACCTTCCTCCCACTTCTTTGTGTCTAACCAAGTTGTATAATCCTGTTTTTATGCAGAAGGAAGGTAGTATTTCCTATGTGCAATAATTGCTCTCGCTCCTCATACTACAGTCCTAAATCTGTCTATGTGATGGTTTAATCAGTCATTTTTGTGTGGAGAGCATACTCAACCAATTGACAAGCACATGCTTTTGAACATTATTGTTTCATAGTTCTCTCTGTGCACTACAACTGTTATTCTACTATAAGTACACAAGGCTTCACATTTACAGGTAACGCCTGTTGCTGGAAACTAAAGCTCAAGTTTAAAGATATGTTCTTTGCAGGAAGACAACTAAGCGGCTACCCTACACAGTAAAGTGTGCAGAACCATCAGTAGCTCCGGAGCCACCCAAGGTACACATGGAATGCAGAGAGACCTTCTTCTACAACACCATCCCGCGTCGCAAGGCCAACTTTGACGTGCACCAGGAATGGCTCTCTGAGACTCTGCATGCCAAGCGCATTGAGCTGCAGAAACGTGAAGGGGTGAACTACAGATACAAGACGTTTAGCTTTGCCTACTGAATGCTGTTTACGCATGAAGACACTTTCATAACAAATAACGCATGAACTTTATACACAAACACGCTATCTTCTTCACGGTGTTAGGAAAAAACCTTAAAATGTTTCTTTGTAAGATAAATTGTCTCTGAATTGGTAGCAGATGTTAGGTTAAAAAATACCAAAAGGCCACAGCTTAGCTAATGCCTTGCATAATATAATACAACTCTATTCTGTTTTGGAACTCTCTACCCTGTATGTGCTTTATGGTCTATTTGTCAATGGTATCTTTGTGTGTGCGCGTGCGTGCGTGTGTGTGTGTGTGTGTGTGTGTGTGTGTGTGTGTGTGTGCGTGTGTGTGTACTTTTAACATTGTACGCTAAGTTTTTGCTTAGTGCTTGGGTTCTTGGTGTTATGTCTCAGTTAAATGTATGCTTTGTTTGCTTGTTGATTTGTGCTAGTTTATTCTATAATGAATTTGTAAAGCGCCTGGAGCCAATTGATGGGACTCGCGCTATAGAAAAGTTATTTATTATTATTATTATTATTATAATATACTAAAAGATAAAAACTCTCTACTATACTATCTGGACTATAACGCGCAACATTTTCCCCAACTTTGCACCCTATGGACAGGTAGTGCCTGGTATAAAACTAAAGAAGAGTATGCATTGCTATAAAAAGAACAGAACACTCCCCCTGTAGTGATATGCATGTTTCTGCTACTATAATGTTGGCAAAGTTTCCTGGGACCATCCCTTCTCAGACATCAACTCAGGCATTGGTCTCAGTTAAAAACTTGGTCATTGACCTGGGATCAGGAGGTCAGTGACCGTGACCCGGGGTCACAAGGCCAGTGTCTTTTAAGTTACAAGGGCCAACACCTAGCTGTTAAAGAGCAGTGGCTTTGATCTTGCCCCACTCTTCCAGGAAAATGCATATTTCCACTCTCTCTATATATATATAACTTCCTTTGGCCTTTGCCTAATTAACCAGAAGCACCTATTATGTGTATTTTTAAGATTTTTAGCTCCTAAAAGAGGGGGTTGCGCTTTTAACAATGAAGCTCCTTGTGATTACGAAAATAGGGTACTTGAACCTTGATCTTTGCCCTAAAGTTTATCCCACAGATAAATGGATGTTAAAATTCACAAGAGAAAGATTTATAGCCTAAAAACTTTCACATCAAGAAATCAAACTGTCTGAGTGTCGCAACGTTTCTTTATGCGTACAAATCTGTCTCTACCTGAAAGAATGAAAAAGAAAGATCAGCTAGTAAAGCTGACACACCGGAAGACTGTTGTTTAACACTGAGCTGCCTTTAGAGATGAGTAAAATTTTAAACCTGAACTGTCTCATGTTTCTGAAGGCAACTTATTACATTTAAAGCTGTGGTCTATTTATGACTTTCCGGGGCTACGAGGTTGAAAAATAGGGACACAATCATGTACAGAATTCTGTACAGCAAGCGCTACCCGAAACTCCACCTATACGGTGTGTATGACCTTGAGAGCTTCAGTCAACGCTTGAATTTTGCAGGGATAACATCCGGTTTGCTCTCTCAAGACTGATCATATTTTATCTTCAAGAGAGATCAAGGGGAAAAAATAAACGCCCCGGCGAAGATTTGAACTCTCGACCTCGAGACTTCGTGTCTCATGTCCTAACCACTAGGCTACTGCGCCAATTGAGAAAAAGCAGGAAAAACATTGATATGAATTCATGTTATGTTATTCTTGAAGCAGCATGATTTATATCTCTATCCGCCCGTTGTTCAGAAGTGAATACATGTATAACCATTTCTTAGATGTCTGGTTTCAACTGCACAGAGCTTTGGAGAGATTCAATTACTGTTCTTGTCATTTTCTTGCATGTTGTAAATAGAGATATCGCAGCTATTTGCATGGCGCGAATGTCATGTAGCATGACGATGTAATGTACTGCGATTCCGTAAAACATGTTTGCAAATAAAGGCAAATATTAATGTCAATTTTTACGTTTTTGCAACGCATGAATGGTAATTGAAGCGTAGAATGATATAAAATTATCAATTTTTTATCTTTGACAACACTGGTGAAGTGGCCTAGCGGTTCAAACATCGGACCCGACATTTCGAGGCCCCGAGGCCTTGAGTTCGAATCCCTGCCAAGTCGTTTATTTTTTCTGCTCGATCCTTCTTGACAAATATGCTCAGCTCTGCGAGAGCAAACCGGATGTTACCACTGCAAAATTCAAGCGTTGACTGAAGCTCTCAAGGTCATACACGCCGTATAGGTGGGGTTTCGGGTAGTGTTTGCTGTACAGAAATCTGTACATGATTTTGTCCCAATTTTTCAACCTCCTAGCCCCGGAAAGTCATAAATACACCACAGCTTTAAAACCAATGAACTGAAGTAAAATTGTAGGTCAATTAGACATTGTAAGTTTATGTCAGTGTTAAATATTGGCGGTTAATGTTTCAATTTTCAGTGTCAAATTCTTATTTTTGGGTAAAGAAAAATACTTGTACATGTATCATTATGAACATTTCAGGCTAAATGTGACAGTGATAGTAATGAAAGCTTAAAAATCTCCACAGAAGTTGGCTTAACAAAATAGTTTAAACACTGCAAACATGACAGGGGTACAGGGGTAATAGTTTGGTGATCAGTGGATCAAAAACATTTTCATAAATGTCATCAGTAGGTACTGGAGTTTTTTTAAGACTATAGTAACATATACTTAAGTGCATTTGTTTGCTTCATGTGTTCTGGGCAGCATGTTTGTTTGTTTGTTTATTTGTTGCTTAACGTCCAGCCGACTACGCAGAGCCATATCAGGACGAGGAAGGGGGGGATGAAGGGGGCCACTTGTCAAGCGATTCCTGTTTACAAATGCACTAACCCATTACTTGTGTCCCAGCAGGCTTTAGTAAAACTAAATTAATACCTACTGGAAGATTACCAGTTTCCAGTATGTTAAAATGGGCTTAACCTATCTACTGCTGGACTTACATCAGAACACTAACAGATTAAACTATACATGAATCGCGAGACAAGCGGCAAGAGAAGAGATTTTTGGAAAAAATACAGGTGAATGAGCAAGAAGGCAGAAAAAATAAAAGAATTCATGAAGAAAAAGAGAGCATGACAGGAAAGAGGAACCAAAAATCTACCTAACAGCAAACTAGAAAGCTCCTGCGGTTCCAAAAACAGGAGGGGCCTTTAATTTCATAACCGCAGTGCCCCACTGCGGGATTCACCTATGTTTTATGCTTAAAAAAAACCCGCTTTATAAGGCCACCAACCCGCTTAATAAAGCCACTTTTGGGCTCGCGTTAGATGTGAAAAGCAGTAACAGTGAGTCTGTAATCGCTGTCTGATCACTCACAGCTAATCCATGAATGGTTTTCAAAACAACCTGAGACGTTTTGGCCAGCCTCTTGTGAGTTTGAAATCACGTTAATCACGTTAAGTGCAAGTCAGTGGTCGTAAACAACTTCAAACAGAAGTTTTTGTTCATGTGAGTGAATGTTCATGATCGCATTTCTGTCACTGCCAACAATTCTTGGATAGAAAGGGGTTTAGTTTGAAATCCGGACACAAGCAACCATGGCCACCAAACGCAAGAGGACAGACATGACAACTGTGGTGCTTTTTCGCTTTATTTGCTCTGTTTGCCTGAGATCCTTTTAATAAGTCCACCCGCATAATAAAGCCACTTTTGTCCTGCACGGAGGTGGCCTTATTAAGCGGATTCTACTGTATTTTGTTTCCAATAAACTGCACAATTGTTGAGAGAGAAAGTGTATTGACAATATTTCAGCAAATTGACAGTTGACTCCGTTCGAGAGATGGGTCATCATTGGTGCCCTAATGACCTATTATGTTTATCAAGTTATATGATTCAAATGAAGGATAGTATTACTACACAGAGAACTTAAAAGTATACACATTTAATTATTTATACATGTACACGCTACGCGTGCAGAAATCGCCACAGAAGAATGCATTTTGCGTCAAAGCCAAATCCGGGGTAGGGGAGATAAACCCGCCATAGTGTACGTCAGAATAATCTTGTGGTAACGTGGGATAGCTCAAAAGAACGGCTTTAAAGTCTACTTTTGAACTGCATTGTACTTTATTTCCAGTATGTTGCACCATTTTCCACAGAAAAACTTTATTGAATATATTTCAGCAAATCGACAGTTCGAGATATGGTGGGTGCACGCGTGCCTTCACTGTGGTCACAGTATTGCGGTTATTGTCGTTCTGATTGTTGTATATCGTGCAGAAATCAGTGTTGTCAACATACACGAAAAGAACGATATTTTAGCTTAAGAAATAACGCCACAGTTGATCACCAAAGTTCATTAAAGTTTACGGACCGACCAAAAGCTTGTACAGTATGGGGGTACCCTTCAAAATTAAGGTAGAAAACATAGCAGTCCGCAAAATATTTCTTGGTAACGTCAATTTTCGTGTTCTATACACCCTAAGGGTCCACAAAATCACTTTGAATTTTTTAACAGGGGGGGGGGGGGGGGGGGGGGTGAAACACTTCTGGACTCAGCTCATGGACAAAGTCACTCAGTGATTCGGCATTGGCCATTGCCCGGATCACTGAATTCGTCCGCGAACCAAGCAACGTGTCACTGGTCCCGAGGCTAGACTGAAGCAGCGTTAGTTAAAACAAAATGCAGTAAATAAACACTGAATATGGAAACAAACAAACAAGCCGCGTGAAGCGATATAAAAACATTTAGTCAAGATCAACACCACAAACCAGTCATCACAGAGACTTGTAACCTTTAGATAGTCTCGGCTAACCAAAGACCGTCTGAGCACATTTGTAGAGTAAACATAATATATCTATATATTTTTGAATTCAGGAGAAGATGAAGAATACAATGCAATCAGTTTTTAATCTGTTTCTGCAAATTCGATTTTAATGACAACTTTAATGAGCAAACTAATTAGCTAATTTTTAAGCTTCCAAGCTGAAATGCAATCCCATAGTCCGGACGTCGTCGAAGATTGCTTGACAAAAATTTAAATCAATTTGGTTGAAAAATGAGGGCGTGACAGTGCGGCCTCAACTTTCACTAAACGCAGAATATGACGTCATCAAAGATATTTATCGAAAAATCGTCTGGGGATATCATACCCAGGAACTCTGATGTTAAGTTTCATGAAGATCAGTCCAGTAGTTTTCTCTGAATCGCTGCACAGGCACACACACATACACCACACCCTCGTCTCGATTCCCCGTCTATGTTAAAACAAGTCTTGACTAAATGTAAAAACAACAAACATGTTTTATTTATGGCAAAAGATAAATTCTCTTTGCATCGAGATACTTCGACAGAATCTCGCTGCACCTGCTTCGGAACGAACGACGCATCTCTCGCGGTTTGTCGCTCATCAGTGACCGCGCTGTTGCCGAAATACACGTCTTTCTGAATCCAACACTGATCTTTATCAATCTTTCTCCACAGTTCTTTGAATTGAACAGCGATTAGAAAGCAGGGGTTAAAGTTTAGGAACAAAGTTGCGCGTTATAGTCCCGAAAGTACGGTATCTGTAGTTCGAATTTCGGGTCACTACAATTTGTTCAAAATCTGACAAATTCATCACCCATACCTGCCAACCCTTGTGCGCTCTTTTCACTACAGTGTCAAAGAACAGTGCCTATCCGATATTCTTTCATTTGAACGGATTTCGTCCATCAAACATATTAACATTGCAATCAACAAGTGAATATACACAGAAAAGTGTTGTTTTGTGCTGAAATAACGACTACAATTACAAGTGTCTGTGTGGTTCTGTGTTGTGCTGGTCCGGTTCATGCCGGCGTGCCTGTGCCGTGCTCATGTACTGATGTAGCCTACTGCCTAGTGAGTTTGTGTGGGCCAATGGACGGTTAATCGCAGACAGCTCTAGGAATGCATGGATACTGAGCTATTCTCGCACAGCGTTCGTCTTTGTGCTGTGGGTAGGCTGTGTGGCACTGTCTAGGGCGGTACGCACGCAGGAGGGGAAGGAGAGTGGGGGGAAGGGAAATGGAAGGGAGAGGGTCGGTGTAAAAATAACACATTTCCTGCTAACTCAAAATGCGTTAGTTCTCCACCGTGGCCCCCATACCGACACACCAAAGCCGCTAGACCACATCACAACGCCAAAGTTCTCGGTGGATCTTTTTCAAATTTGGACACCGTATTCAGCTACACCCCGGACACAATATCATCGATGAGATATTTCAACACGTGCTCTCAGCGCGCAGCGCTGAACCGATTTTGGTTTTTCTGTTCATTTCGCCATTCCCAGTAACTCTTCCTCATCTTCTCCAGTGTTTTGCGTTTATCTCCCTTCCTTCGTGTGGCTTCAATCCATATTCCCGTTTCTACGTTACTATTTTTAGAATGTCACTGCGCTGTCCAGAACGCTTCCCTTGCACCCGTAAGTTGTTCTTTCTGTCAAAGTGAAAAGGTCGAATCAATTTATAGCCACGCGAAAAATACACTGTCACCTATCTCTATATATTTATAGATATACATATATATATACGGCTTCTGTGTGTGTGTGTGTGTTTGTGTGTGTGTGTGGGCAAAACCTGTGGATTTAAGAGTTCTGTTTGTGATGGGGTCTAGCGGCTTTTGTCTGTATGTTCTGGCATTTGAGAAGCCACAACAGATAATATAGGGCTAAGAAATAAGCTCTAAAATTCTCAATCCCGTTTGACAGGTCTTTGCCTTCAAAGGTGATTGTGGTCAACCGCCACGCTGTCTGTCTCTGTCTCGCGATTCACCCCGGCGAAGCCGGGTATTCCTCTAGTGCTATATATGTGAGTTGGAGTAAGAATATGTGATTTAATGTGGAAGAGAGGAAAGTTTTTGTTGCAACTTTTAATCATTCTAAGCTCAGCCACGTAATAAAATGTACAGGTACTAGGTAAGTTATCTCCTCAAATAAAAAACCCAATACTTCATGATTTTTATTTGTTCTTCAGTTCCTAACTAGTTTGAATTTACTTCTTTCTCAAGTGAAGACAGAGCTTTTTCCCACTTAATCTTGTTTTGCATCCTTTAGATCACAATACACACTATGATATGAAAAAGAAACACTTTCAAAGTAGTACATGTATAGTAAATCTAATAGAGACAAGGATGCCATGTGACAAGCAAACAACTGACATTTTTGTTACATTACTCTCATTTGGTTGTACTCTGTCTAATTTGTCACATGAGCTTGAAATGTTACAAGCAACTGTCAACAATAACCTAAAATCTATCTATATATATATATACGACTAGTGTCTGTGTGTCTGTGTATCTGTCTGTGTATCTGTCTGTGCGCGATGCACGGCCAAAGTTCTCGATGGATCTGCTTCAAATTTGGTGGGCATATTCAGGTAGACCCGGGACACGACACAACCTGGTCGATATTTCAACACGTGCTCTCAGCGCGCAGCGCGGAACCGATTTTGGTTCCACCTCAGCTATTTTGGTTCCACCTCAGCTACCAGGGCCCCCATACCGACACACCAAAGCCAAAGTTCTCGGTGGATCTTTTTCAAATTTGGACACCGTATTCAGCTACACCCCGGACACAATATCATCGATGAGATATTTCAACACGTGCTCTCAGCGCGCAGCGCTGAAATGATTTTAGTTTTTGTGTTCATTTCACCATTATAAGTAACTCTTCCTTATCTTCTCATCTTCTCCAAGTTTTCAGCGTTTACCTCCCTTCCTTCGTTTGGTGCACTTTTGTGTGACAAGGAGCGTCTTCGGATATTCCCGGCGTTCTGTTACTGTTACTATTTTTAGAAGGTCAACGCAGTGTCCAGAACGTAAATTGGACCCGTAAATTATCCTCACTGTCAAAGTGCAAAGGTCGAATCAATTTATAGCCGCGCGAAAAATACACTGTCATCTATCTCTCTATAGATACGGCTTCTCTGTGTTTTTGTGTGTGTGTGTGTGTGTGTGTGTCTCTATGTGAGCAACACCTGTGCATTTTTCAGTTCTGTTTGTGATGTGGTCTGGCGGCTTTTGTGTAATTTTATGTACTGGCCTTCCTTTCAGAAGCTCTAACTTGCTCAGTCCTGTTTGAGTGGAGTTCGCCTCCAAAGGTGATGAACACGGTTACATTCGTCGACAAGGATGGGACTCGATATGGTCAGGAATGGCATTATGGCCACTGAATCATTTTCGTGCTGTTCCCATTCCACGAATCTGGGAGGGACCTAAGCTTGGCGAGCTTGGCGGGTCCATTGTTCGGACCCGGCGAAGCCGGCGTACGGCTCTAAGTACTTCTTCCCGGCGAAGCCGGCTACCCGGCGAAGCGGGTATTCATTCTAGTATATATATATACGACTTGTGTCTGTGTGTTCGCGATGCACGGCCAAATGGATCTGCTTCAAATTTGGTGGGCATATTCAGGTAGACCCCGGACACAACCTGGTCGATGAGAATTTTCAACACGTGCTCTCAGCGCGCAGCGTTGAACCGATTTTGGTTTTTCTGTTCATCTTCCCAGATCCATTCCCAGTAACTCTTCCTTATCTTCTCCAGTGTTTTGCTTTTATCTCCCTTCCTTCGTGTGGCGTCAATCCATATTCCCGTTACTATTTTTAGAACACAACGCTCAATCCATATTCCCGTTACTATTTTTAGAAGGTCACTGTCCCGGCAAAGCCAGGTATTACTCTTCCTTATCTTCTCCAGTGTTTTGCGCGTTTATCTCCCTTCCTTCGTACAGTGCGCCGGCGTACACCCGGCAAAGCCGGGTATTCGGTTCTACTTCTTCCCGGCGAAGCCGTACCCGGCGAAGCGGGTATTCATCTAGTAACACATATATCCCATAAGCAGATTGTTTATGAATGAAATTGCAGTGTGAAATTGCACAGTACAGTTCATGTCCAAAGTTTACATCATTTACAAACTTTTAGCAGTAAAAATGTCATTGTAAATTAATATGCTGTGCCGAAGTTGTTGTTCAAACCATCGGTTAGTTTCCCTTGTTGACTTACAAGAGAATGATCCAGGGGACCAAGTACATGTAAACTTTTCTGACATTTGTTCAGGTCATTACTATATGTTTGTGATATATTCGCCATATAGCATGTAATGTTTGTTTTGGATATGATTTTATATCTGCTTAAAAGTCAAAAATGCTGTGATACTTTTATCAGTCATACACATTTGTTTTTCTTTTTGATGTACTCTATTTGGTTCACATTTAACAACAGTTTGAAAATGAAAAAATCACTTGCAACAGTGTGCATGTTTCTTTTGCTGCCTACTGTACTGCTGTGATTCCTGTAAATCATGTTACTGGAAATTATATGAATTCCTTTGCCAACATTTTCTTTTGGAAAGCATATGCTGTTGCTTGAAATCTAATGTGCCACAAAGAAACTTTCTCATTGTTTAAACTAGGGAACTTTGATTGGCGTATATGTACATGTATGTCAAGTATCACTTGTGCTCACCCAATGATCGATATCTACGCGCATGTTCAGTTAACTGCAACCCTGATAGAGCAAAATACAATTTGTGCAGTTGACAATTCTTTCCTTCTCCACTTTAGATGTTGTTGCCATACTACCCGTCATAAAAAAAACCTAGGCAGATCTTTGTGATGAGGCTGTTTATAGTTAAACCAGTTATATGACTGGAAAGGCCATCCCTGCACCTACAATATTTAACACACAGATGGATTTTACGTAACATAGTGTCTATACAGTGGAACCTACAACACAGATACCCCCCCAAATCAAATTTGCGAAAACAAGGTTGCAGACAATAAATCAGAAAAGCTAAAACGCAACAAGTTTTGCATGTCATTGGAAAGAACTATACAATTTGTATCCAAACCAATCAATTTGGTTCACCCATCTTGTCTAACAATGACGTTATGGCATGCTGATTGGTGTAGGTGTCATTCCTCTCATAAGCCATTAATGGCGGGTTTTGAAGCCGTTTCAGCTGGTAATGAGACAATTAACAAGACATTTCAGTAACCACTGAATGATTGCCTTCAAATTGTTGGTGATTTGTTATAACACATGCAAAATACACCTTGAATTGTAGGTGATCAGTATTATAGTCCTTCACATTCAGCTGTGTAATCTTCACAAAGTTAAAGCACAGAAACATCAAACACACACCCACACACACACTCTCTCTCTCTACACAGAGATTTCATTTTGAAAGCACATACACTAGAGTTCATGTAAAGGCCCACCAAGGTTTTGCGCAATTTATGTAACCATAATCCGTTTCACAATTTTCCAGGTAGCTGGTATCTTAGTGTAACACAATTTGGTGAAAGGGGAGGACATGTATTGGCTTACAAGATTGTCATCATGAATATATGCAACTAATAACTACTAAGCTCTCTCTTCTGCTCTCACTGGATGCTTTTTGTTTGTGGTGGAATTTTGTTTTTCTTCTACATATCGCGTTGTCATCAAAAAAGTACCATTAAACATACAGGCTGTCAAGATTTGTACACCTATTTCTTTACAAATGCGTTTGGTTCAAAAAAGGGTGGCTGTGTATGTCACTGCAGCTTTTCACCTGACAGCATTTGAGTGAAAGGCAATCCACTGACTGACTGACGTATTCGAGTTTAAGGTAAGGAAACCCTATGGATTTTGCGCAAAATTGCATTTTTTTGTGTTCGCGCTACACACTTGAATACAAACCAACTTGCACAAAACTTGCACGGTAGGTGCAAATTTCATTATATTATCAGCAGAAACAATTTCATATCAGATTTTTAGGACCAAATGTTGTGGCGCCAACGTTAATGGTCGGAGTAGCGTTACACACATGGGATCAAAACTATTCATCCGATAGTCACCAAATTTGGCTGAAGAGTCAAATAATGACTCCTCTGCGTAATGTTCCTCCAGCTTTCTGACAAATGCACAACAAGGTTGTTTTTGACCAGCCCAAACAAGTACCAAATATGTATGTGTGCTGTACGAGTCCAAGAGAGTAAACGTGCTTGTTCACGTGTTGAAACCCCGACAGGAGACGAGTGAAAAAAATTGCTGGCATCAATGTATTTTTCTTCTTCTCCATTTTCATTACTTTATTGTCTCATGGCTGAGAAATTCGGGTCGCTTCCTCCCAGTGGAAAACTTGAGTCACTCTACCCAGGTGTGTGCGTGTTTAGGTGTAATCAGCCACCTGCCCTTATGGCAGAAGGACAGAGGTCTTTTATGTGCCATAGTCCGGCCGAGCCCGGATTCAAACCCGTGACCCGCGGATCACAAGTCCAGTGCTCTACCAACTGAGCTACAAAGGTCACACACTCTTGGAACTGTGTGGTCCAAAACACAATCTGGCAAAAGTTTCAACATACTCAGCATTTTACCTCTCTGTCTTTTTCTTTCTTTTTTCTCTTTCATTCAGGCTTGCCCTCTAACTCTCTCTCTCAAAAAAAATCTGATGCATTTCGCCGCTTGGGCAGCTTTAAGAGATTGTCTGTAAGGGAAGATTTTGGAGTGGATCTCCTAGGTGACTGGCGCAGTGGAGAGGGGCGGCTGGTCGACTTGTTAGACCCAGACCGAGATGAGCCAGGGGAAGCAGAGGACAGATGGACAGGAGTCTTGTCTCCAGGCACTCGTGATGGTGAAGGTGTATAACTCGCACGCAGAGCACTATCTGTGCTGGTTCGAATCCCAAGGCGCTTGCTGACAAGGCGTTGGGCTGCTGGAGACATACTGTTTAGACGCTCCAAGGGACTCATGCTTGGAGATGGTCTGTAACAGTAAGAGGAAAAAATACAAAATGAAATATTCTTCAAAAAGAAACTTGTCTGAAGTTTTGAAGTAAAGAAGTCATTTCAAGAAGGTATTTACAACAGAAACAGTAAATCTCACAGTTCAGAAATGTTATTTTCATTATTCCATAACAAAATGTGGAAACTTTATTATGCAATAGATGATGCTCAGAAATAACTCTGTGGGGTTGTATTGGCTGTGGAAAGTGGCGCCCCTGACAGGAGGCAAAAAATGACATGCTGCTGATCGAGTCAAGACCAGCAATTGCAGTAATTCACTCCAATCACACCACGTTTTCCAAAACACTTGAGACCTCACGTGACCTTAATCAAAAGACACATGACCTCAAGCATTAAACACATTTTCAGCGATCACTACAGGCCAGTGATCATTGCTGCAACAAATTGTGAACTCTGTTGTGCATTTTTATTTTTTCAAAAGAAAAGGGCATCATATCGAGCGGACACAGCATAACGTACATATCAGAGTGAATTAGTCACTGTAATTGCTGTTAATTGTTCAACTCGGTGCCGTGAGTGATTTGCCTGTCGTTCCCTGAGGGAGGGTGTGTGTGTGTTGTGTTGTGGAGAAAGGGTTAATGAAGCGTATAGCTCTATTGCTGTTTGAGCATAACATGCCTGCTATTCTCAACCCTCAACCCAATTAATTAGCTGTCACACAATTTTCCTTATTGCGTAGTCTGACGACAAAGGCTGAGGGGGGTAGGGGGGACATTGCTGAATTATCAACTTTTCGATCATGGTGAGACGGATAAAAAAAAACATGAAGACTTTGTTAAAATAGCCACCTATACTTGTAAGAGTTCCTTCCATACACCTTTTTATTACCGGTAAATTCTTTTTTCTGCTTTTGTTGTTGTTGTTACAGGTGTATAAATCTTTTCTGTAAGGCAAAATAATACAGAGGAGTGAAAAGCATGACTGCAGTAAGAAGAAAAAGAACTTCACAGTTTCTTTCTTGTTTTGTGATCACTGGCTGAATATTACTCAAATACATGTACGTATGTTCTTTTTTTCTGCTGGATATCTAACGGTAACATGATTAGGAATACAAAACATCTCCCTCCCCCCCCAAAAAAAAGCACACTTACACACACACACACACACACACACACACACACACACACACACAGAGAAGAAAATGACAAGAACAAGTTGCACGTTACTGTTATCCCTTTCAATGACTTGCTGATCTGAGCAGGAGGAGTGCTCGATCTGTCAATGTACGACCAAACTTTGCGAAATATTTTATGCTCATGCAAAGACTAGGGTTTGGGAATTCGGACTGGTTTCCTGCATTAGATAAAAAACACTATTTTAACAACACTATTTACACGTTCCCCTTAAAGTGGCAGAAGTCCTGTTATTTGTCTCTAAAGTGTCAATGTTTTTGCTCAAATATATAAACACAAGACAATTTTAACCTCACAGCTTTCTCATTTATTTATTTAGGTGTGTCCAGTTTGCTATTGTTTTAAAGATAAAAAATATGCGGCATTTGATCCCGCTGTTCATTTCTGCAGATAAACAAGATTTTTGAAAATATTATAAGATGTTTGGTGGCTTGTTGACAGACCAGCTTTATTGTTGGTCCAAGGGGACCATATCGTCTTTTGTTTCATCTTTATCGACCAAGGCCGAAGGCCGCGGTTGATAAATATGAGACAAAAGGCGATATGCTCCCCGAGGACCAACAACAAAATGCTGGTCTGACAACAAGCCACCAAACATCGTTTTTGTCATCATTTTGGTTGTGCAACAAAATGCAGAAAAACCCACAGGGAGACGAATTTTTAGAATCCAACTCCGGGCCACAAAGCATCGTCACAGTAGCACGAGATAACACGTCAAACTTGTATGTGACGTCAAACGTAGCTTGTTGACGCTTTTCTTCCAGTCTGAAAATGTACAGAGCTGCGATCATACGCTGTGAGTTCAGTAAGTGTTGAGCATATTTCTTTTCTTTTAAGTGTTTGACTTTTCGTTGTGGATTTTGCGATTACAGAGATTAGTTGCAAATTGACCATGAGTCGCCGCGGTAATTATCAACATTGATTGGGTCTTTGAGAGTGAATGCTTACAATCGTTGTCCTCGGAAACACAAATCCAAAGCCGCGATGGTTCCACACATCAAACAATCAGCCTGATTGGCTTTTACTTTGACAATCCACGTTTCACCTGAAAACTCAAACCCATTCACCACCTGGAGTTATTGCATGGGAAGCATGAGATTTATTTCCCAGGTGTTTGTGAATGAAAACTCGTGAAAATGATGACAATGTACATTATTCCCCCCTCTGCTTCTTTCTCTCTGTAAACGTGTAGGGCTAGTTATTTTTCGGTAACTTACCCAACAACCAAAATCACTTACCCAACAACGGGCCTGAATCTTCGATAGCTCACAGGTTGATGAGCTAGACTTTGAGGGAACTACTTTAGCGATTGAAAAGTTCCGAACGCTCTAATGTACGAAATATACATCTCTAGACCAAACAATACAAACATACTGCATTTAAACTAGCAACTACAGGCTTGAACACATTAATCTCCATATAAAATCCTGAGTTTGGTTGTTTTCTAAATCCAAATCTAACGATCAGTGCAGAGAAACTCGCTTTAGATCTCTTATGAGAGCAAGCAAACTTCCAAGGCAAGTAACTCTCGTACTCTGTCTTAGCGATAAGAGTAGTTCCCCTTCCAAATTTTCTGAACTGAGTTGCTTGGACAAAAGACTGCAATCCGACGGTTAGTTTTCGACAATATTTCATTTTATAAACAGATCACACGCAACCAAATGCACACATCTCATCAATTTAAAGAACATACAGCGGTTTCATACACTATTTTGCCCCAGAAAATTGAACTTCATACAGTTTTTAACGTTGGAACACGGGTGCAAAAGTTCGTCTGCTAGTCCCATTCGAAGAAAGAACATTTCCTAAGCGATACCAAAACATGAACAGAACACACACTATCTGCCTTTACCGCCACAGCAGAATAACAACATAACTGTGTACTTGATTTTAGTCCAAAACCGGGAAACTGACAAGAAGTGTTAACAGAAATGAATGATTTTCCCTGAACTATACAACCGCGCATTATTCAATCGCCTGCGCAGGTAGACTGGTTGAGTGAATTGGATTCGATCAAACTTTTGCACAAAAACTCCTCTTTTCTTTGAATAACTGAAGAAAGGAGGAATAAAGAGGTTACATACCTCTACATATCCGGCGAAAGAAACGCAACTCATTCCCGCCCACTGTTCTTTTTTACCTTTTCATAAACTGTTATACAGGGTAGGGGTCAAGCGAGTCGTGATTGCAGGCGAACGTGTCACTTTGACATACTACAAAAATCGTAAAAATGCTTATTTGTCAACCAGGTGGAGGAAATTCATCTCTCAACATGTCTTTTAATTAGAATTATTCGCCAAAGCTTAACATAATTAGAAAAATTAACATAAATCACTTAGACGGTGTTAAAAGGGGTTGTTTGGGAAAAAGCTCCTTCGCATGGAATCGACGTTATGATTTGTTTTAAAATCAGATCCTTTTTGTGACTAAGTGTCTGTTCTACACGAACATGCTATAATTAGAAAAAAAATCCTGCGCTTTTTAATTTTTTTAAATTTTTAACAAATAACCTGTTAGCGTTGTGATTCGTAAGAAAGTACTATGAAGCCAAACGCATTCATACACACTCATAAACACAAATGCACACACAGACACATAGATACACACTCACACATAAATAAACAGACAAACGAACAAAATCCCCAAGATACGCAGGTCCGCTTTGCAGTGCTGAAATAGACGCCCACTGTCACTTTAAAGATCGCTGTCCCAAACTGTGATAATGTTACACTTTAAAGAATAATTCTAATGACATGATCATGTTGAAAAATGAATTTCCTCCACATTTGTCTTGACCTGGTTGAAAAATATGCATTTTTACGAATTTTGTAGCGTGCCAAAGTGACACATTTGCCTGAAGGAGCTTATCCCAAACAACCCTTTTTAACACTGTCTAAGTGATTGTTTATTTTTCTAATTATGTTACGGTTTTGCGAATGATTCAAATTATATGATCTTGTTGAGAAATGAATTTTATCCACAATTGTCTTTACCTGGTTGAAAAATATGCATTTTTACGATTTTTGTAGTATGTCAAAGTGACACGTTTGCCTGCAATCACGACTCGCTTGACCCCTACCCTGTTTAACACAATTTATGAACAAGTAAACAACAAGAAGAGCAAACGCTCGATCGAGTCACTTTCGCAGTTCTGAATATTATATGAGGCATCAGATGGACAGGAAGAAATTGCTATTCACAACACAATGAGTCACGTTCACATAAAATTTGAGCCCGGTCACTTTTATAGTTTCCGAGAAAAGCCCAACGTTAAGTTGTGTGTTGCCGAACAGAAAAGGCTAGTTGTCTCCCTTGTTTTTCTGATAACGTTCGTAAAAGGCTACAGATGTAAATACTTTGATGTAAAGAATAATCCTACAAAGTTTCAATCACATCCGATGAACTTTGTCAAAGATATAAAATGTCTAATTTTTCCTTTGACGCTGACCTGTGACCTTGAAAAAGGTCAAAGGTCAACGAAACCATCGTTAAAGTGTAGAGGTCATTGGAGGTCACGACTAAACAAAATATGAGCCCGATCGCTTTGATAGTTTCCGAGAAAATTCCAACGTTAAGGTGGTGTCTACGGACGGCCGGCCGGCCGGACGGCCGGCCGGACAGACTAACACTGACCGATTACATAGAGTCACATTTTCTCAAGTGACTCAATAAAACCATTAAATAATATAACTAATCGTACAGCCAGTAAAATATCCTCCACGAATCTGTCTTCCTTTTTGATGTACATATGAATATGAATATGTGCTCTGTGAGAGGTGTTTTCTTTGTGCTTAATATTATTTTGTTTGGACCTAGCTATTGATGTGTACATTGTTGTTAAACAGTTGTTTGTTGTATGTTTACCAGGGTTTGCTAGTGTGTGATAGGGTTCGTGTCCGTCTGAAGATGTTAGTTTCTTTGTTAGTCCTGTGTTGACAACTCTTCGACAAGCGCTTAGAACTGTACCCACGGAATACGCGCTATATAAGCTTCATATTGATTGATTGATTGATGTCTGGTTAATTTTTTACGACAATTTGAAAATGACGAAAAATCACTTGCAACAGTGGGCGCGAATGAGTTGCATTTCTTTCAACACTCGCCTGGCCAGAACCAAAACGACAGGTTCAGGGCCCATATGCAACACTGTGGAAGGAGAAGTTGGTCACTGCAGTAAACTCTCTGATTAGTTACATAATCGCACTGCCAAGACCAGTGATTGGTTGAATAAAAAAACAAGAGAGGACTACGTTATTGGAACGATTATTTTGTGATACAATAACATGTAACAGTCACTGATCTTCGACCCAGCAGTCTTTTCAGTGGACAGACAAACAACACTTATAAAACAGAAAATAAACTTAACTGACAAACTTTCTAGTAACTCACTCAGAATTAAGACACAAGTGAGGTAATGATACAAAGAAAAAACAAACAGATATCAAGAAGGAATAAATACATTTCGGCCTTAGCTATAAATGAGTTTATGATAAAGCGAAAGCAACCTGCAAGTGAGCCGTTTGAATTGAAAAGGGCTTAAGCAAACAAGTCATTCTCAAACGGCTTATCGCTATTCAGTTGGCGTTCTATTCCATTCGATCTACATTTCCGAGAACAACAGACAACAGAAGCTGAAGGAAAAAATAGCTTACGATGTCAGTCTCCGAGTCACTTGTTTCAGGGCAGCTTCCTTCTTCGCTCTGTGAGCTTTGCTGGCTTTCTCTGCAAGAGCCAAGGCAATCTTGTCCCTCTTTGGAACATCTGGTATCTGAAAAGATTGTGGTGATTAAAAGGTGCATATGTTCTGCTGAATTTTGTTGAACTGCTGATTCATGAAATAAGCAACGTTGTACCTCATTTTGCATAATCAACAAATGACTGTTGATTCCACCAAGTCCACAAGGATTTGCTGAATACATGTGAGCCTGTGCCAAAAGGTGATCCTTGAAATGGGACATTTACATGCAAAATTCAGAATGCAAACAGAGCTTTGCAAATTTAATTCACTACAGTCGTTTAGACTGTTTTAAGATTCTGTTTTTGACATCTAAAAGATAACTTGTAGCATACTTTTTTGATAATGCCAGGACAAAGCTTGATATTTATGTGTGTCAACCGTAACACAGGACACAGTACTATGCTTAATATTTTGTTCATAGAAAGTGTTAAATGGTTCAAAATCATATTTGTTTACATAAATGCATTGTGAGCTAAGGATATATATATATATATATATAAGCTGAGACTGCTGGACTAAACAAATTACGTAATCACTGTGTTCTCCATTACGATTGACACATAACAAGTCAAGTTTTTCACCTCACATACTCAAAAAAAAAATGTCAGAGCAAAAGTTAAAGAAGCAATGTTGTATTTATTGCATTGTAAATGTTTTGGCCTCTAAAATTAGTTGGATTTCTATTCAGGTGACTAGAATACTCATATTTGTGTGTCACTCGTAACGAGACATAACATTTTGTTTCAATGCATATAATTCACTTCTTTTCAAGAAAGATGTAATTTTAGACAAAATTAGTAATAAGTGACTTATACTTATCGTTTGAATACAAAATGAGCCAGGAGGAACCTACACAGGATGAGTTTCAATTTTTGTGTGTCAACTGAAACATGTCCCGAAAGACATTAAAAATGTCCCGAACAATGATTAACTGATGAGACAAGACATTAAGACACCACATTGAAATCTTTCTCAATTATTATAAAGAACACCTGCAACCACAGGAACTGTGCAAAAGGGGAAGCAAGACACATGCTGCTTATGGTGATTTTTAGACGTATGTGTGTCAATCGTAACAGGTTGCTGAGGACACAGTATGTCAATAGTAATGGTTCTGTGAAGAGGACACAGTACACATATTTTATTTTGTAGCCTAAAATAAATACATATGCTCTTCAACTAAGTTATTTTCAGGTAGGTGTGAATAAAAGCTATCATTTTAATCCATAATTCAACAGAAAGGAAACAAAATGTGAATTTTATAAGGAAATGTTCAATCGTAACAAAAGGACACGTAATTATGTAATTTTTGATTTAAAAAAAAATGAAGTGTAAAAATGACATATTAGTGGGGTTTTTTTGTCATTAGGCTTCAATGTAAATGTACTGAAAGCTCTCAAATATATAAATAAAATATATATATTATTATATATAAATAAATAAGAAAATTGCAGTCTTACATTTGAGAAATTTAGGACATGATGCGTTACAGTTGACACGTCACTTTTAAAACTTAAATTTTTCATAAAAAATCAAACATGTTTTGGGTGCAAACTCATTTGAGCAAATCTTCATTAAACAGTCTCATTGAAATACAATCAAGAAATTTAATTTCCAATGAGCAAACATGCTCTTACAAAACAATGAGGTAGCCATGTGTCAATACTGCAATACAGTGGTAGTCCTCTGTCCAACGACTTTGAAAATGTAACCGAAATTCGGTCGTTTTATGGAGGGGTCGTAATATAGAGTTTAATGGTTTGTTATTTCCATGTCAATGAACCGAATGTCAATGACATGGGCGTTTGATTGATGACGCCCGCAAAGTAATCATGTTATTCTTTCCTTAAACAATTATGGTAACCAGTTTACTATTACAGTGTTGTTGCCAGCCTAAGAAGACAATAGGTCATTTGGACCTCCCTAAAACAAAACAATAGGTCCAAATGTCCTGGCTTTAAAAAAACAATAGGTCCAAATTGTACCGCCATACCTTTGATACATGCAATGCAAAGTAACTTACAGTCCGGAGTTAAATCGATCTTTTTACGCAAAAATGACAATAAAGCCATTGAACAATCCTAGTTTTCATTGTTCATAAACTTTGCTAGGAGAAAGAGCCTGACATTCCTAGCCTACCCTTTCCAATACAGTGCCCAGTACGTGTGGGAATGTAGGGATCCTGCCTGATCTTCGCATTACCATGCCGTAGTATTATATTGATGAACTTTCTGCTGTTTGCGCCATTTTCGGTAAATAGGTACACCGGCTGGATCGGGTATTTCCGTAAACGCAGCCTCGAGTGTCAATGACGACAAACACGGACTCGGCACCGAGTGCATTTTCACTCGTAGCGAACATGAGCATTTCGATCGGGGTTTGTTTTCCGACTTTGCAACTCCCATTCCATTCATTGCAGACCTTGTCCGCCTTGTACGAATATGTATCGGTCAGTTGACCACCAAAACGTAAAAACTATCGGTCCATCGACCGGACAAGGCTAGGTCCAATGCGTCAAATCAGAAAGGAATGCGTCAGAGACTGAAGACCGAGGCCTGGCAACAACACTGCTATTAACTTAATTACCCACATATATATTCTTTTTGCTTGTTTAATCCAGCCACTCATGGATTAAGGTTTGCATTAATTAACACACTGAGGTCGAACAAAAGCATGCACATCAATGTCGCTAGTTACTAATCATGGTCATACGCTACCCAGCGAAGATTTGGTTAAAAAACAAAGAACAGTGTCCTAAACGCAAGGTACCAAATTTATAACCTTTAGCAGACGGAAAGAACCGCGGCAGCGTGTTGAAACTGATGTAAAATTGTAGCGAAAAGCGTCACTTTTTAATTTCATGATGAAACTTCATGGGACATAACTGCACTGCGGACTGTCACTACTCACCTTCAAACTTTACTGACGGGATTCTGCTGAGAATTTATTGATTCAAACCAACGCGTGGTTGCATATTGTGTCGCTCGGGCATGGATCGGGGAAAACAAAAAACAGTTCCAGATTTCGAAACCATTTGCGTCGGCCATTTTAGCAAGGCAGTAATCATTTGCACGAGCTGTGCTGACGTACATCACAAAATTTTATGACGACACCACAACTTTCCGTTTTGGGTTGATGTGCGGTTTACTTTCATGACATTTTTGTAACTTTGCATGCGTATAAGGTAGGAGTTCTTGCGAAGTTCTTTGCAAAATAAAGTACAGATCTGGCAAATGAGTTTTATCCCACATACATGTGACATACCACTCATGTCATAACAATATCGTTCACTCCACAGTGCATGTGAAGAGGTCGTGTCTGGCAGGGACCTGATTTTTCATTGCCCATGATGCTGAGTCACCGAGACAAACGTCATTCTTTGAACACTTGGAAGAATTTTAAGAACGTACACTTCACGATTTGCTTTCTAGAGTGACGTCTCTTTGCTTTGACATCAAAGATTACACGAGGCTTTCGGAGAGATCCAGGTTCCATTTTGAAGCTTCTTCAATCTGGGCGCTTCTGCTGAGGGACGTTTGGGGCAATAGACACGCAAGTTTGTTTGTTTGTTTGTTTGTTTGCTTAACGCCCAGCCGACCACGAAGGGCCATATCAGGGCGGTGCTGCTTTGACATATAACGTGCGCCACACACAAGACAGAAGTCGCAGCACAGGCTTAATGTCTCACCCAGTCACATTATTCTGACATCGGACCAACCAGTCCTAGCACTAACCCCATAATGCCAGACGCCAGGCGGAGCAGCCACTAGATTGCCAATTTTAAAGTCTTAGGTATGACCCGGCCGGGGTTCGAACCCACGACCTCCCGATCACGGGGCGGACGCCTTACCACTAGGCCAACCGAGACACGCAAGTACAGTATGTAGGATAAACAGAATACTACATGGCTTGCAGTTCAATATTTAAAAACACAACTCGTGTAAAACTGGTACGTATTACATAGGAAGCCATGTAGTATTCTCTATTTATCTAGTCAAAATAAAGCAACAACCTTAAATAGAAATGGAAAACCGTGGCTTCAGCCGTTTGCATGCCAAATTGATGTACAGGGAAAGGATTTAAGCAAGTTTTTGCGTCCGTTTCGTGTACTGACTCGACTGGAGATATAAGTTAAGTAAACCAAACTTGTGATCATTTGGGAAAAGTTGTTATGAGTCCACTTTGGTCGGTCGTATGTCGTAACAGAGAGGGGGACATAATATAGAGGTGAGTAATATTAAGATATAGAAGGACAAAAATTCCGTCAAAGAAAAGTCAATCGTAATATTGAGGGACCCGTAAAAGAGAGGGGTCATAATGGGAAGTACCACTGTACCCCATTCTGTTGTTCTTGTTTCATTTCCTGAACATAAAATTTGATAAATGTTGCAGGGTTTTTGCCTAATAGATTTGTTTTATTTGTGTGTTGCTCCTATTTTCTGTGAATAAATTGTTTTTTGAGGGGGACAATTTTTGTTTTAACTTAGAAAGTCAGGTTCGGTTGACTGTAATGACAATACAATACTCATTTAAACAGTTTAGTTTAGAGATAAATTTATAAGAACATTAATAAAAAACGCTGGCGCTGGACCCGAGTACTCTTCAGACTGGCTCGCTCCCCCAATATGAAAGTTTTTGTCTTGTGCACGTGGATTAAAAAAAATTAAAAAATAAAAAATTATTTATCTATTTTACACAATTAAAACAATCATTAGAGTAAAATGAAACATTAAAACGTTCATAATAAACAATAGTAAACAAGAATTAAAAAAAAAATAGACCGCCCATGCCGGGAATCGAACCCGGATCACTTGGATTTAAAAAAAATAAAAAATAAAAATTATTTATTTATTTTACACAATTAAACAAATTATTAGAGTAAAATAAAACATTAAAACGTTCATAATAAACAATAGTAAACAAGAATTAAAAAAATTAAAAAATAAAAAAAAAATAGACCGCCCATGCCGGGAATCGAACCCGGATCACTTTGGCCATAGACGAATCGCTTTCCACCCGGATCACTTGGATTTAAAAAAAAAATAAAAAAATAAAAAATTTCTTTATTTTACACAATTAAAAAAATTATTAGAGTAAAATAAAACATTAAAACGTTCATAATAAACAATAGTAAACAAGAATTTTAAAAAAAAATAAAAATAGACCGCCCATGCCGGGAATCGAACCCGGATCACTTTGGTCACTGTGTGTCCCTGTCGCTCTCTCTCGTGCTCTCTTGTCTCTCTTTCAGTCTCACCGAGACCAATATTGCAGTTTCTTTGCCGAGACCAAATCCCCGCACCCGCTGGCTGGCTTGAAAATCATGCTTTTCTCGTCACTGGGTGACGTGTTTCGCTGTTCTATCAGCTCAATGGCTGGCTGTCGCTCCGATTGAATTCGTCCAACCGTCAAGAACTTTTGTGGTTTTTTTGGCATTTAGGTCCCAGGTAACATTATGAAGTTTTAATACGATCAATCGGACCTATTATCAAGTTAGTGTATCAACTTTTGAACGAACTGCGCCCAGTAGTTTCCCAGCAATAAGCTGTTAACCCAATGCCTCCCGCAGCGCCCGCAAAATGAGCCTTTTATAGTTCCCGTAACGCCCGATAGCGGCCGCTAAACACTAGGTCGCTTACTTTCGGTTTCGCTTTGACCTATCCCATCATTCAATACCGCTAATACGCACTTCCGTTTCCGGAGGAAGTAAGGTGTTTTCCTGTGAAAACTGCATGGCAAAACTAAAAGTGGTTCGATTTTTGTGATTTTTTAAAGTTTGTCAATTTTTTGTGTGGCCAAAATGGAGAATCTTAGCAATGGCGACTTCTGGCGTGCCATCATGGGCGAGAGTGATAGTGATGAAGGTGGTTTTGAGGGGTTTTCTTTGGACGAAATTAACAAGAAGGACGAAAGTGACATTGACCTAGATGTTGTTGTGAACGATGAACAGCTTCTGAGGGAATTTGAATCGAGTGACAGTGATCGTGATAGTGATAACCATGGTGATAGTGGTGACAGTGATATAATTTTACCTGTTCTTGCTGCTCCAAATCCTTGTCGAAAAAAAAAACGGCTGTCAAAACAGAATCGTAATGAACTGACAACAAGGTGGAGTGATAGAACTACTCCTGTCCAGCCAAAAAAGTTCGATGTTGGTGTGACACCTGTCGGTCCCCGAAACTGTCTTTGGGTGTGTCATCTGCGATCTTCACTTGTGCAAAGGAGAATGTTTCGCAGAGTTCCACCAGCACCTGGCTCAGTCCATCCACTAACTACTTTGTCTCTTATGTGCATCTTCTGTTAATTTTAGTGACTGACAAAATTAGCAAGCCAACAACGCAAAGTTTTGTATAGTTTTTATTAACTCTAATAACAGAATGTCATATCACTGATACTTTCGAAATGAGCATTGTGTAACGTAATACAAACTGGTCCTGAAAAAACACCTAGCACCATTATAATAACTGTTATTTTTATCAAATGATGTTGCTGACTGACTAGCAGTTGTGTATAATTTACAATTTTGCCACTTGGAACATTTTTGTGCCTAAAAAAGCAAGAGAAGGGGACTAGAATATATTCTGAAAACGTGGATTTTTTGCATCAGTCAACTTTATCATTTTTTTTCAAGCTGTGGATTAAGGTAAAACTCTCCTGGTGTTTCATTTTAAAGAAGTTAAATCTTTCAGCAATTTTTAGATCCAAACTACATTAAAATGTGAACAGTAGTTATTTTTATATGATTTTTTAAAGTTGGTAACCGGGTGCCTTGTACGGAGTTACTCCCCTTGCACTGGGAAATAGATAAGCAACAGGCTCTCAGAATGCGGGAGGCAAAGGGTTAAGTCGAGACAGACAGACACACAATTAAAGTCTGTTGGACCCTAGTACTGCGTACTCGGGGAAAAGAAACTGCTTTTACAACTCACCTCGCCCCCCTTCATCATGTCACATCCCCCCCTCCCCCCAATGTGACATGTATCAATTCATTCAGTTATTCAATCCTAAGAATATCCCAGTGGTCAGAAACAAATTTGCCCTCCCTTTCCACCACCATCACTTAGCCTCATACTCAACACCCTCCACATTTTGGAAAAAAATAAAAAAATACAACAATACAAAAACCATAATAATTCCTTTTTGACCCAGTTGCAGCTCAGTTGATACTGGGCTTGTCAAAACTAAAATCTTTGTATGAGTCATTCCTCAGTATTTGGTGACAATTGGGGGTCAGTCACTTTCGTAGCTTGGATACTTCATATTTAAAACAAGTACAGCAGTCCTTGCAATGTACGGCCCCCAGCGTGAGCGGACACCTGACAATTGTACAGACAGATTTGCTAGGCACGGAGTGTTTTTCAACGATAATTGCACCCTCTTAAATGGACACCCGCAAAACGTGGACGCGGACACAAATTTTCGGTCAGACAGACGGTCATCGAATTTCAAAACAACTGTGACCAAATCAATAACACAGCAGCGTGGCTAATCGAACTCACGTGACCGGCCACCTGCAATGTACGGACAGCAGACCTGTTTACTTTAAACCCGAAGCAAGAGTACTTTCCCAAACAGTTGAGTGTATTTTTCAAAAGGTTGGTGTACTTTACAAGCAAAGCCATATGGGCTAGGGAAAATGTACGCGTGGGTGCAAACGTGTTTGTGTAAGAATAGCATGTCTTGTGAACACCTTCAGAATTTAACTCCTTCCAATACAACAGGGATAAAACAATTTTATTTACCTATCAGTTTGTAGCATTATAACCAGTGTCTTCCAAACAGATTAATAATGAAAAGATGAACTTCGTGAAATAACATCTGCGGTTGACAGTGGGCCGAGTGGAAAGTTCATTTCAAGTTTACAATCATCTCAGAAAACATTGCTTCAGCACGGACAACAGCCTTTTCTTCTGGCAGGATTAGCTTTGCGGGAATGAACTTTATCATTCCGTGGCAGCTTTCAGCGGATTTCTTTGTAGCAACCTTGTCCAGGTGAGTTTTGGAACTGCAGTGTCGTTCGATGTCATATTTCCCGGCATAGGCAACGGAGAAATCTGATTTAGGCCTACAATACTTGCAGTGTGCATGACTGTTTCCCACAGTAGACTCCACCATTCCTGGCTCTTTCTTATATTTCTCCAAGAAAATGTGCTGCTTTTGCTGTTTAGACTTGGTACAGTCACCCAAAACTGGCAACATTTTCTGCTTCATTTTGCCACGATTGTCCAGACGATCGCACGTGCCGACAACTGAACGAGGTTTCCACAGCTGAAGACTCGCTGTCAGGGTTATCTCCCTTAGACCGAAACCGGTATCAGTTGTACCATCCCGTAATCAGCACACCAACACCGGAAAACGTATTCTAGACTTTTTCTTAGTCGTATTTTGTGCATGTGTCGCGTATTGTCGTACCGATAATAATTTGGCGTACAAAATACGCCCAAATCGTACTGGTAAACAGGTCTGGGACAGGTTTGCAATGGCCCAAGGGTGTCCGTTCATGAGAGGGACTGCTGTAGCATTCTGAACCAGATAAAAAAAAATTTGAACTTACAACACGAAAGCTGCCATAAGCTTACAACACGAAAGTCCTGCTTCAAAATTGGAAGGTATCACTTTGACAGAGCTTCGGGTAACACCAAGAGCAGTCGAAAAGAAATTGGCTACTTTAAATCCTAATAAGGCTCAGGGACCGGACAAGATCCCATCAAGGGTTCTTAAGGAACTGAATAATTGGAACTTGCATTATCTTTTTGTATATTATTTAATAAATCCCTGGAAATGTCACTAGTGCCTAACGACTAGAAATCAGCTGATGTTACTGCTATTTTCAAGAAGGGACAAAAATCTGATCCGGGAAATTACAGGCCAGTCAGCCTCACATGTGTTATTTGTAAGGTCCTTGAAGCCATAGTGAGAGACATTATTGTAGATCACATGACTGTTAATAATTTATATTCAAATTGTCAGCACGGTTTCCGTCAAAAGAGGTCTTGTGTTACCCAATTATTGGAAATAATGGAAGATTTGACAAGGATCTATAGATCATTAGATGACAAAAATTGTATTGACATTGTTTATTCGAAAATTTTATAAGTAAATTTTCATTTGATTAATATACTTACCCGAATCACATAAAGCATTGACACAGTCTGAGATGCTAAGGTCTGAAAAGGCTACCCGTCTTAACAATTTAAAGGGAAGCAACCCAACCACAAAAAGTGTAAACGTAGCCATGGTAACGACCATATACCCGGGGAGTTACCTCCCATCTGGGGTATATGACGTCACATCCCCTGCTACACACGTGGTATCCTCATACGGCTTTAAAAGAAAACTAAAAAACCATTAGCGGGGTTGGCGGGAGGGAATCCACTATGTGATTCGGGTAAGTATATTAATCAAATGAAAATTTACTTATAAAATTTTCGATTAAATTACATATTCTTACTCCGAATCACATAAAGCAGATAGCTTCAACAAGGCGGTGGGAAAGAAACATCCAACTCACTCTAAAACCTTGCCAGAAACTGGCCCGCTGCCAAAAAGTTAGGAAGGGCCCGGTGAGAAAGAAAATCTGACTCACTCTAAACCCTTGCCAGGAACTGGCCCACTGCCAAAAAGGCAGGAAAGGAACCGAGAACCATCCTGATTGACAGCCGAGATGTCTCTCAGGCAAAAGTTGCAAAAGCAACATCAGAGAGCCAGTAAGCTGTGCAGCCCAGCACTTCTTCCAATCTCCTGGCTGTAATCCTGGCCCGGAAAGAGGCCCTACAGCCTTGGATAAACCCGAGCTGAGTAGAGGGACAGACAAGCTGCTCCCCCCCCCCCCCCCCCTTTAACTGGAAGGAAATACCAATGTCCTGGAACGATCCGTGCGTAAGGTTGTCCACTCAGTGCTGAGAAGGACAAACCCTCACGGAGACCGTAAAACCATCATGCCAAAGAAAGCAAACCTTGGGATGGAGAGAAAACCCGAAAGGTCTGTGAGATAAAAGTCAGCTCCAGAGAAGAGTGACCAATCTCCAACAAAGAGAAAGAGAGAGAGACACCTGAGTACAAGGTACCAGAGTCCAACTCGATGAGAAAATCTCAAAAAAGAGACGGTCGCCAGCTATCCCCTACCAGTCCATGCGAAAGCAGAGAGAGAGGTAAAACGAGGAAGCATGCAGAGACTTACAAAAGTGCGTAAGACGCCATAAGAGCGAAAATCACAGTGGTCGAAGACTAATGTGACCGTTGACCTTAAACAAAATGACTAAAAGCCAGAATGTTCGCAGATCAGTCTGCTTGTAGGTAATCGAATGTGAATCAAAAACCCAAAACAGAAAACAAGACTGGTAAGCATAAACGGAAAACCGTGAAGACGACCAGCCATGAGACTCCCGAGACAAGAGTTCTCAGGGAAAACCGGAAGTTAACTTCGCGGCCAAATCAAGAGAATTCCTGAGTTTGGCCGAAACCAGAGCGCGTCTGTCTATCTCTGAAAGACTGAGAGTCAGACGCAGAGATCAACGGGCAAACGCCGTCGTAGTCATAGTTGCCTGTGGTAGAAGGGTGACTGTAAAGGAAACCCGACCCAACGGAAGTCATCCTGACTCACCTCATGCTAGGATGAGGGAGAAGAGGAAGGGACAAAATCCGAAGTCACAGGAACCGAAAATGCCATAGTCGCCCACGACAGGCAGGAGACTATTGCACAGGCTAAGGCAGAGAGCCGTGAAGCCCGTAGGACAGCCATTGTACCAAAGTACCCACAGTACACAGGTAAACGTAAGAAACGGAAGTTTCAGCTGCCAAAAAAAGATGCAAAGAAACCGGAACATTAGCTAACCCTCTGCCAGAAGAAGAGGGGTAGCCAAAAACCTGAGAGAGGTGAAAAGCCACCAAGAATGACTCGTCAAACATCCATTGCCAAAGAATGCTCTTTCAGGAAAATCTGAATGTTACCTCCGAGGACAACTCAAAAGCACCTTAAGTTAGGACGAAACACCAGAACATGTCTGATCGCTAGAGAAAGACAGAGTCAGACTCGGCGAAAGACAAACAAGGACCATGGTCCGGATGCTTGAGGCAAAAAGTGAGAAAACGGGGTAACCTGAAGACAGAAACCCCACTCAAACGGAAATCGTCCTATCTCATCCCCTGCATAAGATGAGAATAAAGGAAAGATTTGTCGAAGTCCGAAGCCACAAGAACAGGGAAAGCAACAACCACCACCGCCGACAGGAGGAGTGGCTGTTACACCAGCCGAGGCTAAAAAACCCGGATGCCCTAAGGTCAGCCGTTGTTCCAAAAACCCAGACGTACCTAAGAAACGTCTGTGAAAGAAACAACCTCTCCGGTAACCGGAAGTGCGACAGAAGCGGCAGCCCGTGGCTGAAACTGCTGTTACACTGACTGATGACTGAAGACAGTATACCCGAAGGCCAGCGCTAGATTCGACCAGAAGAGACCTCAGCAGGTGCTCGAGCTGATGTACCTAGAACGCTGAGTAAAATCGGACTGAAGCATAGGCAAAAATGCTTCATTAGATCGATGGGAGCCGCCCGACCTCACCACTCCCATAATTCATTGGCTGTGTACAGAGACCATCCAATGAAAAAATTGCAAAGAGGAAACCCCCCCGCCAACACCAAAAAGGAGGGCGGAGGGGGGGGGGGGGGTGGTGATATCTGGTTACTCTGATATACAGGCTTTGTGTCAGTGCAAACCAGAGGTTTACGCGAGACTCGCTTTTTCTGCAATTGTGGTAATACTGATATCACTTAGTGCTGACACGTGCTCTTTGTTCCACTTACAATATTCAGAATATGCACGTTGTGTACCATGTTCTAACCACGCTCAATAATCATAGCAGCAATTGACTGTGTTTCCTGTGTTGCCGTCAGTAAGTACTTAGTCTAAACTGTGTTATAGAGTGAGAATAAGTTTTGCGCAAGGTGTTTGTGTGATTTCTGGAGCAGTTTAATTTGCCCCGTAAATACCCACGCGGTGCACGTACGGTTCATTGGAACAGGCACTCGTTACAAGACACTTGTTTTATGGACTATGTGTGACAATCGCTGTGGCTGTTGACTCCAGTGCATTTCATCTTTTCTGTTTTGTTGTTGCTTGTTTTGCGCCCCCCCCCCCCCCCCCATTGTTTTGTGTTCTTAAGCATATGATGTGTTTATTCTTTACTTAATGTTGTCACTTGTGACTGTAATTGTGCTTATGTTTTTGCCTGTCTGTTTGTGTGTACATGGTTTAGCTTGTTTATTGGTGTCAATTTCTTTCAATTTATTGATTTAAGGTGTCCCAGTTAAGAACTGTTGTGCTGTGTTGTTTTGTGTCGTTTTGTCTGTTCTGTTTTGTTTGCGATAACAGACCTGCCTACCCCTGAAATGTACCATGTGTAGTTTTGGGTGTGAAAATAAGGCAAATGTGTAGTTTGGCAGGTGAATGTGTAGTATTTCAATTTGATCAACCCAAACCGCAAAACAGAACAGTTACTTATACCGTACTAAAACAAACACTCAACACTCCAAACAAAACTATTACAATGTGAACAATACTCCTCATACAAATACAAACAAAGCCCACACAAAAATACAAGCCAAGCATTAAGTTTATTTGTTAAGAAAAAAATTATTAACTAGTTTGGAACATTTGCATGAGTGAAACTGATCAGAATTAAAAATAAGGAAAATGAGGCCGGGGTCCAGGGGCCGCCCACGCCCTGGTGGGGTGCAGGGGCAACGCCCTCTTAGGGGGCCCAGGGGGGCGAAGCCCCCCAGAAGAAAACGAAAAATCAGGCTTTTTAAGGGTAAAAGTAGGCCTTTCCTGGTATCTCAAACACACAAATTTGCACCGTAAACAATGATAACAAATGCCAAGCTGTAGTCCGATAATTCGCGCGCTCAGGGAAACAAAGATTCAGCGATGTCCAGTCACTGTGTTAGAGAAAATACAGATCGGATCGCCGGCAAAAAAAAAAAAAAAAAAAAAAAAAAAAAAATTTTTTTTTTTTTTTTTTACAGATTTTCAAAATAAGGAATTCTTCATTTGACCAATTTCATTTGGCGGATTTCCGCCCTAAGGCGGAAAACTTTCACCCATGCATTTGTTAAAAAAAAAGCTATGTTGAGGGGTATGCAGTTCATATACAGTGGGACCCCCTATTCAAGACCTGTGACAATCTGAAAACATCAAGTCACAAAAAGTAGGGACTGGGAGTATGTGTATCAACATGAAGGCAAATTTGCATATAAACAGAACAGGTTTGCGTCGGCAATAATAATAATATGGCAGGTCATTGCCTCTGCTCTGGTTACCGATCTCTCAAAAGTGAGCTTGTCTTGGTCTTCTTTCCCTGGCACGGGTTTCTTCACAAAACAGTCCAATTTTTCCTCTGCTTTGGTCGGGATTTCTCGAATTCCCCATGAGAAGTGCTTTTCTTGTGGCGGTTACACGGTCGTAAAGCCCACTGTGCTTCTCTGAAAAAGCCGTGTTGCACACAGTGCAGTGGGCAAAATGCTTCCCTTTTCTCCACGAAACTAGGCATGGATGCTCCTCATAGTACTTTGGCAGAAAAGCCTTGCTGGGAGTTTGACCAAGCTTCTTTTTTTTGCTCCGTGGCGGTTGATCGCCAAAGTCTTCTGAATCCGTGTTCGTCGCTGTAGCCATTTTTTTCCCTCCAGAAAGAATGAGCTACTAAGTGACCGCGTTCAGAAAAGTATGTGCTGAAACGCCCGCGATAGTTGTAATAACAGCAGCAAGACCAACTGACTACGCTACTCTCGCGGGCGCCGGGCATGTTTTGCACGCAGTACACAACCGGTTAGTACAAATTATGGATCGGAACTCGCTCGCGTTTTTGCGTATTCACAATGTCAAAATGTGTAGTCGAAACGAAACTTTTGCGTAGTATAAGACAAGCATGCGTAGTTGCGTAGTTTGGCGACCAAAATCGTAGTTTACTACGCTCAATGTGTAGTGTAAACAGGTCTGCGATAATGAAACAAACGTTAAATTGTCGTCGGATCGACGAGTTTTGTTTCCTGTGGTATATATATACAAGTTTGTGAGAACGATAGTGAAAACAGAGTCTGTGTTGAAAAACTTTCAAATCGACTTGTGTGCTGCTATTGGATTACTGATGTATGGCGCTGCAATGATACCAGTCAAAAGTCGTGTGTAGGAATGGCCGTCAGGTAGGCTTTTTGTTTTCTTCACATGCAGCTACCAATTTGCATGAACATGTATTGAAAGACCGTTTTTTCTTTCTTTTATATTACAGGCATTAATTGCACTATTTTGAATTATATAAACGCAAAACAAATTTCACATACGCATGCCTATAATATGTTTGTAAATACGACTGTATATACTCTGTTGTTTGTATATATATTTTGTAAAGTGTTGTACATGTATATATCAGTGTACTTAGGGATTACCTTTGTCTTTTTTTCCAATATTTTGTGTTCTTTTATTGTGGCACATTGATTATGATGTTTTGTTTACTGTGTTGTCTTCTGTCCTCTTATAGATTGTGCCGTGCTTTGAGATGTTGGGTTTCCTGTTGATTTAACTGTAGCATGCATGTGTTTTTCAGATCTGTAAGGTGTGGTATAATTATTTACTTGAAGAGCAAACACCTTTTTTAATTCTCTCATTTATCCTTTTTTCTGTCTTGTAAATTGTGGCATGTTTTGTTTCATACTATTGACATACATGTATTATCCGCCTATGTGTTGTCTGGGGCTAATATCATGTGGCACTTCGCGCGGATTTGGGTGAGCGCGCGCGAGCTACTTTTTTTTCTCCTGTGGTATATTATATATATATACAAGTTTGTGAGACTTGTATAGGAGGGCCGTGAGGTAAGCTTTTTTGTTTTATTCACATGCAGCTAACAATTTTCATGAACATGTATTGCCGTAAGATCTTTTTTCTTTCTTATATGTTACTGACATTATCTACACTATTTTGAATTTTATAATTATATAAACGCAAAACAAATTTTACATGCGCACCATGAATGACTTCTACTAGTTGTCCTTGGCATAATATGTATGTAAATACGACTGAATATACTCTACTGTTTGTATATATTTCGTAAAGTGTTGTACCTTTGTCTTTATCTTTCATTATTTTGTGTTCTTTTATTGTGGCACATTTAGGATGTTTTGTTTACTGTGTTGTCTTCTGCCGTCTTTTCAAATTCTCTCATTTATCCTTTCTTCTGTCTTGTAAATTGTGGCATGCATTGCAATATATATAACTATTGAGAGATGCCTGGCAAAACACACTGACAACACCAGTTCATGAAAGGCAAAACTGGCCACTTATCACGCACTTTGAACCCTGCAGAAAACTTTCTCAGTTTTTACCCTCTTCGTTATCTCTCAAGAGCGCTGAGCAGCGGCATTCATCCGGCCTTATCAACACAGCCAGAGCGGGCCAGGCTAACTGCTATAGACAAACAAAGAGTGGTCTGACCGTATTTCTAGCGCCACTGGGATGGGAGGGGTTGGAGGGAAATGGGGGAGGAAAGGGTAAATAGGCGGGAGGGGAATGGTTCTTGCCAGTTATTTTTAACTGGAGCCAGCCTGGAGCTGACAGTACCTGGAATGCAATACAGTGTGATGGATTAGAGATTTTCTAACCAACAGAAAACAGAGAGTCAGAGTGGGTAATGTGCATTCTGATAGTACAGATGTTTTAAGTGGCATCCCTCAGGGAAGTATTTTGGGGCCTGTTTTGTTTACAATCTTTATTAATGACCTATCGGATATAGTACAAAGTACCTGCAAAGTATTTGCAGATGATACCAAATTGTATGATGTACCCCAGCGATACCAAACAATACAAAATGACAATGATAATCTCCAGAAATGGTCAGATAAATGGAACTTGTATTTTAACGTATCTAAGTGTGAAGTCCTGCATATGGGCAAAAATAATCCGAGACATGATTATTTAATGATGGTGAAGTGCGAGGAGGAGAAAGATTTGGGTGTAACATTTGACGATCACCTGAGTTTTGACAAACATATCCAAAACATAATAAATAAAGCGAATAAAATGCTTGGCGTAATAAAGAGAACATTTTCCTATCTTGACAATGACACATTTACAAAATTGTATAAAGCATTGGTTAGAGTTAGACCACATTTAGAATATGCCAACGTTATCTGGCATCCGTATCTAAAGCGTCAAAAGGGTGCAAAGGAGAGCGACAAAACTGGTTAAGGCCTTGAAAAACATGACACATGTTGAAAGACTACGGGTACTCAATCTCCCGACCCTTAAATCGAGAAGACTCAGAGGCGACCTGATACAGACCTATAAAATCTTTCAGGGTATTGATAATGTCAAAGTCGAGTATTTTTTCAAGAAGTCTACCACTGATGTAACGAGGAAAAATACGGACAAAATCTTTATTGAATTTAGTAAAACTAATATCCGGAAACATTCCTTTTCTAACAGAGTTGCACCATCATGGAACACACTGTCTGATGTTGTTAAAAATGCACAAACTATTAACACTTTCAAAAATCTGCTGGACATAGAAAAAGTTATGACCGAGTCACTTTATTTGTACGATAATTAATATTGAGTAAATACGACTTTGAGCATGTTAATATGATTGACCTGCAACAAATTTGATAATGAGATTTTTGTTTGTTTGTTTGCTTAACGCCCAGCCGACCACGAAGGGCCATATCAGGGCGGTGCTGCTTTGACATATAACGTGCGCCACACACAAGACAGAAGTCGCAGCACAGGCTTCATGTCTCACCCAGTCATATTATTCTGACATCGGACCAACCAGTCCTAGCACTAACCCCATAATGCCAGACGCCAGGCGGAGCAGCCACTAGATTGCCAATTTTAAAGTCTTAGGTATGACCCGGCCAGGGTTCGAACCCACGACCTCCCGATCACGGGGCGGACGCCTTACCACTAGGCCAACTGTGCCGGTCTGATAATGAGATGGGACGAGAAAAAAAACGTGAGGCTTATGAATACCAATCCAGTCCCTAACCACTACTACTACTACAGCACTACATAAAACAAAAAGCGGCATACGCTGTGAGGATTTTTTTTTAAATATGTAAAAGGAATCAAATCGGCCTCTAAAACGGCCTCCAAAAGTTTCATTCCAACAATTACGGTACCCATTTTTTGTACTGCTTGTGGTGACCCTGTCAAGATTTATAATGTCTGTGTGTGGGTTTACCACAGTAGAAACTGTCATAAATAGTTTCAAATAAACATCAAAGATTTAATCACTATCCTAACTGAACATTTTGGTGATATATAAAAACAAACAAATTTAAAGCACTCTTCGTCCCTGGTTTTTGAATCGAGAAACGAATAGTTAGTTAGTTAGCTGTTGCTTTTTGGGTCCAGCGGACCATAATAGGCCAAATCAGGACCCCCAAGAAACGAATAGCATGACATCATGAAACTATGTTTTGTGTATATTGGTGATGTGTCACTCTAATGTTCTTTTACTCTATTTATCAACAAAAATGCAAGTTGCTCATCGCTCTCACTGCGTGTTATTTGCGCTACGTGTCATTTGTCCTACATCTCAATTGCACAAAGTGCCGCTATCACTAGGTTGATTAGTGCTACATGTCATTTGTCTACGAGTCGCTAGCTATGAAACGTTCTTTATTCTATTATTTATGAGTAATTTCCAATATGATGACTGTTAGCAAATGATATTAGACACGTTAAGAAAATGGATATCTACATGAGCCGGCATGCGAATGTTGATATAATTTTTGAGACATGTCCGTTATTATATGCTAACAGTCAGCATATTTGAAATGACGATTTATTACCGATTAATTTCGACCAAAATACAAATTTAACCAATCCAGTGACTTAGATAGAACAGCCGGAATGGGGACTGCATCGCCTCTTATCTGAATATGCCTTTCAGTCACAGCAGTCTCCTGACCTGGATCAGCCAATCACTCACCTGACGTGATGAATATTAGGAGCAGGAATGTTCTCACACAATAAACCATGTTGAACTTGTATGTCAGTTGCTTCAATTTTACTGGTCCAAGAGAGAGCCACAGTCTCAAACAACGCCACACAGTAAGAAAATGATGTAAAAATAAATTTGACATTAACTGAGTGACGCAATTTCATTTGATGCTTTATAACTTTGACATGCAGTTTTCAAGTGAGAAGGTAAGCACGGCATACTCAGTTGATGGGTGGTGCTTTGCCGTTCTGTAAAGCACCAACTGACAAAACTGGCTTTTCAGTATTTTTTAGATGAAAAAGTGTATTATCTGACATTTGAAGTGTCTCCTGATTACTCAGGTGAGTCAAAAATGAAATTGATCTCTGAAGTACAAAATCCATACAATTTACAAGTAATCCTGATAAAAATTTCCATTTTCAGCATACCTTGAATACAGGTCCTGGGGTCTGCGATGGATCCAGCCTGAGGGGGGTTCCCTCCACCTCCCCCCACGTCATGAGGGGAGACTCTTCTACACCTGGCGCAGGTGATGGAGTACCCATTAGCTTGAAACCATTAACCTGCGGTGTATGTGATGCCAGCAACTCTCGCCCATCATGCCCTATCTTGCCCTGGTTGACCAATGCTTTCTGTACTGCCACTTTATGTAGAAGTTCCTTGTTCCCTGCTGTAGCAAAGGGGTTCTCTGTAAAGTGAGTGTTGTGGTGATTCACTTGCCGGCCTTTATGTTTATGCAGCTCTATCAGTTCCTTGGCACTGTACTCCACACCTGCACACACCATGCAGTATTACAACTTAAACAAGAAAGGCCTCACATTCACAATACTCATTAGGTTGTGGTGGGGCGTGGGGTGTGTACAAGTGTCCTAGGGGGCAGTTGTCATAGCCCATAGGTAGCATGAAGCTCAACTCTTAGTTCTATGGGTCAGCCTGGCCCACTCATCTGCCAGCAAAGATAAACAACACACCTGCCTCTTATTACAGTTGACACTATGAGTACAGATCAGGGGTGTTATGCATGAGTGACGTCGAAAGTACACGCCGACTTCAGCGAAGTCATGACTTGAAAGTCGCCGCCTACCGCAGGCGCTCAGTCGGTATGCACGGGTGACGACCAGACCGCCGACTTTCAAGTTGCCGTGTAAAGCAAGGTCACCAGTCAATCTATTTTTATAACGAGGAATTCCTCCCTTTGCGCATGCGCTAGGGTGATTCGATAACATCCTCCCGCTTCCTCGCACGGGGAATTCGACTATTCAGAGACAGAGAGCAGTGGAATATGGGTCAGTGGGACGGAGAGCGTGAAGAAATGGAGGCGCAAAAGATGAAACGAGCAAGAGGGTGCCTGCCGCGTAAAAGCTGAGAGTCAAAAACGGCACCAGTGAAATATGGGTCAGTGCTACTTTGCTCTGAAACGAATCAAAGATGTCTTCGCTAATCTTATCGGTGTTGGTTCTAAAATAATATGACAAGGGAAATGAATCTCGCAAAAAAAAAAAAAATTTTTAGTCCAGCACTTCCAACTATTGGGTTCTGTCTAAAAACGATTACGGCGAAAAAATTCGTCGACTTTGATGGCGGAAAACCATGAAAATGGCCATTCTGTTCACTGAAGTCGGCGTGTAAACCATTTAGACGACCTCCGGAGCACGTCTAAATTTAGTCGCCAGTTTCGGTGGTACAAGCGTGTAGTCGCCACCCGTGCATACCGTGTATCTCGCGGTCGGCGGCACTCGCTGTTTGCACGCCGCCTAAACGTTTAGACGTCACTCATGCATAACTCCCCAGGGCCTGTCTGGTCTCAGGCAGAATGAAACTGCTCTAACATGTCTCACAGCAAAGGTGCAACACAACACAGGAGCAGCTGCTGCCACTCAGCTCACCGAGTGGAAGCGGTGGCAATTTCTCAGTTTACAACATTGTTGTTTTGTATTGATCAGGACCGCTAGTATATGCAGAGAGTAAAAACTCTCAGACCATCGGAAACCATGCCACGGTAACGTAAGCAAAACTGCCGATCTCGTTTCTTGAGTTAGGCACTATTTCTTTATGATACAGGAAAACTTGTTTTGTGAATGTGAAAGTATGCAACAGCTCTTTGTGGGTTGTTAGTGTTACGCAGTTTGGACGATTGAAAATGTTGCTGTCAGCTGACTTTATCTCACGTTTATCCAGCTGTCACCGCTCGAGATAGGCAGTTTGCAACTTATAACTAAAATGAGAGGCAGATTGTTCAGAAACCAAAGAAAGTTTTTTGCGTTTTTCTCAAAACATCCAAAAATGACATAGGCAATTTATCTTATGAGCGTGACGTTGTATATCTGCTAGCAAACCAGTTTGTTTGTTTGTTTGTTTGTTTATTTGTTGCTTAACGTCCAGCCGACTACGCAGAGCCATATCAGGACGAGGAAGGGGGGATGAAGGGGGCCACTTGTCAAGCGATTCCTGTTTACAAATGCACTAACCCATTACTTGTGTCCCAGCAGGCTTTAGTAAAACTAAATTAATACCTACTGGAAGATTACCAGTTTCCAGTATGTTAAAATAGGCTTAACCTATCTACTGCTGGACTTACATCAGAACACTAACAGATTAAACTATACATGAATCGCAAGACAAGCGGCAAGAGAAGAGATTTTTGGAAAAAATACAGGTGAATGAGCAAGAAGGCAGAAAAAAGAAAAGAATTCATGAAGAAAAAGAGAGCATGACAGGAAAGAGGAACCAAAAATCTACCTAACAGCAAACTAGAAAGCTCCTGCGGCTCCAAAAACAGGAGGGGCCTTTAATTTCATAACCGCAGTGCCCCACTGCGGGATAGCAAACGAGTCTCAATGATCATCTTGACAATACACAGCCAGCTTTAATCTGTCTAGGCCTGTATTAACAACTGCACGGGATGTACAGCAAGAGGGAGAGAAAAAAGTAAGACTGGCCAACTATTGACCTCAAAACCTTTGATAGACAGTCACCTCTGCTCCCCGTTTTACCCCCCCCCCCCCCCCCCCCATCCCGTCCTCAGAATGTGTAAAGTGTTTGCCAACATACCTCAGGTAGTCACAAGTCTTAAAAAACATCTAAAATAACCTCAACGTCAAGTTTTTATATGTACCTCTAACACTGCTCATTCCTATGACTCGCACGATTACTCAGGTGAGTCAAAAATGATTGTTACAAGTACAGAAGACTTCCACTATATCGCGGTCTTTGGGGTCCAAAGATTTGAGATTGCCATATATCCGATTCGGGATACTTTTGATGTCTTATGTCTCGGTTTTAAAATGTGAACAGGAATTTGAATTGGATGAATACTAGCTAGATTTAGAGAGAAGAACAAAGCCCACCACTTTCTCTTCGCCACCTCATTTTCTCTTGCCCGCTGGGATGCGCGCGCACAACGAAACTCAACAGTGCATGTTAAAAAGTGTCGCGGTTTAGACTGACGCCAGCAGAGAAGTTCTGTTCGCAGAAGAAGCGCGATGTGCGATGTGTGTTATGTGCGATTAATTTGCAACCCGAAGCTCTACTCATACAATTTATAACTGTTCAAAGTGAGACAGTTCACAAATTAAGGTCTGCCCTATAAATATAAGTATTCTATTTATATTAGGGAAGAAATAGAACTCTAAAGTCGTGAAGCGGCAACCGGCTCCGGGCCGTCATCTTTGATTTTCCCAAGTGCAACCTAGGCAAATGTATGCTACAGAAATGCAGTGAAAGATCAACTTTAGCGTCCACTCCAGACCTTAAAGTAGGAAGATATGAACAGTTAAAATAACGATCAGGTAACCTATATCCAATAGATTAAAGGTTTCCATACAGAAATAACCAAAACATGATTACAAAGTCAACGAAAGTAGATTCGTAGAATCGCCCAAATCAACGAAAGTCGTTTGTGTTTTTTGTGTGAACTTCGTTTCACCGCCAACCGGAAATGACGTGTACGCAACATTTGTGATGTAGCACTTCCTTATATGGCACGAAACAAATGTGGTTGGTTGAAAAAAGCCTGTACTAAATAAGCCTACTGTCCGAGTTTTTCTTGGTGTTGTTTGAAAAAGACAACAACAACTACTCATTACTCTGCTGTTGCAAACACACTCACTCGATCTTACCATCTGCAATTGCCAACCCCAGGCTGTCTGTCCTCTGTTAGTTCTAGTTGGAGTTGATATCCACCAGTTGTTCCCCCACCCTCTCTCTCTCTCTCTGTCTTGTCACCTTGTTCAACTGTACTAATCGGGCGGGGATGTAGCTCAGTCGGTAGCGCGCTGGATTTGTATCCAGTTGGCCGCTGTCAGCGTGAGTTCGTCCCCACGTTCGGCGAGAGATTTATTTCTCAGAGTCAACTTTGTGTGCAGACTCTCCTCGGTGTCCGAACACCCCCGTGTGTACACGCAAGCACAAGACCAAGTGCGCACGAAAAAGATCCTGAATCCATGTCAGAGTTCGGTGGGTTATAGAAACACGAAAATACCCAGCATGTTTCCTCCGAAAGCGGTGTATGGCTGCCTAAATGGCGGGGTAAAAACGGTCATACACGTAAAAGCCGTGGGAGTTTCAGCCCATGAACGAACAAACAAACTGTACTAATCTTGTTCTCAATAAGCAGTTACTGGTGCCTCGGTGTCCATTTGTAACTGAAGAAACACCTGGCCAGAGCAATTAGACAAGTCGTAAATCCGCATACTTGACATTAAAGGATGGTCAACCACTAACCATGCTGCATAAGGGGTGTCATGTTCGACTGATGTGCGATGGGGTGTGAAGTTTGGGGCACATGTCCACAAGAGAAAACATGCTTCTTCACAAAGCAAAACCGGAACAGCAGACTCAGAGCAAAACCAGTCGACCGTGTCTAACTTTTGACACTGATAATAGGATGGGGATGAAGTGGCCGGTGATCAACAAAGCAAAAAAAACCTGAAGGGCTCACAGATTAGGCAATGACTCGGTGGTCAATGCAGAGGCAAATAAAAACAAGTCGCGTAAGGCGAAATTACTACATTTAGTCAAGCTGTGGAACTCACAGAATGAAACTGAACACACTGCATTTTTTCACAATGACCGTAGTCCGCCGCTTGTGCATAACGGAGTGAAACTGACGAGCCTGTTCAGCGGGGTAGTTGTTTCGCTGTGCTGCATAGCACGCTTTTCTGTACCTCTCTTTGTTTTAACTTTCTGAGCGTGTTTTTAATCCAAACATATCATATCTATATGTTTTTGGAATCAGGAACCGACAAGGAATAAGATGAAATTGTTTTAAAATCGATTTCGGAAATTTAATTTTGATCATAATTTTTATATTTTTAATTTTCAGAGCTTGTTTTTAATCCAAATATAACATATTTATATGTTTTTGGAATCAGAAAATGACGAAGAATAAGATGAAATTGTTTTTGGATCGTTTAATAAAAAAAATAATTTTAATTACAAGTTTCCGATTTTTAATGACCAAACTCACTCATTAGTTTTTAAGCCACCAAGCTGAAATGCAATACCAAACCCCGGCCTTCGTCGAAGATTGCTTGGCCAAAATTTCAATCAATTTGATTGAAAAATGAGGGTGTGACAGTGCCGCCTCAACTTTTACAAAAAGCCGGATATGACGTCATCAAAGGTATTTATCGAAAAAAGGAAAAAAAACATCCGGGGATATTATACCCAGGAACTCTCATGTCAAATTTCATAAAGATCGGTCCAGTAGTTTAGTCTGAATCGCTCTACACACACACACGCACAGACACACACACACACACATAGACCCTCGTCTCGATTCCCCCTCTATGTTAAAACATTTAGTCAAAACTTGACTAAATGTAAAAAGGATTTGTTAATCTTGCCAATGAAAGAGGTTACACATAGACACTCAGTCGACTGATGCTGAGAACTGAGGCCGAATTTTCACTCTCTTTCTCTGAGGGCCTTCAGCGAATGTAGCTTAATAATAATAATAATATGGGAGATTTATAGAGCGCTTGACGTTCTCTAGGCGCTTTACAATGAATTGGTGAGAGGTCAAGGCAGGTGAAGTAGCCCGCACGTTGAACACCTCTCAAGCTGGGTATTTTCGTGTTTCTATAACCCACCGAACTCTGACATGGATTACATGATCTTTTCCGTGCGCACTTGGTCTTGTGCTTGCGTGTACACACGAAGGGGGTTAAGTCACTAGCAGGTCTGCACATAAGTTGACCTGGGAAATCGGAAAAATCTCCACTTATAACCCACCAGGCGGCAGCGACCTGGGTTCGAACACACGACCTTCCGATTAGGAGGCCGACGTCTTACCACCACGCCACTGTTTACGACCAAAAGACAAGAAAAAATAGCACAGTGCAGTTTCATCTTCGTATTTGAAAGCGGGGGGGGTCAAATATAGAAGGAAAACACTCCGTGCAGAGCAAATGTGTCTGTACATGATAGGTGGCCGCTCACGCCGGGGGCTGTTCTTTCTTTCTTTATTTGGTGTTTAAGTTTAACGTCGTTTTCAACAATTCAAGGTTATATCGCGACGGGGAAAGGGGGGAGATGGGAATAGAGCCACTTGTTAATTGTTTCTTGTTCACAAAAGCACTAATAAAAAAATTGCTCCAGGGGCTTGCAACGTAGTACAACCTTACTGGGAGAATGCAAGTTTCCAGTACAAAGGACTTAACATTTCTTACATACTGCTTGACTAAAATCTTTACAAACATTGACTATATTCTATACAAGAAACACTTAACAAGGGGAAAAAGAGAAACAGAATCCGTTAGTCGCCTCTTACGACATGCTGGGGAGCATCTGGTAAATTCTTCCCCCTAACCAGTGGGGGGTGCCGGGGGCCGTACATTGCAGGGACTGCTGTACCAAAGTTTCAACCTGATCACTGGTGTAAAAATGTAAACACATAAAAAAAAAATATGACGTTCAGTTTGTCTTCCAGAGACAGCGATTGTGCCTCTCAAATCCCACTGTGGTCACACATGACTGGGCTTGAACACCTTTACACAGCAATCATCATAAAAATGTCAATCCTGTTTACATGACAAGCAAATTTGGAAATGACCGGAAATGTTCTTTCAGTAATAAAATGGGAGTGCAAGAATCTGTGGCTGTCATTAGTTGTTGGTGCCAAACTTGTTTTGTTACTATGTTGAATAGGTAAAAGTTACAGATTTGGCAATGTCTGAATGTTGAAGGAGTCGTTTTAAGTAGGTTGATTTCAGTGCTGCCAGACAAATCGCGAAACACGTATATTTCGGTCCCATTCTATGGATTCCAACAACCCTGAACTTCAAAATAATGGCTGAGGGAACAATTAAAACTGCAACTGCTACAAATTCAGCAGCAGCAAAATTACCCACCTCCTGGAACATACATGACAGTATTGTCCGGCTTATAAGTCCAAGTGTCCACATTAAAGGGACGTTCTTTGATGACTGCCTGCTCTTCTATGCTTGGCAAAGCTAAATTCTTTGCCTGTTCCTGCAAAAGACAGAAAACTACAGAATTTGAATTGTGTTAAGAAAAAATAAGCTGCATGAAGCATAATGAAAACATTCAGTCAATTTGTCAGACCAATTGAAAAAAATAATGTGATAGAAATTCAATCAATCCGAAATTTGACCAAAAGACATTTTTTTTAAAAATTTGTTTACTTGCGGTGAGGTTTGCGATACTTGTTCGAACTGCTGTCGCGAACCCGTTTCAGCTTTCAGTTTGACCAGAAGTACCGTAGACTACCTTGTAAACCCCCCCGCCCCCTAATGCACCAATTTGGATCGAAAGTAGGGGGTGGGCGTTTACTAATGGTACTGTACCCTGTGCAGGATCAGCTAGTTCCTCACAAGGTATTTGTAATTTGATCACTTCGAAAAAAATTGTGAATAGGATATGTTTCTGTGCAAGAATGTCTACCCTCTTTCTCTGCGACACGTGTGTCAAGCCAGAATGGAATCTGGAAACAAACCACACCCTTTTGCGTCATGGCTTTTTCCCAAAACCATCCTACCAAATAGAAGACTCCCTCCCTTTTTAAAACCCACTTTTCTCAGATGTTCTATTCATAAACTCTGAAAGTTTACCCTCATTTTTAGACTCCCTTTTCTCAGATTTTGTTCAGGTCTTAAAAGGAGGATTCCACTGTATATTACACCCCCCCCCCCCCCACCCATCCCATCAAAACAAAACAAAAATTAAATAAACTAAAAGTGCTGTTGCAGCTTCACAAAATAATGTCCAAGAGAACGTTCACGTGGTACTGATTGACACAAACTTGAATCTAATGTGACCTGAATCAATCCATTTAGTTATTCAACCCAGGGACCTATATTTAGAGGGATAGGAAACTCCGCCGCCTCACGCGAAATGCGTGCCTTCCGCAATGCGCGAGACGCAAATAGCATTCGGCTTCAGCGTCAGCATGGGAATTTACCGTCCAGTTTATTTCTGTTTACTGCGTTTTCACTTGGAATTCGACAACTCTTGTTCAGGAGTCCAAGTTTTTGTTTTCTTTTTGTCATTCAACTCATGAAAACTGACGTAAGTTAGCATCGAAGTTGGCAGTCGGTTACCCGCCCGCCGGTCACGGCTTTGAGAAAAAAATGGCGTTTTCATGCACCAACACGCGATGGTTCCATTTTCATGATGAAATCATTCATTGTGGATTGTTTAAAAATCGGCAGAGGGGCAAGCATTCACTAACTTTGAAGTAATAAAACTAATTTTGAAATTTTAACTGATTTACACTAGTTGTTATTGTTGAAAGTAAAACTGAAAACGGTGTCCCGTGAAATTATTCAACAGGGCCGAAAAGTTTCAAAGTCCGATGTGGAAAAGGTGTATTTTGTGACAAGAAAAATACATAAATAGAAGCATTTGATTTTAAAGCTGCCCTGTGTGTGTTGTAATTTGTTTATGATAGTAATGCATGGCGGCGAACTTTTTAAACATGAAGTCCACGATTTATACTAAAAAGTCTCCTCAAGTCTGAGAATTAAAATGTTTTCAGCAGGGAAGCCTCGAAAATGCGTCTTTTTTTGCTAATTTCCAAAAGTTTTGCAATCAATACCTTCAACAGAAAAATTCAGAAAATTTCAGAAAAAATGTAATGGTGTTAATGATTATGTTTTTGAAAGCAAGAAGCATCCATGGTTCCTTTCTTTTTCTTACTTTAATTAAATCATTGCATTAAAGTTGGGATATTTGGACATATTTGCAGATGATAACAGAATTTCAGTCCTAGTCTAAGAGCTATTGCTGCATGACTCTACCGACAATCAAAGAGTCAAATAAATCATAAAATATGTCATTTCATATATGAAAAGAAAGGGTTTTTCCTGCATAATTTATCTGTACATGTGTCATATCTGTACTGCTGTTTATCTGACTTTAATTTCATATAATAATGATAATTTAACAGATTTACAGTTACCTTAAAGTCAAAACGTATACATTTTTTTCAATTTTGTTAGTGGTGAGCTGTTCATTTTATACTTATAATAATAATTATTGTTTGCAAAGAGTGTTGCAACAAGGAATCAGAAACACATTTAATTGGTTATGTAGCCTAGAGGAATATGTAATATGTTTATGTTGTCATTATTTTAATGATTTTCCAGATGGGGCGGCGGAAAACGTGTTGGAATGCCTCGGAAAGGATCGAGATTTAAACATGATGCAGCATGCAGAAAGAATGCTGAAGAAAGGAATATGAAGACTGAGGAAGACAAGTTGTTGCAGTTTTGTACTCAGATCCAGTAAGTATTTTTCATAATTTAAATTTAAAATAATACACTATATTGTCAGCAGATTTGAATGTAGAAGGGATGACCGAATTTAGGTATGTCAAGTCCTCTAGCCTGGATTTATGAAGGGAAATGCAAGAAGGAGGGGCTAACTACATATTTCTCCTGTTCCCAACTGTGAGACAGAGTTAAAAGCAAAGCCATACATAATAACATAACACAATGACAACAACAACACCCCACAGATGAAAATTGTGTGTGTCTTTTATTTTCACGGGGCCAAAGAAGTTGTCACTAGGCAGAGCCTTTTTCAGTTTTTGCCTCGAAAGGACCTACTAGTCTTTCTATCAACACATTTCCAAGGCTACTTCTGTACTTGTTGTTGGAAGTATCAAGTTGATTAAATTACTATATATTTCCTTTTTATTTTTCAAGCTTGACGAGGGTGCTCCAGCAGAACCTAGGGAGTGGGGTGATTTTCTGATTGAGGACTGCCCTGGACTGCTGTGTGCGGAGCTAACTGTTGATCCCGATTCATCAGGAACCGAAGATTTTAAAGATTAACTTAGTTTAACTGATGACAGGTGTTGTGTTTAATAAAAATTACTCAGAAAACTTTTGATTCTTTGCTTTGTTCTTTTTTATTGTGTATGCAAAAAAAACAAAAAACACACACACTAAAATAGGGAGAGGTGATACTAGAAAAGAAAGCACGCATCATCACCTTCATACCAAAACTTGATGACACTGTATGACAGGAAACTAATTTATTCACACACAAAAAACCAAAGAGCAGGCAGATGAATGCAGTCACAATGAATGAAGTATACGTCACTATGCATATGAGCACAGTTTAAAATTCACACAAGCATCAGAAAAAATGCACATGACAATGGAAAAGAAAACCATTATTCTGCTTCTGGACTTTTCACAGCGTTTGACAGGACAACATAACCAGTTCAGTTCCCAAATATAAATGCTTGCACTCCACACATCAGTTCACCTGTACCCATGCACTGAAAATACTGAGCAAAGAGATCAGTATGGACTGCCAAATATGTCCAAAACATGCTAGCCATCTGAATACTGATTCAAGCTATGTCTACCAGATGCACATGCTGCATAAAGTGACTGAACATGAATACCTTCAGTCCTGAACCTAAGGAATATCATTCATAAGTTCATGGTACCTTGTCCACATCTGTGCACCCTGCATCTTTATTATTGACGCATGAGTGAAGCTTATAAAGTCTTAAATGTTTCATCATCTCATCCACATTGCCATCTCTTGAGACGATACTTGCCGCTATGGCAGTAAGAGATGATTTCTCTGAAGATATATTAATATAGGCATCCTCTTCAATCCTTTTAATAGCGTTGATGAGCAGGTCTCTGAAGGTTGCATTGCTTAAGGACGGGTTTAATTGAGCCCGTAGTCGACTACACGAAGCTTCGCGAAGTCTTTATACCAAAAACCCGCAGCTACAGCGTGATACTTTGACCCCAACATCGCTTCTCAAGTTTTGACATGCGAAGTTTCGCCGTATCTCGCAACGAAGTTGGTTTTTTTGTAAGAAGAGTGCTTTTCGATTCAAGATGGACGACGAAATCAGACTCAATACCATAGTGAAGAATGCATTTATCGACTTTGGTTGACCCAAAGTACAAGAACTAACCTCCTACCTGTATTATTTCATACTGCGATGCATTGACATGTCGAATGAAACTCGAAATCCCAGCGCTCACGCCAACTGGTCCCGGCCGTGCTCAGTCAACGAAATAGAACACATACAATTAACTTACGTCATCATCAAGTACGTAAAGTACAATTTGTGACGTAAAGTACTCAGAAAGAAGCACACCACGCGCTGGTCGAGACTACGCGCATTTGAGATGCCAAGACATGAAAAGATAACTCTCTTTTCCGCCATAGTGCCTTCCCTTGGACTGCGACGAAGTCTAGTTCCGGTAGCTTCGCGAAGTGAGCTACGCGTAGTCGACTTCGTCCAATTAACAGACATGGGATTCAGAAAAAGTGATAATTAAGGAAAAAGAAGGTGGGGGTCTGGAGGCCGCAGAAGGCCCCCAGTAGGGTCCAGGGGCAACGCCCCTGGTCGGGGTTTTTAGTGTTTTAGACACACAAAAATGGCCCTGAAATGCATATTTCAGCTTAATCATAGCCCCCCCCCCCCCCCCCCCCTCCCTTTCTCTTCCTTCCCATGTTTCTCAAATTAATTCTACGCTAAGACTCAAAATAAGGAGGAGAAAGAGAGAGAGAGAGAGAGAGAGAGAGAGAGAGAGAGAGAGAGAGGGGGATGGGGGGGGGGGGGTGGTGGCGTGTGACGGTGTGGTTTCAATGTTCTTACCTTGTCGGTGCCAAACGACCCCAGTGACTGATTTCACGACTGGGTTTTCAGGATAGTCAGGTGCTAGTTGCTTTTCAAGTGGCTTTTGAGGGCAGTCTTTCCATTGGAACCGTAGTTGATAACATTAACATCCTGGCACAAAGTGCACTGAGCTTTTCCCGGCAAGTTGATTTTAGCAAAAGCATCGCCAACTTTCAGTTTCACGTCTTGTGTCTTCTGGCCTTTCTCGTATTTCCAGCTCAATGATACAACTTCATCGAGCCAGTCGAATCTCCAGAGATTTTTCTTGTACTTCTACTGGTCAATTTCCCGGGATAGAACGGTTTCGTCTCGCTTTAGCTTCCTCATCAATTTGGCAAGTGGCTCGAAGCGATGTAAAAATGGCGCCGAATCATTCTCATACGGTATGCTTATACTGAATCCCCGATAGCTACGTTGAAACGGTGACTGTAGGAGACAAAGACACAAAGCGCGTTCCCATACGGATTGACCAGCAACAGTCTGACCGTTTTAGGAACCAACCGTTCAAGAATAGTATGGAATGGAGCGTCGCGATCAGCGGACCGGCCGAAAAACTTGGGTCTATACCTACATATACCCCAAAATTTTCTCAGCGGATTTGCACGAATCTCAAGAATGATCCCTGGAGCCTAAAAATTTACGGAATTCCGTAATTTTACGGAAGAATCCCATGTCTGAATTAAGGACCGGCTTTAGGCGGGTGTTCCTCTCAGCGTCGCAGTCTCCCTCAACCAGTCCGTCTAAAACTGCAACTGCATCAGACTGGGCGTCACCGTTGTCAATTCAATGCTCACTGGCTGAAACAGAGAATGATAACATACAACTTATTGAATGCAGTCAGGTAAATGGAAAATTTCCTAGATAAATTTTCATTTAATTAATATACTTACCCGAATCACATTAGCATTGAGTCACCTGAGATGCTTATCACTGAAAAACGCTTACCCGGCTAAAAACTTTAAAGGGAAGCAACCCCATCACCAAAACGAAAGTGAAAGTAGCTTTGGTAATGGGCCAGCACACCGGGAGTTACCTCCCATACGGGTGTGTGCCACGTCACTTCCTCTAGGAACACGTGCCTATTCTCATACGGCTTTAAAAATCTTAAAACCATACGCGGGGCAGGTGGGAGGGAATACAGTATGTGATTCGGGTAAGTATATTAATTAAATGAAAATTTAACTAGGAAATTTTCCATTAAATAACATATTCTTACTCCGAATCACATTAGCAGATAACATCAACAAGGCGGTGGGCTAGAAATGAATCAAAACTCACCATCAAGTTCTGGACAGGAACTGGCCTGCTGCTATGAGCGCTGGAAGGCTTCTGAAGCCATCCTGTCGAAGAGCCGAGACGTCCCGAAGATAAAAGTTTAAGAAAACATCTTCAGAACGCCAAAACGCAGTTGTCAGCACCTCCTCTAGACATCTGGAGCGCAGTACTGCCAGAGAGGATGCCCACGCCCTCATTTCATGAGCTCGGGCCGAGTCAAGTGGCAAGGAGGGCATGACCCCCCCCCTCTTTGTGCGAGTCCACTCATAAGCTTGCTTAATGAGCGAGGACACCCACCAGGCCAACGATACCTTCGACAAATCTTACTCGCGCCTAGAAAAGGGCGAGATAAACAGCAACTTCTGAGAACTAGACCGAAACGGCTGAGTCCGGGCTAAGTACAGACGAAGAGCCCTCACAGGGCAATTGACCGAATCAAGGTCATCCGGGACCAACGCGCTGATCAGAGCCTTGACTCTAACCAGCGGAGAGGCCTGCCCCGGAGACTGATTCTTGGCCAGGAAATCGGGACGGAAACGCAAAGATGCGGAACCGTCCGACTCAAAGGAGATATCTCCAGGCTGACCCGACAGGGCGTGGACCTCGCTACCCCGTCGGGCCGTTGCCAACAAAAGAAGAACCAGCGCTTTGCGAGTGACATTGAACAGAATGGCCTCGCTCAAAGGCTCAAAATCCGCAGAACATAGGAATTCCAGGATTAAAAACAAGTCCCACTTGGGAGCGGGCAAACGAGCTTTAGCTTCCTAAAGAGCAGCCCCTTTAATGACCGCAGCTATAACGCCCCCGACTCTAACAAACCGACCGATCTGCTTAAGAGTCGGCGAGATAGCGGAGCGCCGGACCCTCAACGAGGAGCCTGAGGCGCCCTGCGAAGACATGAAAGAGAGGTGGTTGGCGACCTGGATAGAGCGCGGAGCCACCGAACTCACCCCTGTAGCTGAACACCAGGCAGTCCATGCCTTCCAGTGGGAAGCATAAACTGACGAGGTGGACGCTCTATGCGAGCGAGCCACCAAGTCCAGACGGATGGAAGCCATCAGGAGAGGCAAAGTGGAGCGAATCTGAGCTTGGAGCTTGTCCACCCTTCTCTGAGAAGGCTGGACAGTCCACGCGACCGTGTCGAAAAACATCCCCAGATAAGTGAATGTCTGTGACGGGGTCAGCTCCGACTTTGCCCGGTTGATCGAGAACCCCAACAAGTTGGATTCTCGAAGAACCGTCAGGGTATCTTGCGAACAGCCGCTCTGGGACTGGTTCATGATGAGTCAGTCGTCCAGATAAGCCCGCAGGCGGATACCCTAGGACCTCACCAGTGCACAGACCTGTCTCACCACCATGGTGAAAATCCATGGTGCGAGGGACAGCCCGAAAGGGAGTGCGCGAAACTGGTAGATCTGATCTCCCCACCGGAAACGAAGCCATTTCCGGTCGGCCGGATGCATAAGAATGAAAGTATGCGTCCGTGAGATCGATCGAGGTCACCCAGTCTCCTGGGCGGAGAGAGTCTCGGACAGAGGCTGGCGTCTCCATCTTGAATTTTATCTCACTCAAGAAAGTGTTGAGGAGAGATAAATCCAACACGGGACGCCATCCTCCTGACGCTTTGGGAACGGCGAAAAGACGCCCTTAAATCCCAGGGAGCTATGGACCCGAACTCTCTCCACCGCGCCCTTCTGCTCCAGGGAGGCAATTTCCGACTGCAAGACGGAACGTGCTTCCTGCGAGAAGAGGGGCTTGAACCGCGGCGGCACTCGGGTAAGAGGCGCCTTTTCCTCCCGCCAGAGCAGGCGGAAGCCCGATCTCACCACTCCCACAATCCATTGGCTGTCTACTACCGACATCCAACGAGAAAGCGCACGGGAGGGGCCTCCCGCCATCACCAAGGTGGAAGGCGGGAGGGGGGTGAGATCGGGAGCGCTTCATTGAGGGTGTGGCTTACTCCCAGAGCCGCCACACCCCCTCCCCGATGCCGTCCTCTTCTTCCCGCCACGAGCGACCGGCAGAGCCTGCCGCTTCTGAGCTGGCTTGAGGTTCGACAATGTCTGAGCCTGCTTTTGCTTAGAAGGCTTAGACTGTTTCACCCCCTGCAGAGTGAAGTCGAGGAACTGACTGTCCTTGTTTGACTGAATCTCCTTCTGTCTGGCATCCATTGCCAGAGAACAGAAGCGAGATTCCTCTGAGACCGGGGAGACTCTCAAGGTCTCCCTAGTAGCCAGCTCCGTGAACTGGGACTGCGAGAGGAAGAGATCCCTCCTATAGAGGACCGCTTGAGTGTACTGTAGGGAGGAAAGACGCAATTGTTCCTCATTGACCTTGGCCAAGGCGGTAAAAAAGCGCAGAGACATCGTCCGCATTTTGTTCTTCACTGAGAGTGAAAGGAACCAGCGAATCGGTCAATGCCCGATACAGAGTCCGAACAAGAGTCTCCGCAACGGAGGACAGTTCGATCTGCCGACGTCCAACCTCCTCAGCAGAGAGGAGGGAAGCCTCAGAAACCGGCAGAACCGGATCATGCTTGATCGGTTTAGCCAGAAGAGGCAGCAATTCCCGGGGAACCGGAAGGGTAGCCCTAGGGAGTGCAAAAGACGCCAGCCAGCTCTGGCTCTGAGTGGGCAAGCTAAGCTTCCTATTGCCCGTAGGCACAAAGGAAGAGGCTTGAGAAGCCGACGCCACCCACTGCTGAGCTGATTCCGGAACTGGACCAAAAGGAAGCAGTAACGGAACAGGCACTGGCCGAATACCACTCCCCGCATGTGCTGGACGAACCAGCGAATGCGAAAGTTGGTAAGCCACTGACGGAGACTCGGCGAACCGGAAGGAAGAAACATCTTCCTGTGCCGGCCGGAAGTCCGTCATGGCCGAAGGAACGAACGGAGCGGAAGAGTCCGCAGCCACTACCCCTTCGGGGAAAAAACGAGACGCTACTTCCGCCGCGATGTCAAGAACAGACTTGAGCTTCGACGGAAACACGCCCCGAGACTCCTCGTTGACCACTGATGGAGCATCAGAATAGTCACACATGGAACCATGACCAAAACCACCAGTTCCGGAAGCAGAAGCATGCCCTGGCAAACCGGAAACCGGAATGCCTGTGCACGAACATCATCCTGCAACCCAGAACCTTGTGAAGGTAAGGGTAGGCAGGACGACCATCCGTAAAAACCGGAGCTGGATGAGCTGACGTCACTCCCCCATCCGAGTGGAGTGATGCCTGCTCAAGCCTAGGCACTAAATGGCCGGAAGGCGTACGCTGGAATCCACCCTCTGGTATCCGGAAGGAAGCACCAGAAGAGGAAGCAGCGTGTCCGGCCGAAACCGGAAGTGTAGCCGACGAAACCGCGCAATGCGGAATTGAAGGCTGCACTGGTTGACTTCATGATCCGGAAGGACCGGAAGTCAGTGAATACTCCATACTGCCGCAGCAGCCGCCATAGCGTGCCTGCGTGGACGGATCATCACTTCCGGCGAGTGCCGGTAGTGTAGCCGACAGAACCGCGCAATGCGGAAGCGAAGGCTGCACTGAAACCAAAAACACCAGTTCCGGAAGCAGAAGCATGCCCTGGCAAACCGGAAACCGGAAATGCCTGTGCACGAACATCATCCTGCAGCCCAGAACCTTGTGAAGGTAAAGGGTAGGCAGGACGACCATCTGCAAAAACCGGAGCTGGATGAGCTGACGTCACTCCCCCATCAGAGTGGAGTGATGTCTGCTCAAGCCTAGGCACTAACTGGCCGGAAGGCGTACGCTGGAATCCACCCACTGGTATCCGGAAGGAAGCACCAGAAGAGGAAGCAGCGTGTCCGGCCGAAACCGGAAGTGTAGCCGTCGGAACCGCGCAATGCGGAACTGAAGGCTGCACTGGTTGACATCGTGATCCGGAAGGACCGGAAGTCAGTGAATACTCCATCCTGCCGCAGCCGCCGTAGACGGATCATCACTTCCGGCGAGTGCCGGTAGTGTAGCCGACGGAACCGCGCAATGCGGAAGCGAAGGCTGCACTGGTTGACTTCGCCGTAGACGGATCATCACTTCCGGCGAGTGCCGGTAGTGTAGCCGACGGAACCGCGCAATGCGGAAGCGAAGGCTGCACTGGTTGACTTCGCGATCCGGAAGGACCGGAAGTCCGTGAATACTCCATCCTGCCGCGACCGCCTTAGCGTGCCGGAGCGGACGGATCATCACTTCCGGCAAGTGCCGGAAATGCGGCAGCCGAAACCGACTGCCGCCGCTGTTCGATCAAATCCAGGGCCTCGTAGGTTATCGCCGGAAATGAAAGATCAGCATGGTATCGGTCGTGACCCGATGCGAAAGAGCTGTCTCCCGAGAGAGAACGTCCAGGCGCCTCACGAGGGCTATCGGACCAGCTCTGCTTACCAGCCGCAGCTGAAGAGGGAGGACGCTGCTCCAAACCGGAAATGGAAGGCAAAGACACGGAAGCCAACGCCCGGACGTCACTGCCAGATGCCGGAAACGCCAAACAACTGGCGACGGAACGCTGGAACTCTGCCTGCACCAAGCTGCGGATTTCCGGAACCAGTGTCTAAAACAGAAAGGAACCAACGCACCCTGCACAGGTGCTAACAACGAGGACGAAGTCTCCGTAGTAGAGAACCGGAGCAGACGTAACAGTAGCGCTAGGCGCCGCAAAAGATAGCAGAAGTAGTAACAGCGCTAGGCGCCGAAATAGGTACAGACAACAAAGTGCTACGTTCTTGGTCTGTACAAGTAAAACTGCTTAAGAAGAAGCCTTAGGCTTAAATTTCCCCTTGGGGACCAACTTGCCACAGCGCTTGTCTGAATCAGACATGCTGTCAAATCCATGTAAACAACACGAAAACATTTTACTGAACGTAAGTCTAAACGACTGAAAACTCAGTAAAAACACACACTTTCGCGTCAACAAATTACGATAGCTACACTTGCCCGACAAAAAACAGAGGCACATAGAGCTAAAAACAAAGTCACACGAGCTAGTAAACTAACTCACACAACAAAATGGCGAAACACGCAAGTAACTGACACACAAGTCAACAACGCGTGGCAACGCGAAAAAATTTACTGACACGTAAGTCTAAACGACTGAAAACACAGTAAACACACACTCTTTCGCGTCACTGAACAAAAAACGATAGCTAAACTTGCCCCACAAAAACCGTGAGAGGCACGTAGAGCTACAAACAAAGTCACACGAGCTAGAAAACTAACTCACACAACAAAATGGCGAAACACGCAAGTCACTGACACGCCAGTCAACAACACGTGGCAACGCGAAAAAATTTACTGAAACGTAAGTCTAAACGACTGAAAACACAGTAAACACACACACTTTCGCGTCAACAAAATACTATAGCTACACTTGCCCAACACAGAAAGGGGCACGCAGAGCTACGAGCAAAGTCACACGAGCTAGCTAACTAACTCACACAACAAAATGGCGAAACACGCAAGTCACTGACACACAAGTCCGCAAAAAACGGACAACGTACAGTAACGAAAACAGCGCAAACAACCAACAACAAACGGGAACGAGCTCACCAAACTGTAGGCAAGGCGAGCAGAAAAGCTGGGTAACGTGGCCGGCGGGTGTCACTCAAACACACAAGGTCAGCCACAGAGCGTCAAAAAGTGAACCGTCCTCTCCGAGGTGAAAAAGACGTATGAGAATAGGCACGTGTTCCTAGAGGAAGTGACGTGGCACACACCCGTATGGGAGGTAACTCCCGGTGTGCTGGCCCATTACCAAAGCTACTTTCACTTTCGTTTTGGTGATGGGGTTGCTTCCCTTTAAAGTTTTTAGCCGGGTAAGCGTTTTTCAGTGATAAGCATCTCAGGTGACTCAATGCTAATGTGATTCGGAGTAAGAATATGTTATTTAATTTCAACATCAGGATATCCCAGTTATAAGGTCATATATTGTACTACGTTGCAAGCCCCTGGAGCAATTTTTTGATTAGTGCTTTTGTGAACAAGAAACAATTAACAAGTGGCTCTATCCCACCCCCCCCCCCCCCCCCCCCTTTCCCCGTCGCGATATAACCTTGAACGGTTGAAAACGACGTTAAACACCAAATAAAGAAAGAAAGAACATCAGGATACACAGCACAATGCATGTTTACTGCTCATCATGTAAAAACTAAAATGAACATGTTTTGTAAGTATGCAGGTTCCCAAACAGATGTCTACTATAAGTATAACAGAAATCCCCATTCACAAATTCCTACTTCACTGCTTTCAGGAGATGCATTAATCTGTTGGGCTTCAAGGTCCACTGATAACACGGTTTTACTGTTGGTATTCCATGTAATACTATAATAACTTACATTTTTATTTTATTAGGGTAGGTGTTTCAGTTAGCCGATATATATTATTATGATAATAATTATGAACCGCACATGCACACGCGCATGCAGATATATATGGAGTCTTACCTTTCAAATGTGGCTTGTTGTGCTTCTTGGTGACATGTCTTCTGAAACCGCTGATAGAGGCATAACTATTAACTGTTGGTGCAATCGGGACACTTGAAATTCTTCGCAGACGAACGTTGACGCTTTGCAGGAGGCGGAAGAACCGTTTCGCTTACGATTTCGTCACTTTCAGGTTCGGAACCGCTTTCACATCATTTTCCAAAAATGTACTCCAGTGGCAAGTCGTCCCACTTCAGAAAATCCTCTTTTGTCAACATCTGTTATCCCACAACAAGCGCTAAAATGTAAACAGGAAGCCGAACAGAATCGGTTAAATTGTATCTCCGGCAGAGAAGAGCTCTGCAAGGGATCGGGACGGTATTACACTTCCGCGGACCGCCGCGGACAGTTCGTGGCATACGCAGTTACCTTTTCCTGCGGTAGGCGACCATCCTCGCAGGCGCAGTGAAGAAGTTTCCTATCTATCTAATATAGGTCTATGTTCAACCCTAAGAATATTTCACATATATATCGTATACAAACTTGCACCACCCTTAACCTCCTAGATCCTTCCTAACACCATCACTAGTCTGATATACTCAACATACACCAAATTATGAAAAAAGAGTTTAAAATAAACTAGTTACAGCAGTCCCTCTCATGAACGGACACACACAGAGACACACAAACAACAGGATTGAGTCTATGCTAATCACTTCTTGTGGCTACTAAACAATAACAATAATAAACTCCTAATACTTCTTTAAACGTTCTGTAAAAAGGATTTGTATGAAAAGTGTTGAAAAGAAGAGATCAGATAAATCCTCAAGGCAATGAACACACTCACCATGCACTGACATACGAAAGCAGCCACACAAACACAGCACAGAGGAGGGTGTGCAGATGCTTTGCAAGAATAAACTTGAAAACCAGTTTGAATAAATAGCAGCAGATAAATAGCTGCATGTCATAATCATGTAATTTATTTCTTCTTGTCTGGCTTTAGAGAATGCATGCCGATCATGTGGCATGGCAGTGACTTTTCACTCTTCAGTCGGAAATACACTGTACATAACACCAGCTCCCAGTCCCACTCTCCCTCACTAATGCCTACCCCAAGCCTGCATGATGCTTGGAAATTGTGTGGAAGAGTACCTCTATTTCTCTCCAATGCTCTTCCTGCTGACATGCAGTGACACCGGACACCCCACAGAGTTTAGCCAGCTACCCCTCCACCCCCCCCCCCCCCTCTCTCTCACTCCCTCATGTACTGTTTGGGGCTGTGGCCAGAGAGGCCGCGCAGCTGCACTGTTCACTCAGAGGGGGTGCGTTGCATAGGCAGAGCGCCACAGAACGTTTGCGAACGTTTTCTAGGCAACGCATAGTTTTGTTGTAGCGCTCGCGAGCGTTAGCAAGCGCTTGGAACGAGTACCATTGTCTGGGGTCACTGAAGCGTAACAATGGCGACCGCTCGCCGAGAATGGTCTTGGCAACGGGTGTTTGCGGGGAGCATTCTGTAACGTACCTGAGAGGTGGCACGCCAGAAACTATTGCACTGTACTGAGCTTGCCGGTTGACTCTCTCTCTGTCTCTTTCTCTCTATCGCAGTCTCTCTGTCTTGCTTGCTCTCTCTCTCTTTCTCTGTCTCTCAGTCCCTCTGTGCCTGTCTCCCTGTCTACGTCTCTGTCTCTGTTTTTCATTCATTCTTTCTTTCTCCCTTCCCTCTCCCTATGTCTTTCTCTTTCTTTCCATCTCTCTCTAAATCTGTCTGTCTCTCTTTGTGTCCGTATGAAAGTCTCTCTCTCTTATCTTTTTTGCTCTCTTTCTATCTCTCTCCCTTTCGCTCTCTCTTCCCCTCCTCATCTCTTTCTCTCTCTCTCACTCTCTCTCTCTCTTTCTTTCTCTCTCTCTCTCTCTCTCTCTCTCTCTCTCTCTCTCTCTCTCTCTCTCTCTCTCACTATCTCACAAACAAACACACACACACACACACACACACACACACACACACACACAGACATACACACACCCACACACACACATGCACAGATACAGAAGCACACACACACACACACACATAGGCAAACATAGACACGTATAAACACACACTCGCAGACACTCGCAGACACGCGCGCGCACATACGCACGCATGCATACACACTCATACTCACGCACACACACACGCATGTACACATACAGACAGATGTTGTACATACATATACACACACACAAGCACACACACACACACACACACACACACACACACACACACACACACACACAGACCGAACGTGTGTACATGAGTGCGTGTGCGCACGCGTGACTGCAAGTGTGTGTGTGTGTGTGTGTGTTTGTGTGGGTTTGTGTGTGTGTGTGTGTGTGTGTGTGGATGTGTAAAGCACCTGTGTGTTTGTGTGTGTATGTGTGTGTGTGTGCGTGTGTTTTATGTGTGTGTGTGTGCACGCGTGTGTGTGTTTGTGTGTGTGTATAAGGTTGTGCGTGTGTGTGTGTATGTGCGCGCGTGTGTGTGTATGTATGTGGGTGGGTGTGCGTCTGGGTGTGTGTGTGTGTCTGTGTATGTGTCTGGGTTTATGCCGTAAAGGCATGTTTGTGTGTGTGTGTGTGTGTGTGTGTGCGTGTGTGTGTGTGCGTGCGTGCGTGCGTGCGTGTATGTGTATGTGTGTGTGCGTTAGTATGTATGAATGTGTGTTAAGGGTGGTTTGTGTGTGTGTGTATGTGTTTGTATGTGTGGTTGGGCGTGTGCATGTGTGGTTGTGTGTGTGTTTGTGTGTGTGTGTCTGTGTGTGCTTGTTTATGTGTGTTTGTGTATGTGTGTGCACGTGTGCATTTATGCGTGTGCATGCTAATGTGTGTGAGTGAGTGCGCGCGTGTGCATGTGTGTGTGTGTGTATTTATATGTGTGTATGTGTTTGTAAGTGTGTGTGTACGTGTGTGTGTGTGTCTGTGTGTGTGTGTGTATTTGTATTTGTATGCGCGCGCCCGTCGCGATATAACCTTGAATGGTTGAAAACGACGTTAAACACCAAAGAAAGAAAGAAAGAAAGAAAGTATGTGCGCGCACGCGCGTGTGATTGTGTGAGTATGTATGTGTGTGTGTGTGCGTGTGTGTGGTGTGTGTGTGTGTTCGTGTTAGCTTGTTTGAGTGCGTGTGTGTGTGTGTGTGGTGTGTGTGTGTGCATGTGTGTGTGTGTGGGTGCGTGCGTTAGTGTGTGTGAGTGTGTGTTAAGGGTGATGTGTGTGAATGTATATGTTCGTGTGCGTGGATGTGTGTGTGTGGGGGGGGGGGGGGGCTGTGTGAGGTTGTGTGTGTGTGTGTGTGTGTGTACGTGTGTGTGTGTGTTTGTTTGTTTCTGGGTGAATGTATGTGCATGTTTGTGTTATGGTGTGTGTGTATGTTTTGCTTTTTTCACGAGATCGAACTTATGATTGAAAAGGCTGACGACCACAAACATTCACAGAGAGAAGAATGCGTGCAGAAAGTGACTCATGCGGGTTATTGTGATGTCTCTCTCTGTCTGTCTCTGTCTCTGTCTCTCTCTCTCTGTCGCTCTCTCTCTCTGTCTCTCTCTCTCTCTCTCTCTCATTCACACACATTCTTTATGTTCGTCTGTCTCTCCGTCTCACCATTCTCTCTCTTTCTCTCTGCCTTTCTCTCTCTTTGTCTCTCTCTCTGTCATTCTATCTCTCTCTCTCTTTCTGCCCCCCCCCCTCCCTTCCAATTTCCGTGTAATGAATTGTGTGGGTGTATTTGCTTGTGTGTTTTGGTAGTAACATACGCTACTGCATGGCACTTTAAGTGTGTCATCTTGTATTTGCTGCAAGGTCGCGTTATCTGCTTTTTTCACGAGATCTGACTTAAGATTGAAAAGGCTGACGTTCACAAAAAGTCAGAGCGAGAAGAATGCGTGCAGATAGGGACACGTGTGTGTGTGTGCGTGTGTGTGTGTGTGTGTGTGTGTGTGTGTGTTTGTATTGATGTGTGTGTTACTGTTTGTGTATGTTAATGTGTGAGTGAGTGCGCGCGTGTGCATGTGTGTATGTAAACATATCTTTGGGTGTGTGTTTGTGTGTGTGTGTGTGTGGGGGGGGGGGGGTTACGCGCGCGTGTGTGCGGAAGGACGAGAGGGAGAGGGGGGGGGGGGGGGCGAGAGAGAGACAGATAGAGAGATCGAGAAAAAGAAAGAAAGGAAGGGAGAAACAGACAGATGAACAGAGAGAGAAAGAGAGATAGAGACACAGAGAGAGAGAGAGAGAGAGAGAGAGAGAGAGAGAGAGAGAGAGAGAGGGAGACAGAGAGATAGAGAGAGACAGACAGACATACATCGAGACAGAGAGAGAGAGAGAGAGAGAGGGAGAGAGAGAGAGAGAGAGAGAGGGGGAGAGAGAGAGGGAGAGAGAGAGAGAGAGAGAGAGAGAGAGAGAGAGAGAGAGAGAGAGAGAGAGAGAGAGAGAGCGCACGCGGGCTTTTTTCTCCTAATCATTCCCCTTTAATCGAAAATTTTTAATTAAATTTTCATTTGATTAATATACTTACCCAAATCACATATTTAGCATTGACGCAGGTTGACTGAAAAAACGCTATCCCGTCTATAGTATAAGGGAAGCAACCCAAGCAAAAAAGTAGCAAGCTTGCTACCCAGGGTTGCCTCCCGTAGCGTGAGTCACGCCACAGATCTCGTACCCAATACGAGACACCCTCATTCGACTTCTAGAATACAAAGAAACTAAAAGCGGGGAAGGTGGGAGGGAATTACCTATGTGACTCGGGTAAGTATATTAATCAAACGAAAATTTAATTAAAAATTTTCGATTAAATTACATATTCTTACTCCGAGTCACATATTTAGCAGATAACTCCAACAAGGTGGTGGGTAAGAAAGAAAAATTCAAACTCACTCTTATGTTCTGGAGAGGCATTGCCCCGCTGCCACCAAGGCAGGGAGGGTCCGTGAACCGTCACGGCATACAGCGGCGATGTCTCTCAAGTAGAACGAAATGAAGACGTCGTCCGAGCGCCAGTATGCTGTGCGCAAGACGTCATCGAGTCTTCGAGACCTCAAAACGGCCAATAAAGATGCCCACGCCCGGGACTCATGCATTCGGGCAGAATCGAGAGGAAAGGCAGGCTGAGCCCCCCCCCCCCCCCCCCCCCCCCTTTGTGCCAGACTCCACACATAAGCTTGTTTTATGAGAGCTGACACCCACCTGGCCAAGGTAGTCCTCGTAATGTCTTTCTCCATAGACGTATTCAAGGAAATGAAGAGGAGCTTCTGCGAGCTCGACCGAATGGGCTGAATGCGAGCTAAATAGGCCTCTAGGGCCCTAACCGGACAATTGACCATATCCGGGTCATCCTGCGCCACGATATGGGACAGAGGCTGGTCCGGTGTCTGATTCTTGGCCAGAAAGGCCTCCCGAAAATGTAAAGACAGAGAACCGTCCTGCTCTCGGGCAATGTCCTGAGGACTGCCCGAAAGAGCGTGGATCTCGCTACCTCTGCGGGCCGAAGCCAGAAGTAGCAAGAACAGAGCTTTACGAGCAAGGTTCGCGAGGCTAGAGCCCTCCAGAGGCTCGAAATCCGCCGAGCGCAAGAACTCAAGGACAAGGAAAAGGTCCCACTTGGGCAGAGAAGAGCGCTTGACGTCCTGTAAAGACGCGCCCTTAATAACCCCAGCAACAACTCCACTAACATTGATGGTATGACCAATCTGTTTAAGAGTCGAGGCGATCGCCGACCTGCGAACCTTCAAAGAGGAGGAAGAAGCCCCACAGGAAGACAAATCCGCTAAGTTGTTGGCGACGTGCATAGTACGAGGAGCCACCGGATTCAGCCCATGAGACTGACACCAGGTGACCCAGGCACGCCAGTGCGACGAATACACTGAGGAGGTGGAGGCCCTATGTGAGCGCTGCACCAACTCCAAAGTGCGGTCGGAAGCTCCAGACCGCCTCAGAGCGGACCTCACAGTCTCCACACGTGAAGATTGAGAGACTGCGGGTGCTCGTGAGGAACTCCGGTGCGAGGCTGAACGAGTTCGCCTCTTACCAGAGCGAAAGGAATTGGAGGGCCGCGTGCGAGTCTCAGAAGGTCCGGAAACCAGGGCTGAGACGGCCACAGCGGGGTGACCAGAAGCAGAGACGGCCTCTCCAATTCCGCCTTCCTGAGGACTTGGCTGAGAAGCTGGAAGGGCGGAAAGGCGTAAGCCTCCAGCCCTGTCCAGGGGATGTCCAAGGCATTGGTCTCCCACGCTTCCGGATCCGGGAAGGGAGAGACAAACACCGGAAGGCGCCTGGAGAATCTGGTGGCGAAGAGATCCACCACAGGCTTCGGGGCCACAGCCCAAAGGCGGAGTAGGGCACCATGCGTGATGGTCCATTCCGCCTGCAACACCCTGTCGGAGCGGCTGAGCGCATCCGCCAGCGTGTTGAGACTCCCTGGCAGGTAACGCGCCGAGAGAGAGATCCCCCGCTGGGCGCACCAGGTGAGGATCTCGCACGTTCTGCGGGAGAGAGTGGGGGACCGCGAACCTCCCTGCTTGTTCACATAGGCAGCCACTGTGGTATTGTCTGTGAACAGACGCACACGCTTAGCCGCCAGGGAAGGGAGGAACGCGACCAGAGCAAGAAACACGGCCTCCAACTCCAGCGAGTTGATATGCCATGTGCTCTGTTCCACAGACCACAGTCCGGAGGCCGTGAGCCGGTCCGTGTGAGCCCCCCACCCCAGCAGGGACGCATCTGTGAAAAGGTCCATGCTGGGAGGGGGGGGAACAATGGGAACCCCCCTGCACACCCATCCCGAGTCCAGCCACGGGAGGGTTGCAGTCTGGAACCAATCCCCTAGGGGAACCAGAGTGTTCCAATCCACGCAAGGAGAGTCCACAAACGGCTTCAGCGCGTGCTGAAGCGGGCGTTTGTGAACTCTCCCCAGTGGAACCAGAAGGGCCATGGACTCCATCTGCCCCAGGATGGAGGCCAGAGTCCGGAGCGAAGCCCGCAGGAGAAGCGAAGTAGAGCGAATGAGAGCCTGAAGCTTGTCCACCCGCTTCTGCGAAGGTTGGACAGTCCAGGTGACCGTGTTGAACGTCATCCCCAGGTAAGTGAATGACTGAGACGGCACGAGCTCTGACTTCGCATGGTTGACCGAGAATCCCAGCAAGCTGGCCTCCCGGAGAACCAAGAGAGTGTGCTGCGTACAGAGAGCCTCGCTCTGGCCCATGATGAGCCAGTCGTCGAGGTATGCTCGCAGACGCACCCCCTGTGACCTCACCAGTGCGCAGAGCTGCCTCACCACCATGGTAAAAATCCATGGGGCGAGGGACAGCCCAAAAGGGAGTGCGCGGAACTGGTAGACTTGACCGGCCCACCGGAAACGGAGCCATTTCCGGTCGGCGGGATGCACCAGAATGTGGAAGTACGCATCCGTCAAGTCTATCGAGGTCACCCAGTCTCCTGGGCGGAGAGCGTCCCGGACCGAGGCAGGCGTCTCCATCTTGAACCGGATCGTTCTCAGGAACGTGTTGAGAAAGGAAAGGTCCAGGACAGGACGCCAAGCTCCCGAAGCCTTGGGGACCGCGAAAAGCCGTCCATAAAACCCCGGGGAGCTGTGGTCCGAGACCGCTTCCACCGCGCCCTTCTCTATCAGTGAGGCAACCTCCGACTGGAGGACGGCCTTTGCCTCCTGTGAGAAGGGGGGCCTGAAGGCTGGAGGACACCTGGTAAGAGGGGCCTTGTCCCCCAGCCAGAGCAAGCGAAATCCCGACTTCACAACACCCACTACCCATCGGCTGCGTACGGCGGCCAGCCAATGTGGAAGTGCCCGAGCAAGGCCCCCCGCCATCACCAAGGTGGAGGGCGGGGGGGGGGGCGTGAAGCCGGGAACGCTTCATTGGGGGTGGGGCTTTCCGCTGGAAGAGCCCCTACCCCTCCCCGAAGCAGATCTCTTGCCCGACCCGCGGGAAGAGGCACTAGATCTTTTCCGGGAAGCAGGGTGCGCCTGAGCAGAGGTCTTAGCCTGTTTGTGCTGAACCTGCTTAGGAGCAGCCTGCTTTTGCTGCTTCAGGGACTGAAGCGCAAAAGAAGAGAACTGCTGTTCCCTGTTGGTGTCAATCTCCTGCTTCCTGGCATCAGAGGCCAGGTTGCCGAAGAGAGCACCGTCCACCAAGGGCAACGATCTGAGAGTGTTTCTCGTCGACTCCTCAGAAAACTGGGAGTGGGCGAGAAACAAGTCCCTTCTGCACGAGACAGCATGTACGTACTGCAGAGAGGACAATCTCATTTGCTCCTCGTTCACCCTTGCCAGCGTGGAGAGGAGAGTGGATACGTCCTCCGAATCTTGCTCCTTACTCAAGGTAAAGGGAGCCAAAGACTCGGTAAGAGCACGCGAAAGCGCCCGAAGGATAGTCTCCGAAATGGAACTGAGTTCCAAGAGCTGCCTTCCCACCTCCTCAGAGGACAGGAGAGACTGCTCCGAAAGAGGGAGAACGGAATCCTTCTTCAAAGGCTTCGTCAAAAGAGGGAGCAACGCCGGTGTGACCGGTAGCGGTGCACGCGGCAGAGCAAATGACGAAAGAAGGTTCCGTGAAGCCTTAGGCCAAGGCAACTTCCTTTGAGCCGCCAAGGGCACGAAGAAGTCTGCCTGTGTTGCAGCAGCCAAGTAAGGCAAAGCAAGCTCCGGAGCTGTGCCGTACGGCACCAGAAGCGGAACAAACGAGAAAGCTGAAAAGCCACTGACGGTGATTCTTCAAACCGGAAGTAGCTATCCTCCTCCTTCGCCCACCGGAAGTCCGCCATCGCCGACGGACCAGACGCCGAAGGCGTGGCCGAAGACGAAGCCCCTTCCGGGAAATATCGCGAAGTGACTTCCGCGGCAGCTTCTAGCGCAACTCTGAAGCTGGCCGGAGCCGCCGATGGCAGCTGCTCCTCGTCCACGGACCCAAGGTCCGAAACACGACCTGAAGGGGACGGCTCATAGCCAAAGGAACCCGACAAATGACGCTGCGAGGAAAGGCCGGAAGCCAAACGCCCATCCTGTTGGTCATCAACGAAACTCATCCCCTGGCTGAGAGGAGGGTGAGAGACATCAACAACCGAAGGCAGCTGAAGAGAGGAGCTGGCAGTCACCACTGGAGTGGATGGCTGCTGCTGTCCCAACAGAGGCAAAAAGCCTGAATGCCCAGGAGAACAACCGTATTCGAAATTCACCGGCGACCCAACGGAAACAGCGGGAACCGAACCGGAAAAACTGGGAGGCGCCGGAAGTGCAGACGCAACAACATAGCTATGCCATGGCTGGTGCTGAGGAGTCTTCCAGCTACAACCCGGAAGCCCTAGGCCAGAACCGGAAGTGACAGAAGACTGTGCACGACCGGCTTGACCCACACTTCCCGCCCAGGCAGGAAGAGCAGCTGCCGAAAATGGCTGCTGTAACAGGGCAAGGCTCGAACCGGAAGGGACCATGGGCTGTCCGCAAACCAGTGAACCAACACTTCCGGCCGGAGCCGGAAGAGAAGCTGCCGCGAACGACTGCTTACGTAAAGCGTAGCTCGAACCGGATGGGACCATGGTCTGTCCGTTTTCCAGTGAACCACTACTTCCGGCCGGAGCCGGAAGGGAAGCTGCCGCGAACGACTGCTTACGTAAAGCGCAGCTCGAACCGGATGGGACCATGGTCTGTCCGCTTTCCAGTGAACCACTACTTCCGGGAACCGGAAGTGCAGCTGCCGAAGACGGCTGCTGCGAGCACATACCTTGCATTGACCGCATCCCCGAAGGGACCTGCTCAGGTGCACTCCCGCAAGCAGAAGCCACCGAGCGCCGGCCAAGAAGAGAAACGCCTCCCGGTGAAAGGAATCCAGAGACATCACGGGTGCCAGCAGGCTGGGCAGGTGATCCGGAAACGCCAGGAACAAAGGAAGCCAACGACCGAGGGTCGCACACCCCCGGGAGGGAGGCAGAGCTGGTCACAGGATCCGCACGCGACATTTCTGTACGGACAAGAGTCCGAATCTCTGGAATCAAAGAAGACAAAAGGCTAGCAACAAGAGCGCCAGCCTCCGGCGCAGGTACAGGGTTAGAAACGGACGCGGTAGCAGCCGTACCCGCCGCCCGAGAGCCAGACGAAGTCTCCTCCGGTGCCGAAATAGGCACAGAAAAGACAGAGTTAGTCTTCGGATCAGAAACATGAACCATGGGGTTCTTAGAAGAAGAGGTGGAAGCCGAGGACTTAGGTTTACCAGGGCCCTTGCCCTTACCCTCGGCCTTCGCCGCTCGCTTTTTCTCACTATCGGACATGCTGTCACGCGAGAAAAACAAACTACTGAAAAGTAAACAAGTCTCTAGGACGTAAAACTTCAGCAGAATAAACTAGCACTAACAAACAAGCTACCAAAGCAGCTAACAAATGCTACTGGTAAAACGCTCAAAGTCCGTAGCACGGACCCAAACTAACCAGCAAAAAACACCACGTGCTAGCGAAAAATGGCGACCAAAATGGCGGCCACAACAACAAACTACTGAGCAAAATTCATAAGTCCGGCGGACGAAAATTTCTCAGCAGAATGAACAATGCAAACAACAACAATGCAAGGAACAATCTCACCAGCTAGAAACAGCTAGGAGCAGACGGGGAGCCGAGGCCGGTGGGTGTCAAGCAGACAGCAAAAACGGCCTATGAGCGAAATCAAAGCACGACCTGTCTCTCTGGCTGAAAGGAGTCGAATGAGGGTGTCTCGTATTGGGTACGAGATCTGTGGCGTGACTCACGCTACGGGAGGCAACCCAGGGTAGCAAGCTTGCTACTTTTTTGCTTGGGTTGCTTCCCTTATACTATAGACGGAATAGCGTTTTTCAGTCAACCTAGCATCTCGACTGCGTCAATGCTAAATATGTGACTCGGAGTAAGAATATGTAATTTAATCAACCTTTATTGACTGACATGAAGACCACATGACAACACTTTTTCACGAATCGACAAGAAATCCAACTGTCAAATCTGGCCACCACAAAACAAGAAGAGCAAACGCTCGATCGAGTCACTTTCGCAGTTCTGAATATTATATGAGGCATCAGATGGACAGGAAGAAATTGCTATTCACAACACAATGAGTCACGTTCACATAAAATTTGAGCCCGGTCACTTTTATAGTTTCCGAGAAAAGCCCAACGTTAAGTTGTGTGTTGCCGAACAGAAAAGGCTAGTTATCTCCCTTGTTTTTCTGATAACGTTCGTAAAAGGCTACAGATGTAAATACTTTGATGTAAAGAATAATCCTACAAAGTTTCAATCACATCCGATGAACTTTGTCAAAGATATAAAATGTCTAATTTTTCCTTTGACGCTGACCTGACCTTGAAAAAGGTCAAAGGTCAACGAAACCATCGTTAAAGTGTAGAGGTCATTGGAGGTCACGACTAAACAAAATATGAGCCCGATCGCTTTGATAGTTTCCGAGAAAAGTCCAACGTTAAGGTGGTGTCTACGGACGGCCGGCCGGACGGCCGGCCGGACAGACTAACACTGACCGATTACATAGAGTCACTTTTTCTCAAGTGACTCAAAAAAAGGAAAGGCCCTGCTTCTCCACGTGGGGTACGAAACTCAAACACACACACATGACAGATATCCTGAGGCCCAATGCATAGCGTCACCCCTAAAATGTACTCATGGACTGAGCTGCAAGCGATTGGACTCGTCTACTTTGGTCAGTGCGGGTAGGGAGGGCTGTTCCAAGTACAAAGCGACTGTTCGCATGATCGCTCCTAATATGCATGCATGGACTCGGCCGTCAGCGAAGAGATGGGTCCATTTACTTGAAAGTGGGTAGAGAGGGTAGAATTGAGTTCGCTGCGAACAGTTCGCCGCGAACATAGCGTTGCTTACAACATGAAAACTTTTTGTCTCTTCGCGAACAGAACGTCCGCTCTATGCAACGCACCCCAGTTGACTGTGTCCTAACTTTTGACAAAGCAAGACAACGGAAGGGTTCACAGATTAGGCAACCGACTCACTGGTCAAGGCTGAGGGGAAACAAGGGTATCTTGTCAATGAAAGAGGTTACACACAGACACACGATGCTGAGAACTGTGGCCGGTTTTTCACTCTCTTTCGCTCAGGACCTTCATCGACTGTGGTTTCTGTTGTTTACGTCCAACAGACAAGAATAAAGAGCACAGTGCAGTTTCATGTTGGCATCTTCGCATACTCCACTCCTGACCAAAACTACCCCCCCCCCCCCCCCTCCTGATGGGTACACGTGCACTCAAGTTATCAGTGACTGTCATCACGCCATTGCGGCTGTGATCTTTGTACCAAGAGCCGTACTGCTCTGTTATCGATTTTGTTGTGGTGAAAATTTGACGATGGTCTGTCCGTACATTGCTGTTGGGACCAAAAATTAGTGTTCGCGTCCACGTTTTGCAGGTGTCCGTTTAAGGGGGGACAAATATAGAAGGAAAACACTCCGTGCCGAGCAAATGTGTCCGTACATGTCAGGTGTCCGCTCACGCCGGGGGACCGTACATTGCAGGGACTGCTGTATTATTAATTAACTATAATTATCAATTAACTATAATTATCAATTTTCTTGACTCAATTCTACACACACACCCACAAACACACACACACTTGTGCACATAAATATGCAAACACACACTAGCCACGCGTGCGAGATTTCACTTTTTTGAAGTCTGATCAGTCTTTTGAAAGGCATTAAAAAGTGCCACTTATATTTGGTATTAGAACCCAGGAGAGGCCACAAAATCACATTTAAAATGACATTTGTTTTCGGTCGGGGACAGACTACCAACAAGCGCCCCGTACCCCGGCAGTTCCAAGCCAGCCCCTGGACCCCTGCCTCATATTTTTCAGTCAATCTGTTTTTCATAGGTTTCACCCATGGCATTGTGGTACGAGAGCATATGTTAAATATATTACAACAGAACCTTCTCTAGTGATTACCTGTTTATAAATTGTCACCCCAAATAATCCTGAACAGGTTTTACCATAAAACTTACCAAATAACTTTTTATGCAGGCAGTCAGTTTTGGCCCCAATTCATAGTTTCAACCTGTAGTCTACTGTAAATTATGACCACTTACCGTCATCAAATTTTATCACTGTACATGTACCATTTTTAAGTGATAATTAAAGTCAAACGCTATACACTTTAGTTTTCACTCTGTCTGTCTGTTTGTCCAGACTTAAATTAAATTAGATCTCTGGTACTTATGATGGGTCAATTGAGATTCAAAAATTTCCATAGTAAATTTTCATTTGATTAATATACTTACCAATTCTCATAAATGCATTGACTTCAATCTCACATGCTTGATGTCGAAACACTACTCAAATTACTAAAAAACAGACGTTGCTATGACCTGACCCCACTTGGAAATTAAGTAGCGGGGACGGTTGGGAGGGTATTAACTATGAGAATTGGATAAGTATATTAATCAAATGAAAATTTACTATTGAAATTTTCGATTAAATTACACATTCTTATCGCAATTCTCATAAATGCAGATTGCTCCTAAAGGCGGAGGGAACTTACTTATGTCCCTGAGAGAACCTGTCCTGCAGAAACTAACGAGGGCAAGGAAACTCGCTTTCCCCGGGGAGAAAGCAGCCCGAATTTCCATGAGGGTAACCTCACTGGACTGTAAATCTTATCCAATCCAATCCAATCCAAACGGCCCCGTCAAGTCAAGAGCAGGAGGTGTCCAGGAGGTAAAAATTAATGAACACGTCATCAGACTGAGCTGTTGGCAAAACTTCGCCTAGGCGACCGGAACGCCACACAGCCAGAGAAGAACCCCAGGCTCTGGACTCCTGAACCCCTGTAAAGGACATAGGGAGGACTGAACCCCCCCCCCCCCCTTTTTTTCAACAAGCCACCACTCATAGGCCTGTCCTATGAATGTAGCAATACTTCTTGTGAGAGTCAATTTAGAGATGTCTCTGTCACTATAGTGTTAAGAGATAAGAACAGGAGCTTTTGGCTCTTAGTTCCAATTGACTTAGCGCCCGGAGCGAGAATCCTCCCGAGAGGAGGGAATCAAATCCCGGAGGAGATTGACCAGGTTTATGATTCTTGGCAAGGAAATCAGGCCGAAAATGCAGCGAAACGGAATCATTACGTTCAAAGTCTACATCCTCCGGTAACCTAAACCCCAATAGCGCATGGGTCTCGCTGCCCTTGAGGGCTGAGGCCCAGAGTAAGAGGAACAAAGTCTTACGCGTTAAGTCTAGCAAACTAGCCGAGTGTAAGAGCTCAAAATGCCAAAGAACGCAAAAATTCCAAAACCAGAAACAAATCCCAAGAAGGGACAGGGGTACGCCTCTTAACCTCTTCCAACAAGGTCCTTTGATCATGCCCGCAAAAGCGCCATGAACATCGATAGAGAGGCCTATTTGTTTCAAAGTAGCTGAGATAGCCGAAACGCCGGAACCTCTGAGAAGAGGCCAAGCTGCCCAGAGCCGATAAGAAAAAGAGGTGATTAGCCACCTGGATTGAGCGGGGCGCTAAGGAGTTGAACCCCTGCTCTATACACCACTTGGCCAAAGAAGGCCAATGAGAGGCATACACTGAGGAAGTGGAGGACCTATGTGCTTCATGCACCCAGTCCAGCGTCAGAACGGAAGCACCCATCTGACAGAGGATTGAGGCTAAGGACCTCGCAGAGATCTGCTGTGTGCCAGCCTGGCAGAGATAAGAGCCTAAAGCCTCTCTATTCTCTCCTGTGAAGGACAAACCTTCCAAGAGACAGTGTCGAACGGCATGCCCAGGTAGAAAAACTCTGGGATGGTGACAGCTCGGATTTTGCCTGGTTTACTGAGAACCCCAGGTAAAGAGCCTGGTTCAACACGATCTGAATGTGCAGCTGGCAAGCTGATTGACTCTGATACAAGATCAACCAGTCACCGAGGTACGCCCAGAGACGAATACCTCTCTGTCTGATCAGAACACACAACACACTATTCCATTCCATGCACGCTCAGCTGGAGTTAAAAATAGCTCGCCAAAGCAACCTCCATCCTGCCTATTAAACTCTCCCTTCCCCTTTCCCTGTCTTTCCCACACACTGCCACTGGCGCTTGAACTGAGAAATGCTGAATTCACCGTGGGCGGCTGGCAAACACAGCGATAAGCTGATGCCGAAGGCTGGCTCGCTCGCTGTGTACCTGTGTACTGGCAATCAGTCTGTGAGCTGCTGATAATAAACACCTGCTTGCGCTTTAACATCCGGAACTCCCGCGAAGTGCCATAATATTTAGCAGAAGACAACACAGAGGATACTACTTGTCAGTTATACAGTGGTCGCCGCTTAAAAAAGCCACTTCTGGACCGACGAAAAATGGCTTTAATAAGCGGCGGATTTATTAACCGGCGGTCCAGGAATATGTCATTTTCGAAAGAAAAAAAATCTCTTTTCTTTACGTTACTCAGTCACTTTCTTTCGTCATTTACACTTGTTTGAATCTAAACAAAACTTAACGAAGGATGTTGAACTTTTGTTTTAATTATGTACATGTACGTGTACTTTGATCACTACGGTACATCAATAATTTCACTGTCACCGTCACGAATCATTACTCGGCAGAGAAGAACGATTTTATGAGTGTTTGTTTGTTGGTCGTCTTCCACATCTACATGATTTCTCTGAGAAAACTGGCTTTAATAAGCGGCGGGTTGGGTTTATTAACCGGCTTTTACTAATACATAAGATATAGTGATAAATCCGGACCGTCTGAAATCGGCTTTTATAAGCGGCTGGCTCTATTAACCGCGGTTTTATTAAGCGGCGTCCACTATATTCAAGTACATAATTATACCATACTTTACAGATCTGAAAAACACATCGATGCTTCAGTTAAATCAACAGAAAACCCAACATCTCAAAGCACGGCACAATCTATAAGAGGACAGAAGACAACACGTACAGTAAACAAAACATCTGAATCAGTGTGCCACAATAAAAGAACATAAAATAATGAAAAAAAGACCAAGGTAATCCCTAAGTACACTGATATATCGTCCTTGTCCGATTAAAACCTCGTAACTCGATTTTTTGCAAAATCGACTTTTTTACATCAAAATAATCAGCGATTTTTTTCGATTTTTTGGTTATTCTGCTGAAAGCCTGAGTTCGTTGGAAGTCAGTAAAATATGGGTGCAAAAATACCTCGTATATCAATTCGTCAAAACCCCGAACCAAAATAACACGTAACTTGAGTTACGAGGTTTTATTTGGTCGCGTGTTTTTCAGTTTTGGCCGATGAAAACCTCGTATGTCGACTTACGAGTTTTCTCATATCAAAAAACGGCGGCAACTGAACCATTTCCGCGAGATACGAGGTTGCGGTAAAATGTCCCTGCACTTTGAGATTAGGTAAAATTCATTTTACACGTCATTAATAACGCTAGAAATACCCAAATTGACGTAAGCACTTCGTACTGAAATGACATATCACTACAATGGTTACTGCTGAAATGGATTTTTTGTTGTAGTATTAATTTTTCTCTTACTGTGTATGGAATTCGAAAAGCAAAGAAGGAGTCATTACTTTAGTTTCCTGACAAATCTACTTCATAATTATCTTTAATTCTGATTTTGTTTATATATATTTGAATATGTGTGTCGGTCAATCTGTCACGTACTGAGGTTCTGTTCTAGTGTGTCATGGCTGGCAGTGGATCCTTCACACCTGAAAGCCAACTCTCTTCGATGGAAGATCTTCGGTGGGTGTGCAGTGTGTGCTTGACTGAAAGTTCTACACCATGGGATTTGGAAACTGAACTTATCACAGGAGACAGCACAGTTCTTATTGACTCAGATGGCATTTCATGGGTTTACTGTGTTCACTGCCATGGACAGTTTCATGTGGAATGTATTGTCTCAACAACTGTAAAGCACGGCGAGAATTTTATCTGTTCGACTTGTTTGCATTAGGAGTCATAGCTGAAAAGGAATTCAGAATGATCGTGCACTTTGTGAAGAGTCTTTGAAATTTGGCATGGTGGTAGGTATGGACACAAGGTTTTCAAAAACCATCGCAAACAAATTGAGCTCGACCTCGATTGGTCTGTTTGCGCAAAATCCAATATGGCCGCCACCCGGAAAAAGGACTGCTAAATTACACCCATTGTTACCACTACAGCATTGAGAAATACAACTTTTCACATGTGTTTTAGTGCAAGCAACCCATATCCAAGATGGATTTGACGTTTGGAGGTCATTTTAACGTCAAAGGTCATTCATATGTCATTTTCAAGGTCATTTCCTTTCAGAGTGCAATAACTCTGAACCTACTCAATTTAAAAAGAAACAATTAGTCTCTAAACCCATGTTTTTGACCACTGGGAGTCTATTTCTGAACTCCTTGAATATCTCAGTCTCACCAGTTAAGCTGAAAAGGTATATATGCCATTCAAAATGGCCCCCTTCATAGCCCATGTTTTTTTGCTTTTGGGCACACAAACTATGCCCGCTGGATGCCTGTCTTCCCGAAGGACATGGCTTGTCTGCCAGAGACCCATCCAAGTGTCCATGAAGCCTTTGAGGAAGGGAAGTTCGTTGTGCAGCGCAGTGACAAGAAGTTCTCCCTCATGGCGCTTGACCAGAGCCAGGAGCACAGCATCTGCAAATTCCTGAAGGAGGACAGTGGAGCAAAAGGATTGCATGGTCAGCCAGAGAAAAAAAGAGGTTATTGAACTCTCAAAACCAGAGGTCCTGAGAGTCATTGATGAATTTGAAAAAGAAAGTCTTTCAGCTTCAAACAGAGTAGTCAATTTAGTCCAGAGTCTTCTGTTGCTGAACAAAACAAGTTCCTGAAACATCTCAAAGCACTGCTCTATCTTGTGAAAGAGGGAACAGTGGTCAACCCATTCAAGGAGACAGGCTCCCAGCTCGTCACACTGAACACCTGTGAAGTCAAGGACCCAGTAATTGTCAACTGCTTGAGGGAAGCTCCAAAGATCGGCAAGGCCATGTTTACAGAGTTTGTGAGAGACAGACTTGAAACTTGCTTCAAACCATTGTCTGATGTTATCCCAAGGGCCAATTTGTACACTTTCAGCAACCGGCCACCTGTGGACCTGAAGAAGGGTGCTAACAAGTTGGGATCAGCAAGGGCAAATGCGGCGCTCATCACCAAGTTGTTTCTGTCCTTGCTAGGACGACCTGATAGTGATATGGACGACTTTTTCAGACATGAGATTCAGCGTGAGCCTCCTTCCTTGTGTGATCGTGGAAAACTGATGTCAGGTACAAAGTCTGCTCTTCTTGGCTGATCCTGGACGCTCTCCTGCAGCAAAAGAAGCCTCTGTGATCTTTCTTTCTTTCTTTATTTGGTGTTTAACGTCGTTTCCAACCACGAAGGTTATATCGCGACGGGGGAAGGGGGGAGATGGGATAGAGCCACTTGTCAATTGTTTCTTGTTCACAAAAGCACTAATCAAAAATTTGCTCCAGGGGCTTGCAACGTAGTACAATATATTACCTTACTGGGAGAATGCAAGTTACCAGTACAAAGGACTTAACATTTCTTACATACTGCTTGACCAAAATCTTTACAAAAATTGACTACATGTATATTCTATACAAGAAACACTTAACAAGGGTAAAAAGAGAAACAGAATCCGTTAGTCGCCTCTTACAACATGCTGAGGAGCATCGGGTAAATTCCAAAGTTATCGTCTTTGTTAACTGAAATGACCTTTGACCCTGAAAATAGCGGTGAAACACCAGAGATCTCATATTTGGATTCCTTGCACTAGAAAACATGGGATAGCAGACATTTGACAAGGTTCTAGTAATAATGGGAGCTGCTATATGACATTTACTGCTTCCGTCGGCGGCCATATTGAATTTTGCGCAAACAGGCAACAAAACGTAAGGTTGAATTTGTTTGCGATGGTTTTTGAAAACCTTATGACCATACCTAACTCCATGCCAAATTTCAAAAACTCTTCACCAAGTGCACGATTGTTATAGATATGACAGAATTCCCACCGCGCTATCATGTTTACTGTGTCTGGTGCAAAATCCGCAGGGCTGAGTAGGGGTCAGTTGATGGTCCAACTTTCGCTTGGGAATAAGTCATTGTTTTCCCGGAACACTGAAAGTAGTAAAACAAACCCAAAACGCCCTTCAAACCACGGAAAGCCCAGTCAACAGCCACGGACGTCCACAGACCATGTCTTGTTATGCGAGGAGACACTCTCGGATGAAGATGGAGCTACTCCACCACACCAAGCAGATGATCTTGAGCCCAGTGTTATGCCTAAGACTGCTGGCGCTACCAGTCTCTCTGAAACTGCTGAAGCCAGCTGCACCGCCGTGATTGATACTGGTGGTGATGACATTCACTGTCAGATTGTTGGCGGCAATGTTCACTGCGAGCCATACGTCTCACACACTGATTTTGAGGATGTCTCAGATCAACAACCGTTATACGCTGCACAGTCAGTTAGTCAAGATGAGACTGATAATATGCCCATACTTGAGGATTCACTTGCAGCAGAGTTGCTGTGTCATCTATTGGTCTGTTTGGTCTGTCACCTATGCATGAAGATACTGCCGCCGTTAAAAGCCCAGTCCCAGGTCCATCAGGCACCGGTAATTGTACTCCGCTGAGTGTCTACCCAGATGCCATCGATGATATTGAGAATGATAGTGACTCATCATACAAGCCCCGTCGCGATATAACCTTCGTGGTTGAAAACGACGTTAAACACCAAATAAAGAAAGAAAGAATCATACAAGCCATCATCTGACGAGTCGGACTCGGACAGCTCAACAGAACACTCAGAAGACAACGAGTCAGAGGCTTCAACGATTTGTCCAGCTAATGTTAGCCCGGAACCCGCTTGTGAACGCAACCGTTCTAAACGTCCAAGGAACAAAACTTCGAAGAAGGAAAGTTGGGAGGCTGTAAAAAAAAGAAACTAAGAATGGAAGGGAAAGCCTACACTGGGTCAAAAACCAATGTAGTGACAAGAAAGAACCAAGCATCTTTCTGTCTCAAATCAAAATACAGACATTGCCAGGAAATCATACAAGAGGATAGAACAGCTCTCTTTCAGCAGTTCTGGTCAAACATGGACTGGGGGCAAAGGAAGACATATGTGGCATCTTTGGTTGATTGTGTACCAACAAAACAGCAAGGGAAACCAGGAACGAGACGGAGAGGCACACTCACATACCACCTACGTATTCGAGGAGACAAAATTCAAGTTTGCAAAGCCATGTTCCAAAATACACTGGACATCGGAGAGTGGTCAGTGCGAAACTGGGTAACAACATCTCACGAAGTGCATGGAATGCTCAAGAGCCCTTCAACAAGGACACAGCACTCCAATACTGCTGCAGCCAAAGAAGACAAGGTTCAAACAGCGAGGAACTTTCTTGAATCTTTGGCCAAACTGCCTTCACATTATTGCCGGAAGCAGTCACAGAAGATGTATCTTGAAACTGTGATTGAGTCAAGAACCAAACTGAACGCACTGTTTCAGCAGTATTGTGATGACAACGGAAAACAGCGCGTGTCAAGACAAGTGCTGATCAGGGAAATGAAAGATATGAACATCGCAATTCACAAACCCAAAAAAGATGAATGCAACGTGTGCTGTGCATACAAGTACGGAAACATCCCAGAGCATGAGTAGCAGGTGCACATTCAACGTAAAGATGAAGCTCCCAAAGAGAAAAACATGGACAAGAGGATTGCTGAAGAGAATGGTGATGTACAAGTTCTCACCATGGATCTGCAGGTCGTCCTGTTGGCTCCACGTATACTTCTTCAAGACCAAACTGTGCTGCCACAACTTCACTACCCTGAGGTGCGGGTCAAGCCAAGAGCTGCGACATGTGGTAGGCAATCACAGGAGACTCGACAAACCGAAAAGATTGCGAGTCAGCCCGCGTAGACCTAAAACCATTCGCGGCAGAGGGGGGAAGAGAGACACCCTGCTCTGAATCCGCCACCCCTTCCGGGAAATATTAAGCTGCCACAGCAGCCGCTTTTTGCATAGCGAGCCTAAAAGCAGTAGGCAGCGCTACACACTCTTCCTCCTCCACCCAGGAGTCCGAATCCCTACCAGCAGCTGTGTCAAAACACAAAGGCGGGGAGACGGGTGAGGCATCGCACCAAAACTCCTGTTGATACCACTGCCCAGAGTGAGAGTGAAAAGTGTGATCTGTCTCTGACTGCCAACCCACACCGTTCACCTGACCCGAGGGGGGAGAGGGGTGGGTAGTTGGCACAGCGCCCTGCCGAGAAGGAGGGCGAGTGGGGGTACGAGACAAAGCCGAGCCCGGCCAGCCGTACCCCACCCGCTGTGCAAGAGAAGCGTCCCAGTGCAGAGAACCGGTCCGACTGGTTTGAGCCACGCCGCGCCCCGAGTGGGGAGGCTCGTCACAGCAGTAAAGCCCTGGAGGGGGGAAAGACGCAACCGTAAAACAGCCGACCACCACCCGTCCACCTGCTGACGTCCTGTAGCCCCACCGCTCACCCACCCCAAGGGGGGGAGGGGGGGGGGGACGGTTGTTGGCTGAGGACAATTACCGCTGGTAAGGCGGTAACGCTCGAGACTGCGAAGGCAGTCTGACAGCCCCCACCCTGTCCAGCCCGGAGGGTGGTGTCACGGTTTAGTGACATGGATTGAGAAAGGAACACTCTGACGGGTGCCTATCTCAAATTGTGATGGAAAGCGCCTGTGCTTGAGTCGGGGTGACGGTATGAAACCGCTGACAGAGCATAGCGCACCACGGGGATTTCGTTTTGCAGGGGTTCCACGTGGGTGATTTTGCTGTCTGGGCAAAATCGGCTGTGACTGAACTGGATATGTGACACGCGGAGTCACGTGATATTTTCAAGGTTGTTTTGTGAGGACATGAAACTGGCACTTGAACATTGACGGCCAGAGAGAGAAGGGCAGGTCTCCTGTTTCCAGAAGTTTGTTGGTTTACAACACGCTGGTGAAACACCATTTCATGACAGCGTGCCGTTCTGCATGTACAGTAGGGCTTTCTGGGAACGACAAGAAGGGACCACTTTTCGCTGTCTACATGTTATTTTGACGACAAGGTCGTCAGGTGTGACTCTTGGCTGAGCGGGGAAATTTTTCCAACGCATAAAGGAATTCAGCGCAAACGGGGGTGTGGCAGGAAAGTCGTCGACGGACGATAGCCATACAAAGGAAGCGGATTCGCTTAACCTCTTCACTGCCACAGTATAACAGCATTTTGGTATTGCTGTGTGCCAGGGCAAAGTTTCGCTTTCTTCGGTAGGTTCACTAATCTGTTCACTGCTCGATCATTTATTGAGATATCTCTTAGATCTTTGGCATGTGTTTTGCTTATACCCTTGGCTATTATAGGATGACATGATCATTGGACTTTGTTTGTGATTGTTATAGTAAAAATTGATATGACCATTTTCGTCAAAAATTACAGTTTCCGGACTTACACACACACAGTGACACACATTGCAGCACGTAAAACAACACAAAACACTGCTAAAACTGGTGTCAAACATCAGGTACTCACATTACAGCCCATAAAAGTATTCTTCTGTGTGGTAATCCATAAATCACTTCTTGTAGAGCTTCCAGAACACTGTATCGCTTGAAAACAGGTCTACAAGTTGAGGTCCGACTTTCAGCCGCTATTGTGAATGGCGAGAATGCTAACACAGTTTTCAACACGTGGTAGAACGTGGTAGCAACTTTAGTAACTTATCCGAACGGTCTATGGGAAAGAACTGTGTTTAGAACCCCTACAAGTACTTGGACAGTGGTTACCTCCCATTTAGTTTTCAGAAATGTCCTGAAATGTTGGTGACACAAATCCCACGTATGAGATACGGTTATGGGCGTACGACAAACCAAAAATGACCACGTATTACATACGGGGTGGGCAGTGAAGGGGTTAAAGGAGAGCTACCTACATAGGCTGTTGAGGTAATAAATCGAAAATTTCAATACATTTTCATTTAATTAATATACTTACCCAACTCACATATATAGCATTAACCTCCGTTTGAAGTCAAGGCCCTGGTAGTTACCTCCCCTCACCGGCAGCCCGCACATGCGCGGTACATATCGCCGGTCTAGTCATTGCCAATGAAACACCACCTTCAACCATTAATAAGATCGCGGGGTAGGTTGGGAGGGAATTTACTATGTGAGTTGGGTAAGTATATTAATTAAATGAAAATTTATTGTTGAAATTTTCGATTAAATCACATATTCTTTCTTTCTTTATTTGGTGTTTAACGTCGTTTTCAACCACGAAGGTTATATCGCGACGGGGGAAGGGGGGAGATGGCATAGAGCCACTTGTCAATTGTTTCTTGTTCCCAAAGCACTAATCAAAAATTTGCTCCAGGGGCCTGCAACGTAGTACAATATATTACCTTACTGGAAGAATGCAAGTTTCCAGTACAAAGGACTTAACATTTCTTACATACTGCTTGACTAAAATCTTTACAAAAATTGACTATATTCTATACAAGAAACACTTAACAAGGGTAAAAGGAGAAACAGAATCCGTTAGTCGCCTCTTACGACATGCTCCCCATGCTGGGGAGCATCGGGTAAATTCTTTCTCGTCCCAACCAATATGGGATTCCCCCTAACCCGCGGGGGGTAATCACATATTCTTTCTCCAACTCACATATATAGCAGATTGTTACAAAAGGTGGCGGGAAACTCACTTATTACTGGTAAGAATCCGGACTGCTTCAACCATGACTGGTAAGCAACGACTACCATCCCGGCGGGTACTAGAGAAACCCGCAGAAAGTAGTTTAAGAAAGACGTCTTTAAAGACGTCCAAAACACCGCTCTGAAGCCGTTCGAGAATCTGCCTGCCCTGGTCGCAGAACCGCCAAATAAGCGGCCCAAGCTCTGGCCCCATGAGTTCTAGGAGAACGCAGAGGAAGGACTGAACGCTCCCCTCCCCCCCCCTCCCCCGCATTTGACTGCCACACTCATAAGTTTGTTCAGTGAGTGTGGAAGCCCATCTAGTCAGCGCTGTTTTGCAATAATTTGCTTCTATCCGTTTAAAACGAAAGAACCTAAAATTCTGGTCTGGCACTCCAAAAGGAGCCATTCTTTCTTTATTTGGTGTTTAACGTCGTTTTCAACCGTTCAAGGTTATATCGCGACGGAAAAGGAGCCATGCAAGACGAGTATGTTCAAAATACTCAAAATCTTGCGCGAGACCCGAAAAAGCATGTAATTCGCTGCCCCTTCTAGGGGAAGTGAGCACCAACAAAAAGAAAAGAGTATGAGAGCCTTCTTTATAAAAAAAAGGAAGGCTTGCATCTCTCAATAATTCTATGACTCTTAATCAAAAGAACTCTAAAAAGAAGAAGAAATCCCAAGCTGGGACTGATGTTCTAATGACAAAAGAATTGAGGACAGGGCCCTTTCCACGCCGGGCGTAGAAAGGGGAATGTCTTATCTAGTTCTGACGGCGTTTCTCAAAATTGATGAAACATCGTCTGCCATTAACAAACAAAAGTTCGTAGGACATCCTAGCATCCTCCTTACTGGAGAATGCTAAAGCCGATGCCCAAAATCTAGAATCGTGCACTATTGCTGGTGCTCAGGCATGGGAATCTTCCGCCTTTTGGCGGAAATCCGCCTTTTTGATGAGCCCCAGGGTCATTTCTGAGATCGGTGTAAATCCATTGAGAAAATTTGGGGGGGGGGGGGGGGTACGGTACTTTCATCCACGTAACAGCTTCCATCGGCGATAGTTTATTCTCAATTGGCATATTCTTATTTGGACTGAATGTTGCTTGTGCGAAATTTGTCGAGTAGAACCCGAGGATGATAAGAATGCTGTCGAAAACAGCCGAGCAAGTGATTTTATGCTTGTTCCGGAATTTGCCGAAGATTTCCGAGAGCTTTCTTTGTTTTTACGGATCGTGCAGTTTCTAGACCACGCCGCGCGCCATTTTGGTCACCATGCATCAACGAATTACGAAAAGTGAAAAGGCCCTTGCGGCCGAAATCGACTCAAGTGTGAAAAACAAATGGAATTTTGGTTGGCTTGATGAGAGAGTGAAGACTTCGATCTTGTTGAGAGAGTGAAGACTTCGATCTTGTTGACGACAGGCAAAGTCAAAAAAGAACACACAGTGGAGCTCTCTGTTAACGAGTCAATCTACAAAATCAACTTGCCTGGTCAGGCACATTGTAACTGGTGTCATGATAGCTTGAAGTACGGATCGAAGGGAAAAACTTCTCTTCTCAACCATCTGCGTTCGGAGAAGCACCTAACTACGCTCAAGACAAAGATGAGAACATCGTCACTGGGGTCATACGGAACTTCGGTAAGTTTTGTGTTTGTTTTGGTTGTAATTTTAGTGTGTGGTCTGTTCTGTCATTGATTCGTTTTGAACAAGTGGGTCACTGACACACAAACTGTAAGTGTGGATTTTTTTATTTTATTTTTTGTTTAACTTTTAAATGGTGGACTTGGCATTCTATAGGTTGATACCACAGACTGTGTTTTTTTTCTGTGTGTCAAAAGGAAAAATGCCAGTATACTCTATGAGTTAATTTAGCGTGTCTTGTTGTTGATTTTATATTAAGACATTTCAAAGCGAAGGATTATAATTATAGAGTATTATTATTACTTTTTTTCCAGAACCAGCCTGAGGAGCAGCCTGTTTTCAGTGAGCCCTTGACTGATGCTGTTGTAACTGACCAAGCTGGGCCTGCTTCTTCCAAGGAACAGCCAAAGAAGAGAGTACCACTAAAAGACAGAGTGGCCAACCAAGAAGTAAGTAAATTAGTAATGTATGCTTACAACTACAAGAAAGCCATTTAAATCACCAGTTGTGCAGTTACAACGACAAGTCTGTTTGATCTGCTTTGTTCTGTTTCAGCAATGGTTGGTTATTGTATTTAGTTCCCATCTCCCCCCTTTCCCCGTCGCGATATAACCTTCGTGGTTGAAAACGACGTTAAACACCAAATAAAGAAAGAAAGATTGTATTTAGTTGTGTTTGGAATGGTTGAAATATGAGTTTGAATTCCCGATATGGCTGAAAGAAAATATGTTGCAGGTTCGAGTTGTTTGAACACTGTACTTAGACTTAACATTGCATTGATTATGAGATTTCATTGCAGCATAACAGGTCCCAGGTCTATCCCCAGAGTGAAGAGTGCTTATTAATTTATTGCTCTTTATTTTAACTGTGTTTGCAGGCTGCAGTGATTGCAGTGCTTGCCGAACAATCATGGGCCTTTTCATCTGCTCCTGTTCTGATCAACTTGGCTAAAAGTCTGAGCAGCGACCCAGAGGCTCTCAACCAGCTCTCGATGGACAGGACAACAGCTTCCTACAAACTCAAGTATGGTCTGGCTGAGTCTTTTCACGTAAGAACGGTGAATATCCTGAAGAAGACCAAATTCTCCTTGAACATTGATGAGGCGACAAGCACTGGAACTCAACGTGTGCTGACCATACTGGTCAACTACATGGACCCCACCACCAACAGACTGTCGATGGAGCATTTGGGATCGCTACGCCTCATACGAGTGGATACTGAAAGTGTGTTCCAGGCCATAGACAACCTGTTCAAGGCGAGCAATATCCCATGGAGCAACTGCATGTCAATGCTCATGGACTCATGTGCTGTCATGCGAGGTTCCAAGAATGGCCTGGAGGTGAGAGTGAGGAAGGAGCGGACTCCCCATTTGCTGGACATAGATGGGGATGTCTGTCACCATCTGCACAATGCAACAAAGGCGTTTTGCAAGCTTTTCAACTACTGGGCTGAGGGACTGTTTGGAGATGTATACAGCGAATTCCACTGGTCATCTGCCAACCAAGATGCCCTGAAGGAAATTTGCTTCATCTTAGGAGAGAAGTACTCCTCACCAACCCAGTTTGTGAGCCATCGTAGGCTGTCCTGCTACGATGTGGCCCAGAACACTTTGTTGCTGATGAGGATACTCACTGTCTACATATTTTCTTACCTTGACAAAGATGAGAAGAAAGTATACAGAGATATTCATGACAGCATCTGTGAAGATGTCTTGTCTGAGATCCAGCGCTCACTGACCACCCGACAGAGGAGTGACGATGGGAAGAAACGTCAGTATCGCCTTGTGGACAAGGTATTCCAACATAGGACATGGACTCTTAGTGTACTGGGGATCTACTCTGCTGTGCTCCCTGTTCTGAAGCAGTACGGTGTTGACGAGTCTGTGTTTGTGGAATGAAATACTGAGACTCTGTTGTTCTTTCCAGGGGCCGTATGCATGAACTAGAAGTAAAAAAAACTGGAAGTAGAGGCCTATTTCTGAAGTGGGAACTCTCGAAGTTAACTTCCTAACTGTTCACTATGCATGAACTGACTTCAACGCCGAAGTAGTGACATCGAGAGTATTAAGGTCAAGGTCGCGGATATTGAGGGAATCCCTAATAATACGCATGCGCACGTTTCTGTAAACATGGCAGTCAACAGAAAAGGCATGGCACGTGTGCCCAAAATGAAAGTAGCTACGGAGGGACGTTCTGCATCATTTACTGACAGTAAAATTGCTGTGCTGTTGACAGAAGTTTTTAACGAAAGAAATATTATTCTGAGCAAATGTTAGCACACACAGCTATAAAACATAAAGACACTGCCTGGGACTGGGTGGCCGAGTGGTAACGCACTTGCGCTCGGAAGCGAGAGGTTGCGAGTTCGACCCTGGGTCAGGGCGTTAGCAATTTTCTCCCCCCTTTCCTAACCTAGGTGGTGGGTTCAAGTGCTAGTCTTTCGGATGAGACGAAAAACCGAGGTCCCTTCGTGTACACTACATTGGGGTGTGCACGTTAAAGATCCCACAATTGACAAAAGGGTCTTTCCTGGCAAAATTGTATAGGCATAGATAAAAATGTCCACCAAAATACCTGTGTGACTTGGAATAATAGGCCGTAAAAAGTAGGATATGCGCCGAAATGGCTGCGATCTGCTGGCCGATGTGAATGCGTGATGTATTGTGTAAAAAAAATTCCATCTCACACGGCATAAATAAATCCCTGCGCCTTGAATATGTGCGCGATATAAATTGCATAAAAAAATTAAACAAATAAAAAAACAAATAAAAAAAAAAAATCCCTGCGCTTAGAACTGTACCCACGGAATACGCGCAATATAAGCCTCATATTGATTGATTGATATATAGCAGACCAAGTGCGCGTGAAATGGCGCGACCTAAAAAAAAACCGTACACGTGCAGGACTTATCGGCGACGGCGACAGGGGGTGGGCCACCATCTCTCTCTCTCTCTCTCTCTCTCTCTCTCTCTCTCTCTCTCTCTCTCTCTCTCTCTCTCTCTGCCATGCACCGAGTGCTTTCATTACAAAATTTAAAGCCAAACCAAGCCGAAAATTCAACGTCCCCATTCCGCGGATAGATCTCTTTAAATCAAGTTTAGCTTATTCTGGCAGCGTTTTGTGGAATTCTCTCCCGGAATCAGTTCGAGTCCCAACAAGTCTCAATACTTTCAAAAAACACCTCTCATTACATTTAATGTCAAATTACGAAAAGTCACAGTGATGGAAGACTTCGTTCTGATTATTTTCATATTGATCATATCTGTCCATAAAGCATCAGTGTTTCATAACGCAAGAATGTATGTATAGCCTACAACGTGTATATAGTCATGTGAATAGTTTCTCTGCCTTGCTTATCTTTTGTAATTGTTTTACGTATGTATATATATATATATATATATGTATTCAAGATTAGAATAGTCCCTCTCTGGGCGAGGGCTGGTTGAAAAGAAGCTCGTTTATATTGCTTATGCCACAACCCTCGTAAAATAAAATTTGATTTGATTTGATTTGATCTCTCTCTCTCTCTCTCTCTCTCTCTCTCTCTCTCTCTCTCTCTCTCTCTCTCTCTCTCTCTCTCTCTCTCTCTCTCTCTCTCTCTCTCTCTCAGTCTCTTTGCAGATGATACTACAATTCATTCTAGTCACCAAGATCTTATTAAACTAGCAAATATGCTCCAAGAAAACATTGAACGATTACTTGAATGGTCAGAACTAAACCATATGTCACTGAATCCAAATAAAACTAAATGCATGCTACTTACGACGAGGCAAAAAAGACAAAATCTAACATCTAAATTTCCGACATTGCTAATACGAAATCAAGATGTTACCGAAGTTGATAGCCATAAAGTCTTGGGAATAACTATTGACAATAACCTGTCTTGGTCAAAACATGTAGATACACTTTGTAAAAACACATCCAAAAAAATATTTCAGTTATCAAAAATCAAACACTTTCTAGACCTTCGCACAAGAAAACTGTTTTTTCAGGCACATATTCAGTCAGCTATTGACTATGCGTCCACAGTGTGGGACTCTGCAAGTGCAAATACTTTGAAACACTTGGGCAGTTTACATAGAAGAGCTGTTAAATTAATTATTTTAAAAAATACATCTCTTTCCATGACTGATTATAAACGATTGCAAATTCTTCCTATCAAAGATAGATTTGCATATAACAAAGGTGTGATGATGCATAGAATTATGTCAGGGAATGCCCCTACACTCATTGCCTCAAATTTCAAAATAAATCATTATAGAAAATGTAACAAATTAATTACACCAACTCCAAGAATTGACCTGTACAAGTCGAGTCTATCATATTCTGGAGCAATTATGTGGAACGCCATTCCAAATATAATTAAATTACGAATTCATGAAACATCATTCAAGGAATATTACATGCTGTTTCTTTTACAAAACTTATAAAAACTATTATCAAGCAGCTGGCAAAATATAACTGTACTCTCTGATTATATTGAAAAACATGATCTACTATATAATACTGGTAGGATTTTCGGTGGTTTTTCGATTCCTGTGACCAAACCGCGCGGATTTGTGCCTTCTCCTTCGGTTGCTATGCCAACGTGACCCAGGAAATCGATTCCGCTAGGTCCCGACTTCCAATTTTGTCCACGAACAAAGTTTGAAGAGGTTTGTCTCGCAAATTTGAGCAGACAACAGTGAACTTTGACCTGAACTTTGACATCGCGGCGAAAGAGATCTGTGATTGGTTCTTCTTCAACTTTCGGTTCGACTAAACACGCGACCGCACCTCAGACGAACCTAGCTGTGTGTTTTATTTCTCTACCCCAGACGAACCTAAAATAATAAGAAGATAGATAGATCTGTTTATCTGTTAATGGAACTCCAAAATATTCCATAGATTTGTTTACTAAATAGTTCGAAACATTATCACCTGATAAGTCGCCGTATAACCTTATAGGTTCCAGCGACTAAATATTTTCCCCCGGTGCAACCATAGACATGTACGTCATCATGATCTCCCCTTAATTTGACCGTTATTTTGGCTGTCTTAGTGAAATGGTAAGATATATCTCTATGTTTTTTACATGTAAGTGTTCGGAAAAAATACAGTTATAGCAGTTATGTACAAAAATAAGCAGCATATGCTCTTTTCGCCAAAGTAAAGTCCTTTTTTCTTCTGGTTTCTTATATGTGTCACAGCACACCGCAAGCTTTTAGGCGAATAGCAAGTGAGTGGTATATATATATCATCAATTTTATAGTAGGTAACGGTGTAAATTAGTTGCCATGTTCATGTCCATTATACGTTTTCCATATGTGTGTTGCTTGATGTTGCTTGATGCCATGTATGTATGTATGTATGTGTGTGTACATGACTTTAAATAAGCATGGATGGATGGATGTGTGCACTCGATTGTGTGTGTGTGAACCATGTATATATTTTCTGTTGTCAATGTTGTCAATTACATATGTTATACTATGCGTTTGAATCATTAAGTATTTTAGACGTCATACTTTTTTTCGTATCTTCACGATGGCTTTTTACCCGTTTAAATTTTAATGCTTCCAACTTTCAAAGCGCTGCACGGCTGGGAAGAGATGCGCACTTTTATCACTGTTGTTCATGTTGACGTAATCATGGATTCATGCAAACGTCATACCTGCTGTATTTTATTTTGTTTGTTTGTATAGTCGCGTGCGGTCGCGCAGTCTTTTTGGTCAGTTCCGATTACCTCCCATTGATGCGAAAACCTATATGACTGTTTTTTGTTATTTTTCTCTCTGTTAATTCACCAGTGGCTATGTAACATGTGTTATACCTTATAGGTTCCAGCGACTAAATATTTTCCCCCGGTGCAACCATAGACATGTACGTCATCATGATCTCCCCTTAATTTGACCGTTATTTTGGCTGTCTTAGTGAAATGGTAAGATATATCTCTATGTTTTTTACATGTAAGTGTTCGGAAAAAATACAGTTATAGCAGTTATGTACAAAAATAAGCAGCATATGCTCTTTTCGCCAAAGTAAAGTCCTTTTTTCTTCTGGTTTCTTATATGTGTCACAGCACACCGCAAGCTTTTAGGCGAATAGCAAGTGAGTGGTATATATATATCATCAATTTTATAGAAGGTAACGGTGTACATTACTTGCCATGTTCATGTCCATTATACGTTATCCATATTACATATGTGTCATTTAATTGTGTGTTGCTTGATGCCATGTATGTATATGTGTGTGTGTGTACATGACTTTAAATAAGCATGGATGTGTGCACTCGATTGTGTGTGTGAACCATGTATATATTTTCTGTTGTCAATTACATATGTTATACTATGCGTTTGAATCATTAAGTATTTTAGACGTCATACTTTTTTTCGTATCTTCACGATGGCTTTTTACCCGTTTAAATTTTAATGCTTCCAACTTTCAAAGCGCTGCACGGCTGGGAAGAGATGCGCACTTTTATCACTGTTGTTCATGTAGACGTAATCATGGATTCATGCAAACGTCATACCTGCTGTATTTTATTTTGTTTGTTTGTATAGTCGCGTGCGGTCGCGCAGTCTTTTTGGTCAGTTCCGATTACCTCCCATTGATGCGAAAACCTATATGACTGTTTTTTGTTATTTTTCTCTCTGTTAATTCACAAGTGGCTATGTAACATGTGTTACAGAATTGCACCGGTGTAAGGGTTAACATTTTATTTGTCACCAAGAGAATATAATTCATTATATGCGGGATAATGTGCGGGGGGGGGGGGGGGGGGGGAGGGGTGCAAACAACATTTTCACAAGCACATAACCAACAAAATGACATCGCATGCGCAGCACACAAAGTGCGTAGCACGGGTACCACTAGTTATATATAATTCATGAATCGAAGGATTTTTTTATACAAACACATATTTCCCTGTTATATATAATTTTCAAGCATTGCTAAAGAATCCTAATGCATCTTAAAATGTCTTATTGGTTGCTTGACATGTTAATTATGGTAAATATGTCATTTGTACTATTGTTAAACTTATCTTTTATTTCTTCTTGTTTGTTACCCCTCAATGGGCGAGGGCCGGATGAAAAGAAGCATGTATACATTGCTTATTCTGTCACCCTCGTAAAATAAATTTCAATTCAATTCAATTCTCTCTCTCTTTTATTCTCTCTCTCTCAGTCTCAGTCTCTCTCTCTTTCAGTCTCTCTCTCCCTCTCTCTCTCTCTCTCTTACATACACCAAGCACACACACACACACACACACACACACACACACACACACACACACACACACACACCCACAAACACACACACACACACACACACACACACACACACACACACACACTCAGTGACACACGCATACACAGGCGCGTACATTTGAAAGTCAAGACATGATTTGATTTTTTTTTTCAAAGCATAGGAAGGTTTCTTTGGCAAATAACAAAAAATAACACAGAGGCAAAAACCGGTCGTTGCAGCCTGAATGCAACTGCAGGGGCCTAAAAGAAAAAAAGATTAATAAAAAAATATATTATAGAAAAAAAAGTTGTTTAAGGCGGCATTTGAACCCAGAGCGACAGAACGAAAGTCCGACACCCTAGCCACTGCACTATGTTACCCGTGTATTAAAAGGTATGATGAAAACATGTGTTATGAGTTATTCAGTCGTGATAGTTTGAAAGCTCGCCACCTTCGCTGCATGACTTGAGCACGTTTATTTCGGTCAGTAACTGATGGAACTGTCGGTTTTGAGCCATTCTCTTTCAAGCATTTCACCTAAATTAAACAAGAATGTCACAGTTCGTGTCTATGGTGCAAGGTAGGCGACCGTCTCATTGTAGCCAAGTTACGACAGTTGCTCGATTGACGCATTTCACGTCTTCGATATTCTGTCTGAGCTCATTTCCCAATGAGCTGCCTTAAAAACAGGAATGTCCTGCAATTGTAGTAGGCCTATGCGTTGGAGGTTTCTTTTGGATGGGTAAGGACCCTTAAGAAGCAATATCGTCGTATAATGATGTCAAGTGAGAGACCCTGCAAATTAACATTGAAAGTGGGAACTTCGGAAGCAAAGTTGCCAGCTACTCGGTATGCAAGAGCTAAATTGAAAGCCGAAGTAGTGGCTTCGAGAGTTCTGAGGTCAAGGTCGAGGAAATTGGGGGAATCCCAATTAGTGCGCATGCGTTTGTAAACGGTAGGCTTGGTGACCAGAGAAAACACATCTCATCGCGAGTTCGTAAAAGGGTTAACGTTGATCGCGCTGTAACTGTTACTATAGTTGTTGCTTCTGACTGGTTGAACGAACGGGTCGGTTCAAAGCTGTGATGATTGTCTTGAAATTGAATTACTGTCTATAATAATGATTTTGTTGACCAGAATGTTGGGGAGAATAAAACATTTTTTGTTTATGTGGTAGCGAAGTCGGTTATGTTAAACCTCTTCTTTTTTTAATGATTGTGTATCGGTAAAACTGTTTTGGACAAAATAGGTTGGTTAGAGCGAACGTTTGGGTTACTGGTAAATTTGAAAAGGCAGAAATCAATCAGTGTTTGGGAAATCAAGATATAAGGTGTAGTAAAAAGAAGATAAGTTCAGTGACTTTCATATTAATTGGGAAAATGTGTGTCCGAATTTTTACAAAAGATAAATTGTTGTACTTGAGTATTTATAAATTATGTTTGTCCTCGTTAATTGTGAACAGGATGTATGTTTATATAAAGTTGAAAGTCAAGATTGGATTTGTTTAGCCTACGCGCGTGTGTGCATGTGTGTTAGACATAGACATAGACATAGAACACTGTATTATCTCAATTACGAGAAACTCGGGTGCGGTGAATCGTAAGAACATAAATAAAATATCGAGGCACAAATACTCAGCTCATAATAGTGTGTGGTAGCGGGGATGGGGGTGCACACACACACACACACACACACACACCCCTCCCCCCTACACACACATGTGCGCGCGTGCACGCAAACAAACGAATGAATAAACAGACGCACAACTACACACGCACGCACACACAGATTGTTGTTGAATTAAAAAGTAATTTAATGGAAATATAACCTGAAATGTAAAAGAAACAAGAAGGGCAAAGCCCATACGACTCACATGCTTGACCTTGACCTTTACAATGACATCATACACTAAGAACTGCTTTACACATTTTTCCTACCAAAATACATGTGACCTTGACCCAAGGTCAAGGTCATCCAAGGTCATGCAACACAAAGCTGTTAATTCAAGACATAGGAAGTACAATGGTGCTTATTGGCCCTTTCTACCATGAGATATGGTCACTTTTAGTGGTTCACTACCTTATTTTGGTCACATTTCATAAGGGTCAAAGTGACCTTGACCTTGATCATATGTGACCAAATGTGTCTCATGATGAAAGCATAACATGTGCCCCACATAATTTTTAAGTTTGAAACAGTTATCTTCCATAGTTCAGGGTCAAGGTCACTTCAAAATATGTACGCAATCCAACTTTGAAGAGCTCCTGTGACCTTGACCTTGAAGCAAGGTAAACCAAACTGGTATCAAAAGATGGGGCTTACTTTGCCCTATATATCATATATAGGTGAGGTATTCAATCTCAAAAACTTCAGAGAAAATGGGAAAAATGGGAAAAATACCTGTTTTTTAGACAACATTTATGGTCCCTGCGACCTTGACCTTGAAGCAAGGTCAAGATGCTATGTATGTTTTTTGGGGCCTTGTCATCATACACCATCTTGCCAAATTTGGTACTGATAGACTGAATAGTGTCCAAGAAATATCCAACGTTAAAGTTTTCTGGACGGCCGGCCGGCCGGCCGGCCGGCCGGACGGACGGACGGACGACTCGGGTGAGTACATAGACTCACTTTTGCTTCGCATGTGAGTCAAAAAGGTGTAACAGTTGATTGAAAATGAAATAAAACACCAGTTAATACACACACAAAAAAAAGAGACATGATGACGGAAGGAACAACAAGGAACTTAGTTGATAAAATCGACAGGGGGCCGACTAATGGTTTACATGTGAAATGTGTGTATAATAATGGGTGTGGGTCTGAAATGAAGTTAGGTAGTAGGTACTGAACTTGTCAAATCCAGGTGCACGGAGCCCCTGGGGCTTTTAGTCATACCTCAGGCAGCTATCCGTTAGAAGAACTACCAAGTTTCATTGACTTGCACCCAAAGAGTCAAGAACTGCGATTTTTTTACGAATTAATTTTGTACTCGGACCCGGCTGGTCTTGACCTATTTTTGGATCTAAATTTAGATCAGGTAGATCACCACATCATGCACAAAAAGACACGTCACTAGCAAACTATGTCAGACGTCATCATGAGTTTGTGTAAAACAAGAAGGGCAAAGCCCTTACGACTCACATGCTTGACCTTTACCTTTACATGACTTGACCTTCAGGGTCAAGGTCAAATAACTAAACCTAGCAATGACATCATACACTAAGAACTGCTTTACACATTTTTCCTACCAAAATACATGTGACCTTGGGTCAAGGTCATCCAAGGTCATGCAACACAAAGCTGTTAATTCAAGACATAGGAAGTACAATGGTGCTTATTGGCTCTTTCTACCATGAGATATGGTCACTTTTAGTGGTTCACTACCTTATTTTGGTCACATTTCATAAGGGTCAAAGTGACCTTGACCTTGATCATATGTGACCAAATGTGTCTCATGATGAAAGCATAACATGTGCCCCACATAATTTTTAAGTTTGAAACAGTTATCTTCCATAGTTCAGGGTCAAGGTCACTTCAAAATATGTATACAATCCAACTTTGAAGAGCTCCTGTGACCTTGACCTTGAAGCAAGGTAAACCAAACTGGTATCAAAAGATGGGGCTTACTCTGCCCTATATATCATATATAGGTGAGGTATTAAATCTCAAAAACTTCAGAGAAAATGCGAAAATGTGAAAAATGGTCGTTTTTAAGACAACAATTACGGCCCCTGTGACCTTGAACTTGAAGTGAGGTCAAGTTGCCGCACATGTTTTTTGAGATCTTGTAACCATACACCATCAGGCCACATCAGGTGTTGATAGACTTAATAGTGTCCAAGAAAATCCAACGTTAAAGTTTTCCGGACGGACGACTCGGGTGAGTACATAGACTCACTTTTGCTTCGCATGTGAGTCAACAAAATGGAGGCCGGAATCACTCAGTTGAATCGAACTCCGACCAAACACCACGTAATAACTAGGTTAATTTATGCACTCGCGTGAACAAGAAACTGTCGAGCTTCACAGATGTCGTCGTTGGGTAGTTTTGGGTGTGTTTTACTACCATAGGTATGGCATTCCGTTTGTCAAATAATTATTTGGATACTTTTTCATGTTTTTTTCACCAGTTTTAGCTAAATAATCATTATTTAGAAGCTCATGTGCTAAATAAGTAATTGTTTATAAACAATGTAAAACAATTCTAAATAATTTTTTGTTTACGTAAACAATTCATTATTTACCTAAACAATTCATTGTTTACGTAAATAATTCATTGTTTACGTAAATAATGATTTATTTACGTAAACAATATATTATTTAGACTTATATTACATTGTTTATAAAGAATCAGCAATGTTGCTAAATAAATCATTATTTACGTAAACAATGAATTATTTACGTAAACAATGAATTGTTTAGCCAACACATTTTCCATTATTTAGGGGTTTCTAGGATTCGCTTCTGAACTGAGTTTTATGTCTTTCAGTGATTACTATAATTGAATACAAGGTCTCTCCACACACTCTTATCTTAAAATAGCTGTTGTTTGGATATTATTTTGTTTATTTTACAAGCCGAGTACGAAAATAACTGATCTCAAACACAGTCAAAGGTCAAGGTCAATTAAGGTGTTTCCCTGCCGGGAGTGTTTAGTGTTTGCATTTTCTTGCTTGAAGTTGTTGAAACACAGTTTTTTTCCCCTTATGTTCTCTGTTCTGTTTATGTCCCAACAACATGCCTGTCTTTCAATTCTCTTCCTTTCATCGTTTCATTTCAAAGAGAAAAGTAAAAACAGCTGTGAACCGTTGAAAAACGGGAAACAATGCCTCCGACGCGTTCCGAGAAGAATCTGGAGTGACTTCCCTTGCCTCATGCAAACCATTGCGATCGGGCGAGAAGGGAAAATATTCTGAGCGATTGTTACCAGAGGAGAGGCGGCGATACCACCAGAAGATTTTGGAGATTGACGGGAATGATCCGTATGACATTCTCAACCAGGTGCTGGTCAGCAAATCCGGACGATCTGCCAGAGCTGAGTTACATCAACATCGTAACTTATTTTGTGCTTGGCAAGAGTGCATACAGATACACATCATCACATGTGAGCAGCTGAAAAGCTTACAACAGTTTGGATTCCTACCGACTTTTTGTTTGTTTGTTTGTTTATTTGTTGCTTAACGTCCAGCCGACTACGCAGAGCCATATCAGGACGAGGAAGGGGGGGATGAAGGGGGCCACTTGTCAAGCGATTCCTGTCTACAAATGCACTAACCCATTACTTGTGTCCCAGCAGGCTTTAGTAAAACTAAATTAATACCTACTGGAAGATTACCAGTTTCCAGTATGTTAAAATAGGCTTAACCTATCTACTGCTGGACTTACATCAGAACACTAACAGATTAAACTATACATGAATCGCGAGACAAGCGGCAAGAGAAGAGATTTTTGGAAAAAATACAGGTGAATGAGCAAGAAGGCAGAAAAAAGAAAAGAATTCATGAAGAAAAAGAGAGCATGACAGGAAAGAGGAACCAAAAATCTACCTAACAGCAAACTAGAAAGCTCCTGCGGTTCCAAAAACAGGAGGGGCCTTTAATTTCATAACCGCAGTGCCCCACTGCGGGACCGACTTTTTGTCTCTGGCTGGGTGACAGCCCTGATGGCTGTCAGAACTCTGTCATTCTGCAAAGGTAAGAATGTGCTTTCAGTTTATAATGAATGAACGCGAGTGTTCTCTGTCTTGTGTTGCAGATATCACAAGTTGCAGTTCAGGATATTGTGTTGAGGCTTTGTCTTTGATATATTCTTCGCTTCAGTTTGTATTCTGGACTACGACAAAAGCTGTAGATAGTCTTGAATATATTTATATTTTGAAATAGCTTGCAAAATATAATATATTTATAATGAGCTTCATGTTCATATTCAGTTAAAAATCTGTTGTTTACTTTTCATTGTTAAGGTTATTGTAAAGCACATTATGTGAGTCTTAGAGTTATATTCATTCGATTGACCTAGCTGAATGCTGATTTGTGCGACCTTCAATTTATGTTTCAGATTCTTCATTCACAACGCCTTAATGAACCAGCACTTTCTCCTTGGATCCTCGCCACTTCTGATGGCAACATACTGGCAGCACACTGTACCTGCATGGCCGGAGTTGGAGAAACCTGCATGGCCGGAGTTGGAGAAACCTGCATGGCCGGAGTTGGAGAAACCTGCACACACGTCCCTTCACCTTCAAGGAGTCAGCTGTTGAGTGTGCTGTGGCAGACCGCCATTTCTGTTTGGAATCTAACAGTGAGGGGATGCTTTGTCTGCGCAAAGACCACCCATACAGTGCCAGATTGTTATGACCAGTTCCTCCTACTGCGATTTCATGGTGTGGACTACTGTGGATAAAGTTATTGTCTGAGTATTGCCTGACTGTGATTTTTGGGCAATGTGTGTGGAGAAAGCTTTGAAAGTGTTCAGACTCGCAGTTCTTCCAGAGCTAGTTGGAAACTGGCTGGACAGAGAAGCTGAGCCTCTACAAGCAGTGGATGTGAACCAGGAGCAGCTGCAAACACCAGCCGTGAAACGCAGCAAGAAACAGTGACAATGCCAGACTCGCTTGCTCATGTGTGTGGGAAAACAAACATCATGTATGACTGTACACACAGAAAGTGGCAGTAGTAAAGTTGTAGAGAGGGAGAGAATACATCGAACGCAGAAGAAGAAGAAGAAGAGAGGGAGAGAAAAGAGAGCATGTAATGTTTTAAATCACAGTTCACACTCACAGAGAAGTCATTAATTGTTCCATTCTTGTTTCATTTTATTCTTAAAGTAAAATCATGCACAGATGTAGACATACATTTTGTTTAGGATCACCGATCACAATACAAAATCAAGTGCTAAATTATAATGCATACAGGACCTTATTTTGTGATTGTTTTACATCCACTGCTGTGAATAACAAAGAATCATGAGCAGTTTGATTATCAACTTATTCAGCCAGGTATATTGTTCATTCTCCTTGTTCAATGTTTCCAGTGACACGGATTGGCTGCTTGATTTAGGGAACAAATAAGAGTGTGTGGTCCAGCGTAGTTCTGCATCAGTACAGTCAAGTAATACAGTGTTTAAATTGGCAGTGGAACTGAAAGTTAGTTTCTATCATCAACTAGTTCTGTTTTGATGACAACAAAATTGAACACACTTATTTCTGCAAAAAAGCGCACAGGTCTATTGATCATAATGAATAGTTAATGACTCACATACCCACAGTATGTTATTTCAATTTTGAACATTTAGTGAAAGTGTTCTCTTCACTTTGGCTTCATACCTGCAATACTGGTAGTGGTATGTTCAGTGTTGCTTGCAGTTGCATGTTATTGGTAGTTTAAATGTGTGCTCGCATTTCAAGTGTAGGCCATTTAATTTTTCAATGCTCCTTATCTTGTTTCCTGTGTAGAGCTATTTTGAGGTTAATCAGCATAATTCAACCTTTGTCAGTTGTGTCAATACATGTCACATTTATGCAAAATGATTTCAAAGTGTATGTTAAAGTGGTGTGTGTGTGTGTGTGTGTGTGTGTGTGTGTGTGTGTGTGTGTGTGTGTGTGATAGAAAGAGTGAAATCTGCTCTTGAATTGGAAGGAAATAGCAGCAGGTCAGATCATATACACATGTATATTCAAATTCAAGATTCCATCCAGTGAAAACATGATAACAGAAAAACTGTTGCTACTGCTCATGTGAGACACCTGAATCAGAAACAATACACCACAGTTTAATTAACACATTCTTTAAACAATGCCTTCATCTTCAAATTCAAGATTCCGTCCAGTGAAAACATAACAGAAAGACTATTGCTACTGCTCATGCGAGACATCAGAATCAGATACAATACACCACAGTTTAATTAACATATTCTCTAGTCTAAACAATGCCTTCAGTTCACTAGGCTGTGTTTATGCAGCGTCACAGCAAGAATCACATGATACCAGTGCAAACATTGACAAGCCCAGATGATACAGTGACTATTTTGTCCAGTGTTACCACTTCTTCCTCTTCCCTTGCAAACAAAAGATCAGTCAGAATATCAGAGTTCAGAATTTTGTACTTTCCACAAAGAATACCGATAACTCGCTCAACATAAATTCTCAGATTAGCTAGTTTGCGTGTTGACTATCTCATAAGCTGTAAGCTGACTCTTCCCTCTTCTAAAGGCAGGGATTTTCACTTGTGCACCTCTCATAGCCACTAGTTCATTGATGTCAAATCCCCTGTCGGCCAAAATCACATCATTTTGTACAATATTGTCTAGATACCCACTATTTGCAGTGATGTGCTTGTCACTTGAAAGCCCACCCCACCCTTTAGAAATAAAAGAAATATGGCCTTGAGGTGTAATTGATATTAGGTATTTAATTGTATTGTTGTGCTTGTAGTTTGACCAGGTGAGTGCACTAGCATCAACACTGGAGGGTCTCTCAATGAATATATTTCAAAACAGTCAATAATGGACACTACTCTGCATCTTGAACACACACGGCCAGTACATGTACTGTGCAACTGACCTTGGCACGGAACGATCCAAGGGGGGCAATCTCAGTCATCTCAAAGAGGGAAATCCAAACGCAATCCGCTTTGTTCGATTTTACGGGCTTGGACGATAGAGAAAAATAAGAAAAGCAAAAGCTGGAGTCCAGTCTGGACGAAACTGCTATCAAGAACGCAGAATTGATTTTTTCTGAGTTTTTTTTTAGCCGTAAGCGCCATGTTTAACTGCTGTTCACAATGCGGCCGCAGTGAAACCAACAAAGGGGCCTCACTATGGAAGAGTTTTCTGCTCCGATAAACATGGCGCTTACGGCTAAAAAAAAACTCAGAAAAAATCAATTCTGCGTTCTTGATAGCAGCTGGACTGGACTCCAGCTTTTGCTTTTCTTATTTTTCTCTATCGTCCAAGCCCATAAAATCGAACAAGGCGGATTGCGTTTGGATTTCCCTCTTTGAGATGACTGAGATTGCCCCCCTTGGATCGTTCCGTGCCAAGGCCAGTTACACGGTACTGGCCGTGTGTGTTCAAGATGACTACTCTGTTCCATGGATAGGGAAGGAACTGTGGCAGTAGACTTGTCTTTATACTTCGCCTGTCTGTCCAGAAAACAAGTGGCTGCAGTCTGTGGTACATGATATGCACAGTCTCGTGAAAAACTTTGCTGGCAGTTGTTCTTGACACAGAAAAGATGTATGCCAGGTGTTGCAGAGGTGTGTTAAGGCGTATATGCATGAATGAGAGCTTGAAACTGTGTCAGTGCTCTGCGCGAGTGTGTTGGCAAATGCCATGCAAGAAAATCAAATAATGTAACAAGTGTGAAGAAATTAGAAATCCCAGTAAAATATCGTACAGTATCGTCATTGTCCCTCAAAGAATCAAGTGTCATTTTTTTTCTTGGCAAGTTCGTCTTTAAGTTCCCGAGTTTCTAGCACCAGCCTGTTTAGTTCATCCCGTTGCTGCTTTTCTTCATCTTTAGAAATCCAGGCAAAATTGTCATAGGTTTCAGTCTGGCAGTAAGTACCGCCACAGTCACCTCTCTCGGGAAGAGGAGCAGCCAGTTCTGCTGTATCCGAAGTACCTTCACCGTCGCCATCAACAGCATCCTCTGCTAAATTAGGGTGAGAAGGAGTTGACTCACTCCCCACAAGCTTCTTCCTCTCCTTGAGTCTCTGGTACTGTCCTTGTTGGCTGTCAGGCTGTGTCCCTGCACCATACCCAAGTTTCAAAGTAGGTGTTTACTTCCCACAGATGGTTGCCCTGCAGAAAAAATCAAAGGCAAATGTATTGTAAATTATGGATTGGGAGTTATTTTAAAAATAAGTCACCCAAACAAAATGAATGAGTAAATCTAGACACAGATCTACCCTTTAAAACTGAACTATAAAGTTGTATCAACAATGACCATTTAGTGTTCAAATAAATTCTGATTATCAAATCCAAGTATTTCACACCTATGGCATTCTCACAAGTCATGGTTTTGGGCAACCATGATAAGTTGTTATACTGAGAGTAAGTGTAAGACTGACTCACTCAGTCATAGACTGCACTCGGTGCAGGACTGACCGACTGTCCGCACACTACCATCACAACACAGCTTGCATAAAACACAGACTAACCAAGGCAGGTGAACAAAAGCATGAGTACTTACCATTGACAAAATGATCAGAGCACACGTATCTCCTAGCTGTTGATTCAAAGTTGAAATTCTTCAGCTGAAGCTGTGCCAACCATTCTCGCCCGCGTCGTGCAGTCAAATCCCTTGTCTCTTTGCCCTTTCCGTTGACAACAAATGGAACAGAAAAGAATCTTCTGTCCCTATCTCTATCTTGTCTGTTATGGCAATGTTTAACACTACAACTAGAGACCATGTCGATAAATGCGGAAGATTCAGAGTGCAGATTTCGCGTGTTGCCTTCTCGCGAGTTCCGCCGGAATGCCAGAGGCAAGGCCGGACAACTCTGCACACGACTGTGTGACGTCATCGCGTCAGAGCTCATACCAAGTTGTGTTGTGTAACCTACAGATAAAAAAAAAAAGTGTAATCATGCAGTAAGAGAAATGGAAAGAGAAAGTTTTTGTTGAGACAGAACAGAAAACTTAGGACGGAAAACTTTTTTTTCAACAACTTCAAGGGAGAGAATGCAAACACTAAACACTCCCGGTTATGACCTTGACCTTTTGTTTGTTTTCGCATTCAGTTCTTTTCGTACGGCAATTTCAGCTTGTAAAATAAACAAATTTACGAACATTTTCTGATAAATAATGTTTGGAGATACCTTGTATTGAATTATAGTATATACACAAAGAAAAAAAATGAAGCTTAGAAGTCAATTCTTGATTCCCCTAAATAATGAAAACTGCTTTCCCTAAACAATTCATTGTTTACGTAAATAATTCATTGTTTACGTAAATAATGATTTATTTAGCAACATTGCTGATTCTTTATAAACAATGTAATATAAGTCTAAATAATATATTGTTTACGTAAATAAATCATTAATGAATTGTTTAGGTAAATAATGAATGGTTTACGTAAACAAAAAATTATTTAGAATTGTTTTACATTGTTTATAAACAATTACTTATTTAGCACATGAGCTTCTAAATAATGATTATTTAGCTAAAACTGGTGAAAAAACATGAAAAAGTATCCAAATAATTATTTGACAAACGGAATGCCATACATAGGAGGATTTTTGAACTGTAAATGCACTCAGCTGCTACAAAAACGCAAAACGAAGGCTGGGAGCTGCACTGTGCCTTTAAACATTTGTTTTGAATAATTATTGGTATTTTGACAATGTGGGTAGCATGGAAATGTAAGCATTTGAATGTAAGTCTTAGGTACCATTGTACCCAGGAAGAGAGACGAGAGATAGGAGTAGGTTGCAATAGCTTGTGTGGTCTTTGAGGGTTTTTTTTGAAAGACAATGTTAAAGAAAAAGAAGACAAGTACAGTAATGTAATATTTATTGTGAAAACCAACGATCGTACAAAGAACATGTGAGGCAACATTATGTCTATGATGGTGTGAAGAAAATTAGTTATGATTTATACTATTATTATTTAGACTTGAGACTGAACAGCAAAAGGCGAAGTGTATGTTTTGTGGTGTGAATTGAAAGAAAATGAAAAGTGTAAATGTCTGGGAAATTGTGGTTAAAAGACTTCGTTATTTCTTGATTGTTATTGAAAAGTAGGATATGCGCCGAAATGGCTGCGATCTGCTGGCCGATGTGAATGCGTGATGTATTATGTAAATAAATTCCATTTCACACGGCATAAATAAATCCCTGCGCCTTGAATATGTGTGCGATATAAATTGCATAAAATTAAAATAAAAAAATAAAAAAATAAATCCGCCTGCGCTTAGAACTGTACCCACGGAATACGCGCGATATAAGCCTCATATTGATTGATTGATATTGAAGTGAATAGCAAAACGCTGTATTTGAAAACAGCATGGGATTTATATTATTTTTGGGGGGTATCAGGTAATGCCCTAGTTTTTACAAATTGTAGCAAAGTCGATTAACTTTTACAATGTACGATGTTTGCTTGCAAATTACAACACAAACGCAAAAACTTAACTATTTGTAGAGTTCTAAGGCATTGCAGACAAAGCAACTGCAAGAAAGTCAGGTTTTAGCAGTGTGAAAATCCGCTGAAAACGGTCTTAAATCCCTTCCGGTATGGCCGGCTCTTATGACACTGACCCTGAGCTGGCCGTGAGGCACTGAAAAGGTTTTCGCGGAAAAATTCTCTCGAAGAACCAAATGGGTTCGGTGCATTTGTCAGTCTGTCACATGTTAAAGGGCCCCATACGGGTTGAAAGAGATAAGGTACTGTCGTGTTTTTTTCCCAAACCTAGTGCACTACCGTTCTCACGAGATAAGTTACTTCTGTTTTGTTCCGGGGTTTTTTTTCTCTCCAATTGACACCATGTATGAGAGATGAAACAGAAAAGCCTGTTGTGAAAATGCAAAAATTTGGAGGAAAAAACGAAACAAAACAAAAGTAACTGTTCTCAGGACAACGGCAAACAACGACATATGTTCACCGCCCTCGGCTAATTCAAGAAATCCCCCCCCCCTCCTGCTAGGTACACGTGCACTCAAGTTAACCTCTGCTTTGAGACATATGTTCACCGCCCTCACCCCCTCCTGCAAGGTACACGTGCACTCAAGTTAACCTCTGCTTTGACCTGTGTGCCAAGAGTCAGATGAGAGAGAGAGAAAGCGAGAGCGAGAAAGCGAGAGCGAGAGAGAGAGAGAGAGAGAGAGAGAGAGAGAGAGAGAGAGAGACTGAGAGAGACACACACACACACATAGACAGAGACAGACATAGAAAGACTTTTCTTTACTTTATTTGGTGTTTAACGTCGTTTTTAACCACGAAGGTTATATCGCGACGGGACATAGAAAGACAGAAGCGGAGAGACTCAGAGGGAGACACAGACAAAGACATACATACAGACAGAGAGAGAGAGAAAAAAAAATGTAACTGATCTCGTGAGAACCGGGTTGAGACCTTGCATGGTTTTGACGGCAACAATAATTATTGTAGTTGTCTAAGATTTTATTTCTAATTGATTTGTGATATGTTGGGAAGACATATTTATCAATTGATCAACAAAATAAAACATAATACAAAACGACACAACATTGTTAAAATCATTATTGGCCAACGTTGAACGTTTACGAAGGCCTCAATCTTCCCGCGCCGTAGACCAGATTAATAGGTGCTTGATTTTGGTATTTTGATTTACATAACATTAAACCTTTCTTGGGGTTCATGGTCATGGCAACAGCCATAATAATATTATATCATGTATAATATTACAGTTCAGCATATGTGAATTACATGTCATCATACCAAACTGTCATACATTTGTATTCCTACATTATTCTGATTGATCACAACCAAACCTACTATCATTGGACACATCCAAATGCAAGCGCCTGTTCTTGACAATTTCCCACTGATCTAAAAATAAAATCAGTGCAATTTCCTGGGTCGGGCTTTGCCACAGACACTCACGGTTTGGCCTGTAGGTAAAATGTACAATGTATTTTCTGATTTGTGCACAAAAGCTTTTTTTCTTTTCTCATTTTTTTAACATAACAATGTTCAATGTCACTGTATGTTTGAAAGACCATGGTCACATTTGTAAAACAAATGTTACATTAGAAAATAAATAACATTTTAGTTCATGATTTTTTCTACACCAGTGCTGAAAATAAGAAATAAAAACGTCGGTATATAAGTCACTCAAATACAGCAAAGAATGAATGGATTGAGTTTGTTGCGGTTGACCCTGCACAGTTCGACCAATGATGTTTTTGTTGAACAATTTTGCCGTCACCCCTCCCATAGGGTGACGTATGTCACAACTTCCTGTGTTACACAAACTCAGTGATGACCAATTTTGCCCTCACCCTTCCCATAGGGTGACGGATTTCACAACTTTCTACTGATGAACAATGTTGCCTTCACCCCTCCCATAGGGTGACGGATGTCACAACTTCCTGTGTACACAAACTGATGACGTATTTCACAACAAGATGGCGCTGCCCATGGTCAACCTCGAAACTATCCGTATAGAATGGGGGCCTCCTGGCCCCCATAATAAGAAAGTGAATGAGCCAAGTAAACATTTATATCAATAACTGAGAGAGAGAGAAAGAAATGAAGAAATAGCATGGAAAATGTGTGTGTGAGTGTATAGGCCGGATGCGATTAAGTACGTGTGTTGGTTTATGTGTGAGCATGGATGTGAGTATAGCTATGAGCGTGTAGGTATGAGAGTGTCAGTAATCAAAAGAAGAAACTGTAAACGCCATACAAATGTCAGTCTGCGAGTGAACGACTATTTTCCATTAACGGTGCAGTACACTTTAGACAGAGAGTGAGAGGTGAGAGGAGGGGAATAGAGAGAGGGAGAGAGGCATGGGGGGAAAGAGAGAGAGGGTGAGCAAGAGGAGACTGAAGGAGAGAGAGAGGGGGAGATATGGATGGGGTGGGGGGTGGGGAGAGAGAGGGGGGAGGGAAGGAATAGAAAGGGAGGGCGCGAAGAGGAAGAGTGAGAGAGACAGATGGGGGGGGGGGGGGGGGAGAGAGAAAGTGTGGGAGAGAGAGAGAGAGAGAGAGAGAGAGAGAGAGAGAGAAGTAATTGCAAAAGGAAAAAAAGAATGTCCAGTAAAAAAACAATGTCCATTTTGCGTGTAACTGAAACAACATATGGATGGGGTGGGTGGGGGGGAGGGGGGGGAGAGAGAGGGGGGGAGGGAAGGAATAGAGAGGGAGGGCGCGAAGAGGAAGAGTGAGAGAGACAGATGGGGGAGAGAGAGAAAGTGTGGGAGAGAG
>NC_090253.1:33906400-33948900 GCF_037325665.1 Littorina saxatilis
AAACACCCCCTCGTATAAGCGGGGATGAAAGAGTGGTGGCCAGTGACCCAGAACGAACAAAAGTCAAAGCTGGCTGGTTTGTATTCAGGGAAATTTGCACGAAATGCACGCACGAGATACGACTTTTCCTTCTATTTTCTCTTTTTGGGACTTTCATTTGCGTTAGCTCGGTTTGATATGAAAAACCGAAGAAAAGCCCTGCCATTTTGCACTGAGAAACTTTGGAAGTAGCGTTTGTTCTACTGCCAGTACTGGGTCTCGCTGTAGTACAATTACCCTCACTTACTTCCTAGTTTGCTTCCAAAGTAAGCTCTTTTTTCGTCCCATGCATGCGAAAATGAGGATGTACTTCCGATGTCGCTCAAAACTTTGGAAGTAGTCGCAAACTACCCTCAGTTACTTCCTCGCTTTTCTTCGAAGTAAGCCCTTCTTCCGGCCCATGCATACGAAAGTGAGCCAAATACTTCCGATGTCACTCAAAACTTCGGGAGTTGTCGCGTACTTCCCCCATAAGCATACGGGTCCAGGTTAGCGCATAATTTGCTCTTTGTGACGCTAAAATAATAATCTGGATATGGTTTTTGCAGATACGGAGAGAAGGAAGGAAAATAGCTGATTTGTTGTTGTAAAAGTTTGTTTGTGCAGGCCCACGTGCTCTATGAAATATAGAAGGGTGACATGTTTAAAGGTGGAGTGTGAAGGGTAGCGTGGCATGTTTAGTGCACCGTTGCTTTTTGTTGCAGCCTTCTTACCTACCTACCTATGTCTGCGGTGTTGCGGGTATGCGGTAGCAGTAGGTAGTCAAAAGCCTCTTTCCCGAGTTGTCCCAAAGCCGGTGTTATCCCGTTTTGCTAATGGTTCACAAATGATTTCTGGTGTAATTACGTACCGCATGTAATAAAAAACTGAATGAAACAAAAGTTTGAAGTCTTATCTTGGTTTCTGTGGTGATGGTTGTTTGTATTTGTTGAGCTAGAACAGATAACAACTCTCAAACCGAGGGCCCCGTGACCACCGGATGCCATTACGTCACGCTCTGTGGCATGTCAGGCCTGACAGTATGCTCACACAATCTCAGAGTGCTTCGCGTTGTTTCATCGGTTGACCTAGAAATGATAACCAATTAAAAGCTTTGTTTCTCAGCTTCATTTACATGTAACAGTAAACGGGATCGGACGTTGGCGAGAAAACGTGCAAAGCAAATGAAATATATGATATACATTTTTGGAAGTTTTGCGATTTACAATCGATTTCAAAAGGATATTATCAGAAAGAAGAAGTATTCGACTAATTAATGCGGTATTTTTCTTGCCTAAACGTTATTTGTACGCCGAGCACTTTACGGGAGAAAAACGTAAACAAAGCCGTCTGTGCAACCCAGTCACCCTGAGCCGTGATGGCCGAAGCTTGTTCACGGCCCTGTCGAGCGACTGAAGACATCGCTGATTCTCGGCCTCGTCCATGCGAATCATGGAATCTCAAAGCTCTTGTTGGTGAGTACAGTTCTTAAGAATCCTGATTCATATTGTTTTTATCAGTTATAAATAAAATCTGTGCGGATACATGCGAGTAATGCCGATCGCATGTGCAGAGATCGGTCGTCCATTGATGGTGTTCATGTGTGTAAAATGGTAGCTGTGGTTCTCAGCAGATTTAATTAAATGTACGTTTCAAAGGAAGGATTGTTGAATGGGCAACTTTGACTGGGCTTTTATATTCATGGTTTCTGAAGGTTTTGTGGTTGTAGCACCTAAATATAAGTGGAAAATCATGGAAAAAGCGAGGTCACGTGACCCGTGGCAAAATCAGCGGTTTTGTGTCGTCTGCTCGATGTCGTTTCAAGGTGTGCTTTGCATGCTGCAACGTTCTCCGGTATTTCGGGTTACAGTTGAGAATTGCCTTTGGCTTCCTTATAATGAAACGATACCATTACATCAGTTATCACTAACAAGAGGCGAAGCCTTCAAGGCTCCCGTAAGAAATCGACAAACAGTAACACAAACTCGATCACTCCGTCACACATACACACGCACACACACAGTAAGCATAGACACAGTGCAAGAGGGAGACGCTAGATCTAGATCTGTCTGTCTGTAGCCTACTCTGCCGTGTGCTGAAACCGAGTAAGTCCACTGACGCTACTTCCGAGAAAAACGACTTTTACTGTTTGATAAAATGTATCAAAAGTGATGATTATCTAGATCAAACCACCGAGATAATAAGATAAATAGCATTAATTTCCGTTTAAAACCCGATTTTCATAATAATGTGATGGATGGTTTTGGTTTTGTTGGGCAAATTGTGGACTTACTTGGTTTTACCACTTTACCCCCCAATATCAGATCTAACAAAAAATGCGCAGATCTAAGCAAGCGGACTAACTTGGTTTTATCAGAATATTTGGAAGAAGAAGTGCTGTCAAGAGAAATGACAAAACAGTGAAAATAACACTACGAATTTGCACAAGATGGAAAGATGGAAAGAGAGAGAGAGAGAGAGAGAGAGAGAGAGAGAGAGAGGGGGGGGGGGTGGGAGAGACTAGACAGGGAGTGAGAGAGAGTGAGAGAGAGAGGAGAGAATGAGAGAGAGGAGACACAGCAGGGGCGGGGGGGGGGGGGGGTGGAGGGAGTAGGATGGAGGGAGTGAGAGAAATAAAGGGAGGGAGGGAGATAGAGAGATGGAAAGAGGAGTGGAGAGAGGGAGAAAGAGAGGGAGGGTAAGGGGGGGGAGAGCTATGGAGGGAGAGATAAATGGGGAGGAAGAGGGAGGGATGGAAAGAAATAGTGGGATGGAGGGAGGGAGAGAGGAGGGAGGGAGCGAGAGAAGGGGAGGGAGGGAGATAGTGAGGGAGGACGAAGAGGGGGGGAGAGGAAGTGTGGGAGGGATGGAGGTAGGGAGAGAGAGAGGGGAGGGAGGGAGGGAGGGAAAGAGATAGTGGGATGGAGAGAGAGAGAGGAGGGAGGGAGTAAGAGAGGGGGAAGTGAAGTCAAGTACACAGAGTTCCACAAGTATATCCAGCTCATGATCCACAGGATGGACAAGCAAGTTGCAGAATATCCAGCCTATTCTTCAGCTTTTTACTGTTTTCTTTTCATATTAACAAACTTACATTTTTCTCTGACACTTCAAGGGTTAATTTTGTACGAATGAATTCAAAAATATCTGCGTATACCAGAGTAATTTGCAACTCTAGCTGAACTTTATATTCAAGAACAAAGAAATGTAAGGAAAGAATTCTGTGATAGCACGAGCAATATATATTGTATTAATTGCTGAATTTTTGTAAGTATTTTATTGATGCATTATTTCAGTTGGACGGCAGATTCCAGCACTCTCCTGGACCCTCCCTTTCTGGGCATTGATGGGGAATTCGAACTGCAAGGAGACAAAGCAGCCCTGAAGGACAGTATCTACAACTTTGCCAGTCAGCACATCGAAGCAGTCCAGTGTACTCTACGGCAGCTGATGCCAGACATGTGCAGTGTATTGCGCAGGCAATTGAATGACTTTCTGGAAGATGGTGTGTATAGTGGACAACCAGTTCTCTTCTCAGATGTCCTCAACCACTGCCCACTGACAAATCTGCTCGGTGAAAACATTTTCGGTGACCTGGGCTATGACATTAACAAGCGGCGCAATGCATCTGTCCACCAGAGGTTGTCAACAAATATGCTGAGCCACAACAGGACAACACTGTGGTTGAAGAAGAAACTGGAGACCCAGTCAATTAGCCATCTTCTTGCCTTCGCTCGAAGGAAAGGGAAGTCTTTGCGACATCACAACCGCCAACAAGAGAAAGCGGTGTTGCTGCGACTGAGGTAGAGGCTCCTGGAAAACAAAGCAAAAAAGGCGGCAAAGGAGGCCAGACAGGCAGCAACCAAAACCGAGCTAATACGAAAGCTGACGGCTGTTGGTGGCCCCTGTGTCATTGCAGAAGATGTTGATGCTCTGGTGATACGACTGAGAAAAGAAAAGAAATCAACCCTCTTGAACGCATTGAAGGACCAAATTCGATACCAGAAAACAGTATTGAATCAGAAGGGCTGCCTTCGACTCACTGGTAGCATTGAGGACCTGACAGCCAGCCTCAAGGCTCATCTGGGCGGCACTAATCTTCCAGCTCCAGATGAAAATTTTAAAATTTTTAAAAAAAGCCTTAAAAAATGAAAATTTTCAAACTTGTTTTATTTCTTTGTCTGTGTACATGTGTTTACAGATCTGTCGATGCTGATCATTTTGATGTAAAGTTCATGTTGGTCGGACAGTTAGAAGCTGAAATATATCCTTTTAAAGATTAGAAGTGTTTGAACGGTAAAATTGAACGATTTTCCCAAGTTTGGGTTCTTCAATTCAATTATTTCTTACCCGTAAATTTTGGAGAAAAAAATTGAGCTAAAAGTCTTAGATATGGAGAGGTAATCTGTTCAAAATTAGCTTCATATTTCTTGTTTTGGTTTCACAGTGAGGCTCCAAAGTTGACGATTTCTTATTCTTGAAAAAAGTGAGTTTAAAAGGCCTAAAATTGCACTTTTCAAATGTACATAACTACTAAACTAATTCACCTACAGAATGCAAATTTACATCACTGTGCTCAGAATAAAAAGATCTACAAGACCATGGAAGTTATAACCTTTAACTCTGGAGTTTGAAAAATCACTTTTGAGTACCTAGTAGCAGGGACTTCTGTATGCTGTAACCTGGTGTTCTGGTGGTTTGCTGTCGCTGTTGTTGTCCCATCATTCTACATTTCTTACCATTTACGGTAACTACGGGGAGGACCTTCAGCGACTGAGTGAGGCGCCTGATATCTCCACTATTCCCTGCTTTGTTCAACGCCAACCGGCACTACAGTCAACGGAGCAGTTGTGGAGATAGACTATTCACGGGTCACCCACTCAGTGGCAAAAAAATAAGTGTGCCATGTCATTGCACCCTGTATACCACCTAGTCATCTTTTATATTTATGATTTCATTTGAGTGGTGACAACGTGGGGTGTGTGACACCTGCATTTAATCAGCGCTTTTGCATAACCGGCTATATTTCCTATCTATACACGGGATCAGCATGTTATTATCATTTTCTAAACTTTAACTGGCATTTTTGTCAGTGACCTATTTTTACATTTTGAACGTAAAACATCTTTTGGAGTGAAGTCTCGAGGGAGGTGGCGAGATAGTATATAAACAGGCGTATGAAACTTATACTTTTGTTGATTCTATCTATTTGTATGACTGCGAGAGTGGATCGTGGTGTGGTTAGTTAGCAGTAACTAACCGTTAATAATCACCTTCTGTGATATATTGAAACGTGACAGGTGGAAAAAGAGTGGGCAGCTGACACAGCCCCCTGCCCCAAATGTGGCAGAGGAGGGGTATGTAACATAGCCTGGAAAGGTCGTACGTCCCGCCCCAGCTGTGAATGAGCGAAAGAAATGCCAGGCAGGCGGGAGCCCGCAGACTGGCTGTGCTCAAGTTGTAACCCCTCCCCTAAAGGGAGGGACGTGGGTCTGTCAGCAAACTGATCCTCACCACGCGAACCCGTAAGAGCACACTTACCGTACCCCCCCAATCCCCCTTCCCATAGGTAGGGGGGCTGCATGTCCGACTCAGCTACGCTAAAAGCAAGGTGAGCGGTCAGAGGCAGGCAGGGAGCAAGCCTCCCCAATCCCCCCTCCCGTAGGTAGGGGGGCTGCATGTCCAACTCAGCTACGAGAGGTTCTTTCTTTCTTTATTTGGTGTTTAACGTCGTTTTCAACCACGAAGGTTATATCGCGATGGGGAAAGGGGGGAGATGGGATAGAGCCACTTGTCAATTGTTTCTTGTTCACAAAAGCACTTATCAAAAATTTGCTCCAGGGGCTTGCAACGTAGTACAATGTATTACCTTATTGGGAGAATGCAAGTTTCCAGTACAAAACATTTCTTACATACTGCTTGACTAAAATCTTTACAAAAATTGACTATATTCTATACTTGGGAAATTGGTTGAATCGTCTCAAACAGACGTCTTTAAAAATCAAAATAAAGAAAAATCTTTGTCCTAAAAATTGCAAATTTTATCAAAACAAATCACAATAACACTTCTAACTTTCAGATGGAAAAAAAAAGAAGTTGTTATTTTGTGAAAATAACAGTGTTTCAAACTGCAGGTGAGTGTGTTACAGACAACGAAAAACCAGTGGTTCTTACCTTGGCCGTTATCTTCGATGGACTGGGTGGCCGAGTGGTAACGCACTTGCACTCGGAAGCGAGAGGTTGCGAGTTCGACCCTGGGTCAGGGCGTTAGCAATTTTCTCCCCCCTTTCCTAACCTAGGTGGTGGGTTCAAGTGCTAGTCTTTCGGATGAGACGAAAAACCGAGGTCCCTTCGTGTACACTACATTGGGGTGTGCACGTTAAAGATCCCACGATTGACAAAAGGGTCTTTCCTGGCAAAATTGTATAGGCATAGATAAAAATGTCCACCAAAATACCCGTGTGACTTGGAATAATAGGCCGTGAAAAGTAGGATATGCGCCGAAATGGCTGCGATCTGCTGGCCGATGTGAATGCGTGATGTATTGTGTAAAAAAAAATCCATCTCACACGGCATAAATAAATCTCTGCGCCTTGAATATGTGCGCGATATAAATTGCATAAAAAAAAATTTTTTTTAAAAATCCCTGCGCTTACAACTGTACCCACGGAATACGCGCGATATAAGCCTCATATTGATTGATTGATTGATGTCCTCCATGCCACACTGAGTTCTGAGTTCGAGACAGTGAATGCAACTTTGTAGCAGACGATAGAACAGTTGTTTCCACCGGAGGAAGTCAGGAACATGTCGATAAATAACTTTGATTTACGTTGTTACTTTTTGCGGTAACACGATAGTACACAACAACGAACTTAAGACTTATTTTCATTGCTTTGTCTTCTGTGTTTGTGCATTTTTTTTTTTTTAGATTGTTCTTTCTTGTCCAAGTTTATCGCTTAGTTCAACGTCTGTAATCATTATTAAAAGCGCGGCAAAAGCCAAAACTGCCTACGTGACTCCTAACACAAAAAGTAACACACTGGCCGTTGGATCTAAACTTGATCTCAGCCGACTGTTGGGGTGAGGCACTGGTTATCGTGCAGTATGTAAACAATAACCAACACCTTCTCTTTCCATCTCCATCAAATTCTTATCCAAGCAGTGTGTGTAGGACGCGCAAATACGACGTTTCGACACCAAGTAAAAACGTGTCCCAACTTCCGGCCTGAAAATCGACGTAAATTCACTGTACTATTGCGCCTTGCTCGAAAACAAAGTCATCAAACCTTTCGGTTTCTACCAGAATAGTAACTTTATTCATATCTGCACCCAGTGTCAGTACTTTCAAAGGTAGAATAAACCATAACTGAGCGTGTGGGACGTTTGAATGGGGTAAGGGTGGAGTTCGACGCCATTTCTGAGCCGTGACCAAATAGGGCTAGAAGCCTTATCCCCTTCCTGCCTCGCACTAAGTTACTGCTTGCTATCGGCCATCTTGGAAAAGCTAAATGGCCAAAAACCGTAGCCCACCAGAAAAGTACATTTCTGAAGCGGCTGTAAAAACAAGCAGCTAACAACAATTCAATTCAATAAAAAGGACAGATCTCACCAAATGAATGTCGAACAGGTAAAGGCCCCCACAAGCCCGTATCGTCTCAAAGACGAGGGCTAGTGAAGGCCAAGTGAGCAGTCGAATTCAGCACATCTTACGTGCGTCGTCGAAAGTCGAGAATGATTATTCCCGATGCCGGCGCTCACGTGGTGCGCGGGGGGTTATGGGTAACCAAGTGGGGTCAGGTCATAGCAACGGCTATGGCGTCTGTTTTTTAGCTTGGTTACCACCCTTACAAGGGCAGGTAATTTGAGTAGTGTTTCGACATCTAGCATGTGAGATTGAAGTCAATGCATTTATGAGAATTGCGGTAAGAATATGTAATTTAATCCTACTTGTCATAAAAGAGGAGATATGAGCTTCACACGCCTGAACACTTAAGCATTGTATGATGGGGACACGTCTCAACCAAATATTTGACGTCAGAATAATTAATAGTAAGCAATTTAGAATGCCTTAACAGCTTTTTGTTTGTTTGTTTGTTTATTTGTTGCTTAACGTCCAGCCGACTACGCAGAGCCATATTAGGACGAGGAAGGGGGGGATGAAGGGGGCCACTTGTCAAGCGATTCCTGTTTACAAATGCACTAACCCATTACTTGTGTCCCAGCAGGCTTTAGTAAAACTAAATTAATACCTACTGGAAGATTACTAGTTTCCAGTATGTTAAAATAGGCTTAACCTAACCCTTAACAGCTAATGATACATTTATTCAGCAAGCCTGGGTGTGTACACTACATAGTTAGATTATATTTTTAAATTTTGTTTCAGCTGTTTTCGCTTGGGTTTAACGCCTTGATTAAAAACCGCTTAGTTCCACTGAAATTCCTGAAACTGATAGGGCAACAATTTACCCTGGCTGCTGTGAGTGATCAGAAATTATCTCTTGTTTGAACAAATTCTTGGTTGGTGACTGACCACTTCTGATTGAATTGATCAGGGCTGGCCCCCCCCCCCCCCCTCTCCCCCCCTCTCCCCCCCTCCCCCCCCCCCCCCAACCATGATGTGTGTGGGAAGGCCAGCCAGGAGCTATGCTGGCCACTGGGGGTTAAAATAATGAACACACGAAAAAACCCAGGGGGGGGACACCCTCTCAGGTCACCGGGCTTATAGGTTTAAGAACTCTGAGATCCCCTTCTGCCACCTTTTCTGTACATCCACTTCACCGAATCTTGCTTTTTACCTGATCCTGAATCCCTTCTTTTTCAAAAAGCCAGGCATGTTTTTCTTGGCGTCTGCGTTCGTTGTCTTCCAGGATCTCTGCAAATGATGCATTGTCTTCACTTGTGTGTCTGGCAAGAAAATTGTCTAATCCAAGAGCTCCTTCTGTGACATCTGAAACACAGTAACATCAGACTGAATATTGATAAGGTGTTAAACAGTCAAACCTGTCTATAATGCCCACTCATGGGACCGACCAAAAGTGGTCATATAGACATGTGGTGGTCATGGACAAGATCCCCTTATGACAAACCTCCAAGCTCACTTTGATGCTCCTGTATACAAACAAAAAAAGTCGCATGAAGCAATATAAAAACATTTATCCTGCATACGTGAGAGACCACTCATGAGATAACAATATCGTTCAACCCACACGTGTGTATATCATGTAAATGAGCTCGTGTTAAACTAGTCTTGCAGGGACCTGCTTTTCCACTGCTTATGATGCAAAAGTCACCAAGACAAACATCATTATGGAAACACTTTTGCGCATGCTGTTTTCCACAGAAGCGTTTTTAGAACTATCTAAAGTGTCGTTTCTTTGCTTTACTTTACTTTATTTGGTGTTTAACGTCATTTTCAACCACGAAGGTTATATCGCGACGGGGAATAGAGCCACTTGTTAATTGTTTCTTGTTCACAAAAGCACTAATAAAAAAATTGCTCCAGGGGCTTGCAACGTAGTACAGGGTGACCCAAAAAAAAGAGTACCCCAAAAAAACGTCTTAAATTGAACAAAAATAAAGCAATCTTCATAAAATTTATTTACACACACAAGTAGCCTCTGCATGATTTGCACAGAAAATTTTTAGCGTTCTAGCTTGTCTTTCAGGAAAGTTATGCTCATTCTACAGAACATGCTCCAAATGGCCTCCCCCGGATTTAAATCCCCCAGATTTCTATCTTTGGGGGTTCCTGAAAGACAACGTCTACAGGAACAACCCACAGACAATCACAGAACTCAAGAGAGCCATCACAACAACCATTCGCGGAATCTCGCAACAGGAGTGTGTGCGGGTGATTGATAACTTTGCGCGGCGAGTTCAAGTTTGCCTGCAGCGGCGCGGAGGCCATTTGGAGCATGTTCTGTAGAATGAGCATAACTTTCCTGAAAGACAAGCTAGAACGCTAAAATTTTCTGTGCAAATCATGCAGAGGCTACTTGTGTGTGTAAATAAATTTTATGAAGATTGTTTTATTTTTGTTCAATTTATGACGTTTTGTTTGGCAGGGATCGCGCTAGCTTTTTAAATAACGCGTAAGTCATACGCAACGAAACGAGAAAAAAACGCGTCACGGACCAATATTTTTGCGTACTACGAAAACACGTACAGACACAAACAAAACACGCACGAAAGACTTAAAGACACTCCTTACCTAAATACGGCGAGTTTTCCTGTCGAACTCCGCGCACGCCTGTCGAATAACACCCCTGCTGTCTCCAACCTTCGGGCCTTGCGAGTTTGTTTCCCGCTCTAATACGACTAGACACACTTTCCGCCTTTTGGAAGCGCGAGATGGGAGAGCAGCTAATGTCTGTTTCATTATCCGACAAGACATTATCTGGTAATACCCTCGTTACGTTCGTTTGCGATACTTCGATGCAAAAAGAAACGGACTTTAGTTTTGACGCGCAGATTTCATGTGTGTCGTCACTTCTTGAGCCCTATAGTCAGTTTCAGGATCGGGTGATTATTAAGTCAGAACAAAAGCGCTACGTGAAGACAAGAAAAAGTTACAATATTTTTGCGTATGGCTTACGCGGCGCGGCGAAAAAAACGCGTCAGCGACTTTTAAAATGCGTCAAATACGCAAAAATCGTGCGTAAACGCGATCCCTGGTTTGGGTACTCTTTTTTTTGGGTCACCCTGTACAATATATTACCTTACTGGGAGAATGCAAGTTTCCAGTACAAAGGACTTAACATTTCTTACATACTGCTTGACTAAAATCTTTACAAACATTGACTATATTCTATACAAGTGTGAGCTTGTGGCTGAACGACAGTTACGGTACACATGTACTTTTGCGCATCCGTTTGAACTCGTGAACTCGTGGTACCTCTGTGCTATCGAGGATTCAAACCTGTACTATCGGGGATCCACTAATGTTTCCGAGACTGTGTTTTGTCTGTATTGAAATGGTCTGGCGGAAGAGCCGATCCTTTAATTTGCATAGGTAAAATGATCGCTTTTCGGTAAAATTCAACCCCTCCGAGTTGAATTTGCTTTAACCTTGTGACGTAGGCACGCGGGATGTTGTGGGTTGGGGCATTTACTTTTCGCTGGTGTTTCGAACAGAACAGACGTATTCAGTGAGCGGTCGCGTGGCAGGTTTGCTACGAGCAGAAAGGGAACAGTAATGTGACTTTTCTGAGACGGGTATGTTATTCATATGCTATTCTTTTTATATAATGGGTAAAACAGCGTTAAAGTATGCGGGTTGTGACCTGCTTTGGGAGGATTAATTTGAATGTTCAAGTAGATTATTTTGTGAGTTGAATGTTCGGAAAAACTTTTGTTTATTGAATGTTTTAGAAAATCGTTTGAGAGAACTGTATTGTAGGCATGTTATTTGGAAGGAATGATGTGTTTTGTTGTTGTTAAAGGATTTAGTTTGTGGTGGTTGAAATTGTTGAGTTGTTTATGTATGCTTATGACGTGCATTCTGTGATTTACAGAATGGCGGAATGTGCGACGGGGTTTTGTTAGGTTAGGTTTCGTTAGAGGGGTGCAGTTAGATTTCGTTAGAGGGGTGCAGTTAGATTTCGTTAGAGGGGTGCAGTTAGATTTCATTAGAGGGGTGCAGTTAGATTTCGTGAGAGGGGTGCAGTTAGATTTCGTTAGAGGGGTGCAGTTAGATTTCGTTAGAGGGGTGCAGTTAGGTTTCGCTACAGGGGTTCAGTTAGGTTTTGTTAGATTGTTTTTTGGGGGAATAGTGAATATCCATGGTGCAAGGGACAGACGGAAGGGCAGGGCCCTGAACTGATAAGCTTTGTCTCCCCATCGGAAACGCAGCCACTTTCTGTCCATGTGGTGAATGAGGATATGAAAATACGCGTCCGTTAAGTCTATAGACGTGACCCAATCGCCTGGGCGAAGGGCGTCCCTAACCGTCGCTGGAGTTTCCATCGTGAATCTGATCTCTCTCAGAAAAGCATTCAGGGAGGATAGGTCCAGATGCCTTGGGGACCACGAAAATTCGACCATAAAAGCCCGGGGAGGAATGATCGATCACTTCTTCCACAGCTTGTTTCTGCAATAACCCCAGAATCTCGGCGTTGATAACCGTGTCTGATTCTTTGTTGGCAGGAAATGAAAACTTGGGTAGAACTCTGGTAAGAGGCGCTTTGCCCTCTCGCCAGAGCAGCCGGAACCCCGATCTGATTATCCCTACGATCCATTGACTGGGTACATTCTGTATCCAGTAACAGAGAGCTCGAGACGGGCCGCCAGCCACCACAGGGATGGAGGCTGTAGGGATAAGCTGATCGGGGATGCATCATTGGGGGTTGGGCTTGCGCCCCGTCCCCCGAGACTTGCCGAAGGAGGGCTTCTTATTTGGATAAGGAGCACTCCTTCCGCGGCCTCTAGCAGAACCAGAATGTTTGGAGCCGCCTCTAGCCGAAGAGGCCGTGGGGGCAGACAAACCGGATTGTTTGGTATTAGGTTGACTAGCAGAGCGTTGCGTAAACTTTGCAAACTCCAAGTCTCTCGCTTCCAGTGTCTCTTTGTGCAGTGCATCAAGTGACAAAGGACCCAGAAGAGCATCCTCTGTAAACGGAGAGATGCGCAGAGAGTCAATCGTTCTACGATCGTGCAGTCGAGACTCAGAGGAAATTATCTCTCCGGGTCAAGACTGCGTGAGCAAAGAGCCTGGCCGAGGACGACATTTGTTGTGCTGACACCTTCGCCAGCGCAGACAAAAGAGAGGCCACATCCTGTTCGCTTGCGTTGTTTCTGAACTCAAAAGGTTCAAGAGAAGAGGTGAGCGAACGAGACAGAGATCGCAACAAAGTCTCAGACAGAGACGCAAGTTCAAGCGATGACCTTCCTGTTTCCTCCAATCCAAGCAGGAAAAAAGGATCAAACCGAAGAGACTCAATCGCCGGAGTCACCGGAAGTGTTGCTCTTGGCAATGCGAAAGTCTGAATCAAACCTCGAGAGTTGTGTCTTAAAACCAATTTCTTGTGAGAAGAGTGGCGAAACACAGAGGCCTGTTGTTCCGTGGCAAGCAAAGGAACTGGCCGGAGAGGCATGCTACTACCCTGAAGTGGGTTAGCAGCTAACACCTTCGCCATCTCGTAGGCTACCGACGGGGATTCGCAAAATCAAAAACCCGGGGAAGCAGGCTGCGATGGCATGAAATCATCGATCGCTGTCTTCGGTGGAGCGGTAGCATCAACTGCTGCGACCACTCCTTCCAGAAAGTATCTCGAAGTCACCTCCGCTGCTAAAGCAATGGAAAGGTTAAACTTCGCCGGTAACCGGAAACTTTCCTCTTCGTCCAGAACGGAAGTAGCACTTCCGTAAACCGAAGAAGCATCTTGCGTGGCAGCGCAGTGTTCCGGTAGGAAACCGTGTCCAGTACGGCAATCGTCACTGTCAACGGAAACCGGAAAAGAGTGAGGGCGTCCACCGGAAGTGTAAGCCTCTCTGTGCATCTGGTCAATGCCTTCTTCATGTTCCGCAAGCGAAAGTGAAGATGCCTGTGCAGTCGAAGAAACGTGATGCGGTTCACGATCTTGACGCACTCCCCTTGGGGATGGCAAGTAATGCCCTAGAGTCGGAAGGAAGTTCCCGCTGTAGGCGCACTTGAGTCACGTTCACCACCCACTGCCGCGGAACGGCAGCTGGCTACTTGTGCTCGACCAGCCATACCTTGTCGGTTAGGGAAACCGGAAGACAGGTCCTTGCACGGTAACAGCAACTCGTTAAGACCAGAAGTCGGAACACCATCTGGAACGTCGGCCGACGGAACAGTGGCAGATGGAAATCGCATACGTGACAACGACTCAACACCGACAACCCTAGAGGGAAGGTTGGAAGAAAGGAGACTGGAAGCTTGCCGTTCCTCCACAAAAATGTCCTTCAACTGACCCGCAAAAGTCTGAAAATTTTCTAACATCTGTCTAAAGGAGCGTTGCTAGCAGAAATTCTTTTAAGTTCAGGAGGTGGAGAAACCACCGGTGAAAGAGTAGGCGAATCAATGACTACGTTAATTGTAGCTGAAGTGGCTGGGTCAACAACTTGCACAGTAGGCTTAAGTTTAGGCTTCTTTGCGTCTTTATCAGACACGTTGACTACCGGAAAAGTTCTAGAAATACAACTTCTAAAACCGAAATTTCCTAGCCTAGAAACAAAAGCAGGAAAGATCTCACCCGTGAGTAAGGACGAAGAGAAAACCAGGGAAAATTCAGCCAACCAAGGCTGAAAAGGGCAACAAAAGCCCGGAGCGTGAGTCCAAGTACGTCTGAGCAGCTCAGGCGTTGGAAGAGAAGTGACAGCAATATGGCGGCAGCGTGTCACGTGGCTTCAAGGGGAGCTTACCCTTATAGATCACGTGGTCTGGTGACCATGGTTACGTGATGTTTTTTGGGGGGAGTAGCTTCCCTCAGTGTAACCAGGGAAGCATGTTCAACGTTTTAGCACTTAACTAAAGTAAAATGCTATTTATGAGATTTGGAGTAAGTAATATGTAATTTAATGGTTGGTTATGGAGTGTGAGACTTGCAGTTTTACTTCCTGTCAATGCCTCGACCGAACATGGTTTTGGACGGTTACGTACTTTGCCGCTCCATATAAGGGACACCAACAAGTTTCTTTTAACTTTTTGTGCACTTATAGTTTTATCACACCTTATTATATTGCACATGAAGTTTTCAACGATTTTCTGTGAACTTTTTTTTTCAATGACTATGTGATAATGTCACGCTTTTGGACCATGACTCTGAGAATTACCCCTCAAGCAATCGCAGTCGTAAGGCGTTCGTAACATTTTATGGATTGGCAAGAAATGGTCCAAACATTCTTTACAAATTCGTTATCCATGCACATTGTTCGTGAGGAATTTGCAACCATTCGCAAAATGTACGGATAATTTGTAAGGACAAGACCTAACGAATGGTTGCGAATGCCTTGCGAGCACTACGAATACATTGCAATGATTACACATGGCTTCCAAATACTTACGAGTATGTTGCTAAAAAGTGAAGAATATGCCTTCCTTGTGAATTTTACGAGCATGTTGCTAATGTTCGCAACAACGAACAAATGGTGACGAGTGTCTTGCGACTATATCCCGATCATTGCGATTTATTGCTGAGTTCTACTCGCAAGGGCACTGTGAGAGCACCGTAAACTTTCCCTTCAAGGTACATTCCTTCTCGTGTAAGTGACTCTGTATGCAAAAAGCAGTACCTTCAAAGTTGGCCTTCCAGGACCTATCAAGTACATTGTAGTCTAGAAAGTGCTAAGAGAAAACATTAATTCTATACTGTTCAAAAAAAGAAACGCATAGCTTGTAATATTTGGTTAATTTAGTTATATGGCTACAAGGATATCCACCAAACTGCAGAAAATGTTTATCTGGTCGTCGACCTTTCGTCCATTGCCACAAGTGAGCTCTGCACGTGACGCATGCGTTATCAGTGGCTACAATGTCAAAATTGCTCATTTGGCATGACCACTCGTCATGCTTCAGTGTAATCTCGTGAAACTCGGGGAATATTGAGCTCTCACCATGTCTTCCAAAACCCATAAAAGCGGATTGTTCGCCACAAAGAAATCAGACGACAATTCAGCGACGAAAGATGGCCCGATTGAGCAGAGAAGACCGCCAAATTGCATTGGGTCGTTTACAAGCAGGCCAAAGTCAAAGTGCAATCGCCAGGCACTTCCACGTGTCCCAGAGCACCATCAGTAGACTGTGGGTCAGGTTTCAAGCCACTGGCTCCGTTGCTGACTTGCCACGAGCGGGAAGACCAAGGGCGACAACTGCTGCTCACGACCGCTTCATACGGCTCCGCCACCTCCGGAATCGTTTCCTGTCGGCCTCATCTTCTGTCCAGGCTCTCCCCGGGCCACACCGATTATCGGACCAGACCGTGCGGAACCGCCTGCATGAAGCTGGTTTGAGAGCTCGCAGACCTCACAGAGGAGCTGTCCTCACCCGCCGCCATCGCCAGAACCGAGTGCAGTGGGGCAACCAGCACCTTCGCTGGACCGTCCGGAATCACTGGAGACACGTGTGGTTCAGCGACGAGTCCTACTTCCTGCTCCAGCGACATGATGGTCGGAGGAGGGTCTACCGGAGAGTAAACGAACGTTACGCGCCCAACTGTGTGGATGAGGCACCCGTTCATGGTGGTGGAGGCGTCATGGTGTGGGGGGCGATCAATACCGCTGGAAGGAGCACCCTGGTGCACGTCCAAGGGCGCATAACTGCCCAGCGATACGTGGAGGAAATTCTGCGCCCACACGCCCTTCCTCTTCTGGCTGACCAGGATGCCATATTCCAGCAGGACAACGCTCGCCCGCACACAGCACGACTCACCACCCAGTTCCTCACCGACCACCATGTCCAGGTGCTTCCCTGGCCATCCATGTCGCCAGACATGAACCCGATAGAACACCTCTGGGATGAATTGGACAGACGTGTGCGCAGGCGAGAAGAAGCGCCGGCAAATCACCGCGATCTATTGCAGGCACTTCAGGAGGAGTGGGACACCATCCCACAGCAAGATATCCGGCATCTGATCCAGTCCATGCCCAGAAGGTGCCGGGCAGTTGTTGCTGCTCAAGGCAGTCACACCCCCTACTGACTTGACAGCCTCGGCACCCAATCGTATTGATTGACTGATTGATTTGAAGATGCAAATGAACTGTGTGTGCATTCAACTGTGTCCATACCAAATTTCAAACAAATAATCTAAATATTGGATTTTCTGTTAATTTTTTCGAAAAATAAAACAAATTTGGCAAGTAGCAACTATGCGTTTCTTTTTTTGAACAGTATAGTTTTAAATATCCTCTTTAACTCTTTACCTGTACTAGCTGTGGAGACAGTGATATTAACTGTATCTGCATCACTAGGTAATGTGCTTTCGTGTGATCCCCCTTCACCATCTGGCTGCCGCAGTCCGGTTTTAATTGAACCCACACGCCCTGATCTCAGATCTGGCGTCTCAAAGGAAGCTGGGCTTTCACCTGTGCGGAAAAAAAAAGAAAAGCAGATGCTAATATGACTCACCATTCATCATAAACATATCATAAAAACTTGAATCAACAAGAAGAGCAAACGCTCGATCGAGTCACTTTCGCAGTTCTGAATATTATATGAGGCATCAGATGGACAGGAAGAAATTGCTATTCACAACACAATGAGTCACGTTCACATAAAATTTGAGCCCGGTCACTTTTATAGTTTCCGAGAAAAGCCCAACCTCGGTGTCATCTTCGACGAAACTCTCTGCTTCAAACAACAAGTCTCCACTGTCTGTAGAAATGCCTACTATGAACTGAGAAAAATTAGCTCCATCCGCCACTGCCTTTCTTCCGATGCTACAAAAACCCTCATTTGCTCTCTCGTTCTTTCAAGGCTAGATTACGGAAACGCCCTTCTTTCTGGTTCATTTGACTATCTCATTGAAAAACTGCAGAAAGTACAGAACAACTCCGCTAGATTAATCACAAAGACCCCTAAAAGACACCACATCACACCTGTTTTGAGATCCCTTCACTGGCTGCCTGTAAGAAGTCGTATTCAATACAAAATTGCATGCATTTGTTTCTCTTTCTTTCATGGTACAGGACCTGCTTATCTCTCTGAGATGTTATCAAAATATTCAAACCTCTCCTCTCTTCGCTCTGCAACAGATACCAATGTACTTAGTAAACCAAAAAGAAACAGAAAATCAACTAACTATGGATTTGAGAGATCCTTCAAGTACCAGGGACCTCTTGTCTGGGAGAAAATCCCCCGGAGCATTAGGGATTCCCAGTCACCATCTGCCTTTAGAACAGCCCTCAAAACACACATGTTTAAGTTAGACCTCTGAAGGAGATCCCATGATCGGTGAGTCATCGGCGCTGCCACGTGTATTATCTACTAAAGTGTGGCGTTCATGAGGATGTGTATGTGCCTGTGTGTGTTGTACCAGAATAACGTATGCGTACATGGAATGACATTGCGGGTTACCTGAACATTGACAATGACGAAAGAAAGATTGTGTGTGTGTGTGCGCGCGCGCGCGTGTGTGTGTGTGTGTGTGTGTGTGCGTGTGTGTGCGTGCGTGTGTGGGTGTGTGTGACCATGTTTGAATTTATTCGGATTTAGTTCTCTTTCCTTGTTTGTATTATGATTGTGTAAGTGTAAAGCGCTCTGGGCTCGTCACCACGAGGTTTACGCGCTATATAAGTAATCGTTATTATTATTATTATTAACGTTAAGTTGTGTGTTGCCGAACAGAAAAGGCTAGTTATCTCCCTTGTTTTTCTGATAACGTTCGTAAAAGGCTACAGATGTAAATACTTTGATGTAAAGAATAATCCTACAAAGTTTCAATCACATCCGATGAACTTTGTCAAAGATATAAAATGTCTAATTTTTCCTTTGACGCTGACCTGTGACCTTGAAAAAGGTCAAAGGTCAACGAAACCATCGTTAAAGTGTAGAGGTCATTGGAGGTCACGACTAAACAAAATATGAGCCCGATCGCTTTGATAGTTTCCGAGAAAAGTCCAACGTTAAGGTGGTGTCTACGGACGGCCGGCCGGCCGGCCGGCCGGACAGACTAACACTGACCGATTACATAGAGTCACTTTTTCTCAAGTGACTCAAAAATAAAATATATTTGCTGTTCTAGCTTCATAAAATTATGTTCAAGAGAGTGTTGATTTTCTACTTGTTGACCTAAACAATAATTATGATCCTGATACGAAAAATATCATCCCTATTTGTATACATGTATTGTTGTCCCGCGCTTTGAACTTCTGATAAGGCGCTTTATAAATGCCCGTTATTATTATTATTATTATTATTTAGTTATCCAATCCTAGGCTATCCCACAGAGCGGAGAAATATACCTCAGTCGGTAGCAGTGCTAGCTTCAAAACCAGTTGTCACTATCGACATGGGTAACCCCACGTTTATTTCTTGGAGTCAACTTTGTGCAGACTCTCCTCGGTGTCCAAACACCCCTGTGTGCACTCGATAAAGAACCCTAAGTTCACAGCAAAGGTCTCAGGGCTTGGAAACATGTATACACACACGTACACGCATGAGAAAGAAAAAAAAATGAAAAAAAGAGTAGCGCCGTAATGTTCGCTTTCCCCAGAGAGAAAGTTGAGGCCGCACTCTCACGGCTACCGTTTTGTGTCAATTTGTTTGAAATTTTCGTAACATGATCTTGGACTAAGTGCGGACTACGAGATTGCATTTCAGCTTGGTACCTTAACATTTCGTTTGAGAAATGTTCACTCAAAGTTAGTTAAATGTGTCGATTTCTTAAAAGTCGATATTTGAATCATAAAGGTGACATAATTATCATTAGCTGATTCCAAAAATATACAGTATATGGTGTTTGTGACTGAAAATATGCTTAAAATGAAGAAAATATTTGAAAGGTGGGCTGAAACTCCCTCGTACACTCGTGTTTTTTGCACGAGTGGAATTTTACGTGTATGACCGTTTTTTACCCCGCCATTTAGGCAGCCATACGCCGTTTTCGGAGGAAGCATGCTGGGTATTTTTGTGTTTCTATAATCCACCGAACTCTGACATGGATTACAGGATCTTTTTCGTGTGCACTTGGTCTTGTGCTTGCGTGTACACACGGGGGTGTTCGGACACCGAGGAGAGTGCACACAAAGTTGACTGAGAAATAAATCTCTCGCCGAACGTGGGGACGAACTCACGCTGACAGCGGCCAACTGGATACAAATCCAGTGCGCTACCGACTGAGCTACATCCCCGCCCTCTCTGTGGGCTAATAAGTCATGTAATTCAAACACGCGCAGCGAGTGTTAACATATACGAGTGTGTGTGTGTGTGTGTAAAAGGAACACGAGTGTATTTTAGTGTGCAATCGCTTGACTGAATGGTTAATCACGCAGGGAATAGACTCAGTATTTCTATGGTCAAATGCCGGTTTCTGTATAAAAATGTAGACAAGGACCTTTATACACCTGGAGATCGTAAACACATAACCAGTGTCAATCTACTTGAGGTTGCAGTCTTTGATGCTTTTTAAGCCTCCCACCCAGATTTTACGTTGAAGGATTTGTGCATTTGCTTGCGCATGTTCTGTTTATGAAATGAAATATAGTTGATAATTGACCAAAAGATTGCAGTCTTTTTGTCGAAGTTGCAGACAAGTCAAAATCTGGAAGGGACACAACTCTAGTCTGTACAACAAGTCAAAATTTGGAAGGGACACAACTCTAGACTCTACAACAAGTATGAGAGTTACTTGCCTTGAGACCTTTGCGCCGATGGTCCAGTTTTGCAAGTTAGATTTCGATTAAGAAAACAGCTGAACTCATGGATTTTATATGAAATTTCGGTTGTTCAAGCCTGTAGTTTTTAGTTTAAATATGGTATGTATGTGTTGTCTGCTCCAGAGTTGTATATTTTTAACATTTGAGCATTCAGAAATTTTCAGTTGTAAAAAGTAGTACCCACAAAATGTACCTTCTCAACCCATGAGCTATTCAGGCCTGTTGTTGGGCAAGTTATTTTGGTTGTTTCGTAAGTTACTGAAAAATAACTAGCCCTACAAGTTTACAGAGAGAAAGAAGCAGATATACACCCCCGAATATATAAAACAAGAAGAGCAAACGCTCGATCGAGTCACTTTCGCAGTTCTGAATATTATATGAGGCATCAGATGGACAGGAAGAAATTGCTATTCACAACACAATGAGTCACGTTCACATAAAATTTGAGCCCGGTCACTTTTATAGTTTCCGAGAAAAGCCCAACGTTAAGTTGTGTGTTGCCGAACAGAAAAGGCTAGTTATCTCCCTTGTTTTTCTGATAACGTTCGTAAAAGGCTACAGATGTAAATACTTTGATGTAAAGAATAATCCTACAAAGTTTCAATCACATCCGATGAACTTTGTCAAAGATATAAAATGTCTAATTTTTCCTTTGACGCTGACCTGTGACCTTGAAAAAGGTCAAAGGTCAACGAAACCATCGTTAAAGTGTAGAGGTCATTGGAGGTCACGACTAAACAAAATATGAGCCCGATCGCTTTGATAGTTTCCGAGAAAAGTCCAACGTTAAGGTGGTGTCTACGGACGGCCGGCCGGACGGCCGGCCGGACGGCCGGCCGGACAGACTAACACTGACCGATTACATAGAGTCACTTTTTCTCAAGTGACTCAATAAAATAAAATAAAAATAGTACTCACATACTGTTGAAAGCCTTCCTGTTGTTGGACACTTTCCACCATACTTCATTTGTAACTCCCTCAGCTTCACCAGATCATTTTGCTCCAGTGCATCAAAATATGATTTCTGGACATTTAACTTTGGTAGGTCGGGGAAGAAGTCTCTCTCAATGATTTTTTCGATTTTCTGAAAATAAAAATGCAATTGACCATACATTCTGTGTACACCACACATGCACCACAAAAAGTGTTTATAATAACCCCTGGATAACGTACTTTCAGAAAAAAAATTCACTCGCCAAATTTGAATTCAAAATCAAACGGCTGTCAGTCGTGGTGGACTGGGCAGAGCTAAAGACACGAGAAAGATAATGTCCACGCACCGCTCATTCCTTTTCGGCAGCACACACCCGCCACATAACGTTTACCAGATGTTGCCTGACCCCAAAGTTCCGGTCACTCCGCGCTATTGCAGCCGCCATGGATGCTACATGACACCACTGGTTAATCTGCCTGAGAGTGAAACACTTTCAATAATCGTTCTGTAATTAATAAATCGTTTCAAAGATAGTCTGCACTTTACGAATGTTAGTTTGGTATTTGGTTTTTAAAAAGTGAAACATATTCAACCGAAAAAAAAGTTTTCTTCTTGGGCTGAAAAGGGAAGCTGAAGTTATTTGGTGGATGAATACGATCGTCAGTAAAGTACCAATGTCTTGAATTTATGGCAGACTTTTCCAGAGAAAATAATTGTATACGCGTTGCTTGATGTTTCCGGTAGAACACCGCGTATCACAGTCATGCACGTTGGAACCAGGCACTCATGACTCATGAAAGACACTTTCTTCTCTTTTTTACACACTAAAACACCATTATTCAGGCGACTCTGCAGCAAATGTCGTAATCCCTGTCTGTCACAGATATCATATTCATCCACATCCAGCAATAGTGAAGCTCTGCTATCTAATTAAACATTTATTAGTCACAAAGCTGTTCTCCTCCGGACAGTGACGACGCGAGACCATGACTTGACGACTAAATGCAAGTTTTCCCACCAAATTTCTCATCTTCCCGCAAATTTTGGTAACCTAAGACAAAACCAAACATGTGGGCTCGGGGAGCGAAATGCACGCTCACAGTGCGGTTATGTATCTGGATTTACTGGTCAACCTGAAGCCAACGGTCACATGCGTAATTAACAACCGCAAACTATATCTTTTGTTCAAAATAAGGGTGTCTAACAAGTCAGTTTCAACTTGTTAGATTCACAGGCTCTACATTTGGCTTATTATGGCAAAGACAATGGTCAATATATTTTCTTTAGAGAATGCAGTCGGTTTGTGTAACAAGGGTTCCACTGTTCCAAAAGCCGGCTAGACTGACCTACTCGTCTTGAAAACGGTACCGACCTTGATACCTTGGGAACTGTAAAACCAAGACACAGAGCTACATAGTGGCGCCAATGTCTTGGGTGAAACATTCAAACATGCATGTACAGAAAGCAGTGACACATTTAACTCTGTAGATGGTCCCTCAAGTTCTTGGCATCCGATTGTTGGTGCGAGTTTCCACTCAGGTTCTGCACCAAGAGCCTGAGAGGGTATTTCTACTCTCCAGTCTACAACACGAAGTCAGGTTGACCGGTTGCGTTAGTGCATGGCACTGCATAACTTTCACCATGTGCTCAGTTGTATTGCACAAGTGTACAAATGCGCGTGTGCGTGTATGTGTGTGTGTGTAATCTGCATTCAGATGATTTATTGCTAGTGTGAATAAATTATTGCAACTAATAATGCTTCCAAATAACCGTCAGAAAAAAAGGTGAATACCACACACACACACACAACGGGACTTTACAGAGGTTCACAAGAAAGGCACACACACCAAGGCGAGGTATGCAGTCTGCTGTTGGCTTGTTTAATCAAGCGGAATGCCTTGGCCACTGCATCCACCAGACTAGGTAACTTGAGACCTGTCGGTAACTGAAAATAGGCTCGCCTATACCCATGGGTATTTGGCCTGTTGGACCTCGGCCTTTAAGCTCTATTCCACGTCATTTTCCCAAAGTCACGCTCACTTGGAATTTTCCGACCACTGTCACCAAGCTTTATTTTGTACAATCACAAGTTCTTTAGCAATCATGTGAATAAGTGCGACATTAAAAAGCAGAAAATACATTTATTCCACGGAGTAAACAATTTGGAAGCATTTCAAGTCTCAGTTTTATGTGTCACATAAAACAGCATGTTTTCATTTTAACCCTTACACTGGTGCAGTTCTGTAACACGTTACATAGCCACTGGTGAATTAACAGAGAGAAAAATAAAGAAAATCAGTCATATAGGTTTTCGCATCCATGGGAGGTAATCGGAACCGACCAAACAGACTGAGCCAGTACTGAGTAGCGCGACATATGTCGTGACAATATACGTAAAGTAGCGCAACATATGTCGCGACAACCAGCCTAAGGGTTAAGCTTGCATCAATTCCACCGAACAGAAGCAATGCACATTCCCAGGTTTTCCGCTTTGTTTATCATTAATCCACACAGGGTCGTGACAGACATTTTCCAGAATGTGCACATGATTAAGCGACATGCATAACAAAAAAAGGTGATGCGTTACATGTTGTGACGCCAATTTTTAAGAGTACGCACGTAACGCCCGGCGAAGAGGCAGACCACTTTAGCTTTAATTTCTAATTTTTGAGCGACTCACAGATGCAAAGGTAGTCATTTTTAAATGTGTTGCTGTAATATTATTTGCTTTGTATTGAAATCAAAAAACAAATAGACTGCCATTCATTACATAGAAATTAGAATTGCTATCTCATCAGCAAATGTTGTGAAACTGATGCTTCTGAATGTAGTTTCCCGTGACCATGTGTTGTGCGCATCAGTGACAACAAATATAAAACTACATGTACCAACATGAATAATAACAATAATCATAATACTGATTGCAATGAACTGTAAGGCGGACATGCAGAGCATACAGTTTAAGAAATCTGAAATAACTAGTTATTTTTGTAACATTGACGGGGGATCGAGACGAGGGTGGTGGTGTGTGTGTGTGCAGTGTGTGTGTGTGTATAGCAATTCAGAGAAAACTGCTTGACCGATCTTCATGTAATTTCACATGAGAGTTTCTGGGTATGATATCCCCCGACTTGTTTTTCAATTTTTTCGATAAATGTCTTTGATGACATCATATCCGGCTTTTTGCGAAAGTTGAGGCAGCACTGTCACGCGCTCATTTTTCAATCAAATTGATTAAAATTTTGGTCAAGCAATCTTCGACAAAGTCCTGGCTATGGGATTGAATTTCAGCTTGGCATCATAAACATTAGTTCATTAGTTTGCTCATTAAAGTTGTCATTTAAATCGAATTTTCACTAACAGATTTAAAAATGATTGCATCGTATTCCTCAATTTCTCCTGAATTAAAAAATATTTACATATATATATATATATATATATATGTGACCCGCTCATACGAAAGGATAACAAAGTCGCTGAGGCCGAACAGAGATAACAGCAACAAACCTGAGCCATGGCTGAATTTTGAATTTTGCGATTTTTGCATTTCTGCACTCTACCAATTGTGTTATACCTATTCTGTAAATAGGAATTTTAGATTCGCTTTGCAAATATAATAAAAATGAGGTTTTTTTGCACTGCAGACGTGAAATAAGCACCCCTTTAACCCCCAAATTATTGTTCCTTTCTTCGTTTTTATATTTAGTCAAGTTTTGACTAAATATTTTAACGTAGAGGGGGGAATCGAGACGAGGGTCGTGGTGTATGTGTGTGTGTGTGTGTGTAGAGCGATTCAGACTAAACTACTGGACCAATCTTTATGAAATTTGACATGAGCGTTCCTGGGTATGAAATCCCCATACGTTTTTTTCATTTTTTTGATAAATGTCTTTGATGACGTCATATCCGGCTTTTCGTGAAAGTTGAGGCGGCACTGTCACGCTCTCATTTTTCAACCAAATTGGTTGAAATTTTGGTCAAGTAATCTTCGACGAAGGCCGGGGTTTGGTATTGCATTTCAGCTTGGTGGCTTAAAAACTAATGAGTGAGTTTGGTCATTAAAAATCTGAAAATTGTGAAGAAAATTTTTTTTTTATCAAACGATCCAAATTTACGTACATCTTATTCTTTATCATTTTCTGATTCCAAAAATATATAAATATGTTATATTTGGATTAAAAACAAGCTCTGAAAATTAAAAATATAAAAATTATTATCAAAATTAAATTGTCCAAATCAATTTAAAAACACCTTCATCTTATTCCTTGTCGGTTCCTGATTCCAAAAACATATAGATATGATATGTTTGGATTAAAAACACGCTCAGAAAGTTAAAACGAAGAGAGGTACAGAAAAGCGTGCTATCCTTCTCAGCGCAAGTACTACCCCGCTCTTCTTGTCAATTTCACTGCCTTTGCCGTGCGCGGTGGACTGACGATGCTACGAGTATACGGTCTTGCTGCGTTGCATTGCGTTCAGTTTCATTCTGTGAGTTAGACAGCTACTTGACTAAATGTTGTATTTTCGCCTTACGCGACTTGTTTTTACTTGAAACAAATTTCCTTTTCATTTTTTGCGATGCATATTGAAAATGTTTGTATTTATAATCATTCTTAGTCACCTTTATCTTTGGAAGTTAAAATATAAATCCTGTTGCTAGGGATTTATTGCAAATTTACTCCTGTTACCTTCACACCTGCTTTTTGCAAACTGGCCGCTTGAGTTTGAGCAAACTTTAAATCGCTATATCTCATCCATGCTAAACAGTAGACACTTGTAGTAAAGACTATCTGAAAGCTGGTTATCTTCACTTTCAAGGGATACCAATAAGTCCAAATGTCAAAAATGACACTTTGTTATCCTTTTGAGGGAGTGGGTCACATATATGTCATGTTTTCTCTAAAAATGTGCTCAGAATGACAGAAAATAGGTTAAGTAAGTACTGCGTTCGCAAGCTACGGGCGGAGATAAGCGTGGCTCGTCTCGGTCTTTGGTTAGTCCAGACTATCCAAATATAGTCTCGGCGATGACTGTTTTTGGTGTTAATCTTTTACTGTGATGCCGGCAGCTTGACTAAATGTTTTTATATCGCTTCACGCGACTTGATATACTCTTATAGTTATAATCAACTGCTCTGCGTTCCTATCGCAAAGTGGTGTCGAATGGCAAATTCGCTTCACGACCGGAAGTTAACGCCGGAGTAACAGGGGTCAGAATCTTGTACACACTCCGAGTGCGTATAGCCAGTGCGTTTAGTCAAACTCGGACTGACTCGATCAAATCAATGAATCGAGTGCTTGAGCTAAAAATAAAGAACAACAAAATTCACATGCAGCTATCGGGAGGACGTCAGCCAGGCGTTAGCCAAAATTAACTTCAGACTGAATGTTTCTCCGCCAATTTCAAGCAGTACAATTATCTTGAGGGAGTAAAGCATGCCAAGATCTTGCAACTGAAGCAGATTTGTGATGTAATTCGATTGAGTTTACGCCAAATTTGATTTGCACCGAGCGGTTACGTCCCTTGAATAAGAAAATAATCATTTTGTGTTAGGCAAAAGCTATACGCACTCCGAGTGTATACAGGATGGATGGGTCTGTATACACTCCGACAATAAAAAGCTGTGTTACAAATATGAAGAAAATGAAATGCCCCCTAACAAGTCGTTAGGAAGTAGCCAATGAATAATCAGTCTGACGTATGGATTTCCGCTCTCTTTTTCGGAGTGTCGATGGTTGGCAAATAATGTACATTCACATAGTATACAACCGTTTCTAGTCCGACAATAAACCGCCGTGAAGCATCAGTTTCGTGTGTGTGATTTTCCTCCGAAAACGGCACATGGCTGCCTAAATGGCGGGGTAAATAACGAATACACGTAAAATTCCACTCGTGCAAAAAACACGTGTACGTGGGAGTTTCAGCCCACGAACGCAGAAGAAGAAGTGTGTGTGATTGTTTTTGTCTGTGTTTGTTCTCTGCATATTCTGATACTGTGAATCGAAAGTGAAGCGTTCCTTCGCAAAATGGCGTCGAATGACGCTCCGAGTGTTGATGCGGTTCAGTGTCTGGTCTTTAAAGTACACCCCGAGAATGTAATCTACGTTACAGCAAAGGCCGTGCAGCATCAGACTGTTTTCGTTTCTTTGAACTCTCATAATCAACTGCTCTGCGTTCCAATTGCAAAGTGGCAAATTCTCTTAAAAGTTAACGCCGAAGTGTACGTCCGAGGGGCACATGTAGCCTGTGTGTCTGAAGTAGTGGGTATGTGTGCGTAAGGGTGTGTTGATATTGAACTTCAGTTGTTGCTTTGTAAATGTCTATGTATCAGTGTATTATGTCTTGCCACACACATGCCAAATTTCCTTGTATTGATGAGGACAATAAAATTTCTTGTATCTTGTATCTTGTATTGTATACAAGATTCTAAACAAAGCCGGCTGACGTCCTCCCTATAGCTACAAATAACACATTTTACCATTAACAAACCTCTGTATACGCCTCTTCGTCGAGGATTATCTTTGATTTCTTATTCTTTGTTTGGTCTCCACTTAGCTTTTGAGCTCCAACTGAATTTTCAGCTCGTTTTTGTAACTCTCTAGACATTTCGTCAACTACGTCTTTCGTCAACCGTACGCCTCGTATTCCAAACCGGAAGTCAATAAGTTTGGGGGATTAAGAGTAGCGTTTCCTTGTCAAAGAACAAGGGACATAACTTTCGATCACTAAGTTTGAAGAAAAGCAAATCGTCCCGGTAAATGCACGCAGCCAGGCAAAACTTCGTATTAGCAATTTTGCAGTTAAGAGAAAAATGAATTTTTCTTTAAATCTGTGTAAACGTTACATTAAAACTTGGCTGTGGCTAACGGTCCAAGTAACTTGTACGCATAGCGGTATCGATGGCAGCACAAGTATCAGTACAAGTAGCCAACAATCAATCAGCGCGCGAGTTTCAGACACATCCCAGGCCGAGGCTGGTGACGTCATGGTGTCACTTTCTGCACATTCATTGTTTTCTCATACGCGTATTCCAGTAATAGACCGGGAAATCCATGGTTAATTTTGAGAAATTGTGTACCCTTCATACATGTATCAGGTTTCAAATATTCATTAGAGTGAACTCGGCACTCAGAATATTATGTTAACAAATCCGTCGCTGTCAGAAACCCGAGTAGTGGACTAACGGATATCGTACAGTACACTCTTCAAAAAAAGTTAAGGATCGGTTGAAAAAACGGATCTAATTATGAAAAATTGCCAAAAAATTAAACATCGACACAATAATTAAAAGATTAATGTGTTTGAATTAACAAATGAACAATGAGTCTTGACCTAGAATTTTGTTTGGCAGGCAGAGTTATTTCCCTTTGTGGGACTGTAACGATAAGCTAATGGTCTATGGGAGACAACTCCTTATCGTTGTTCATTACCATGTTTGATTGTTGCCCTTGCGGAGCTCTTGTGGAATAGAGAAGAATAAATACACTTCTACTTCTGCCCAACATGGAACCGGTGTGGTCTCAATATCGTTGTACGAATCCATTGCTTGTTCACGCTCACATCCACATCCAGACATGACAGACATACAAAGGAACAAGACAGGGACTTCTCAAAAGCTTCTGCATTTTGGAAGAAAAAGGGTGTTTCTTATAGCCCCATGAAATTTGCGGAACGCATGCCAGGGCAAAAGTTTGTGATGCACGTGCTACAACAGGGTCCTGGTTATCAACATCGCTCACCAGCTTGTGTTTAAAGGTTGACACGCTGACACAATTATGCACAGTAGCAACATGCCCCCACGAAGAAAACTGAGCGATTTGGACTATGATAGAGGAAGGGCAATAGGATGGCTACAAGACGGTGTTGCTGCCAGGCAAGTGACCCAGAGGCTTGCAGTGGCTCCCTCTGTCATCATCAGACTAAAACAGAGATTCCACGCAACTGGAAGAGTGCAGGAGCGACAACGTTCTGGGCCCGTATGCATGAACTAGAAGTAAGAAACACTGGAAGTAGAGGCCTCTTTTCGAAGTGGGAACTCCCGAAGTCAACTTTCTAACTGTTCACAATGCATGAACTGACTTGAACGCCAAAGTAGTGACAGCGAGAGTATTAAGGTCAAGGTCGGGGAAATTGGGGGAATCCCTACTAATACGCATGCGCACGTTTTTATCAACATATCAAAACAGTGGAGGCGAATTCAGTATTAGAGCTCACAGTCCTGTGTTATAGCTGCCTTGTTTTGTTTAGCGTGTGCTGACAAAACACTAGCCCCTGCTCGTCAAGCGTTAAACGGTTTGTCTTTCGCCGCTAGCCTGCAGGCGAGTTGGCGTTGTTTATCTCTGGTGGCCACTGTTTATAATTCAGAATCTCGGAACCGAGTCTCAGTAAAAACTCTTGGAGAAGTCTGCAAAGCGAAGACCAGAGCTTTTTTGCTATGTATGTGGGGGTTTTGCAGACGACATTTTGAAGCATACGCGTTGCCATGACTGCATCAAAATGTTGTATTAAAAACTTCGATAAAGTATCTCAGTTGCACATTTTAGCAAGGTCAATCATTATGCTAATTTAAAATCGCTTCAAGCACTTATTGATTAAAACCAAAACTGTGAAATATAATCTGCTAACACTTTCTTTTATCTATCTAGAGAGTATTGCCAGGATGGTCACGTGCTTCCGTCTTAAATAAACGGGATTATGTATGCCACAGTATGGATGAACCGAGTTGCATTCACTGAAGTGGCCGTAACACAGGTTAAATAGCAATCTGTTTAACAGAGCTCTGTAAAGCACACAATCTCCCCCCCACCCCCTCCCCAGCCCCCCAAACAGATTAACAAAATAAAAGAAGATGATTTTAGAAACAGCAGCCGGAGAGAGGCCCGGGGGGGGGGGGGGATTAAAGATTGGAATTTAATTATAATTGGATAGATCCGCCGCACTGCCAAGAAAAGTGTACAGTGTTTCACCCACTTTCCCGAAAATATATGCATCTGTGTTAAAATTGTCAAAATGGAGTTCCAACTTATCATCAGTGATCAGACATAATTATGTAGATAGATGATCAATGTAGGCTATATTATATCTCTGTTATCATGCACTATACTGACTCAACAACACAAATACTTGCTGAATATAATATCTCTATTTGAAAGCATATCCAAAGGAACCTTTTGTCTCTGTTGATAAATATCGAAGTTCATTGCATTATCTTTACTCTAGACTTGTATTCAGTTTCTCTGTCAGAGCGGCAAAGTATCGTCTGCTACAGACACCGACCCAGCAGTAAGAAAGCATAGGCTCTAGCTGAATACATTTTATTTTTTTCTCGTCAAAAGTAGAAAATACATTCATTCGTAAAGAAGAACTAGGGTTTAGATGAAAAGGTTAGTCAGTGTAATATCATATATATACCAATAGATTAAGGAAGATTTTTCAAGAAAGTGCCGATTGTGTTTTTTGTGGTTAGGCCTATCTTTTATCGCGAGTTCCGACAGTAGCGGCTCGGTTACTGCGGACCAGCATAACTGAGTTCACACAGAACTATTCTCAGCTGCACTCAACATGGAAAAAAACCTGTGTTAATTGTTTCAAGACAACCACATTTTGTAACACTACTTTGAAACTTCTGCTTCTTGTCATCATTATAATCATTGCAAGGGCTCCAGGAACTGAGAAATGTTAAACACACTTAAAACCACGTAAATGTTACAGGAAGGCGCCTTTACCGCCTATGCATGGTGCCACAGATTTCAGCAGCTAGCGGCCGCCGTGACCTTGCAAGGCGGAGCATCGAAATTTGCGCGGAATATTCAAAAAGCTTAAACCACACTCACTTTTTTTTTCTTGAAAACAGCATAAATATTGTTTTAAGCGTAATAAGTTTAATCTGTATGTATGCTGGAGGTGTAAATGCACTAACATGCATATTTTGTTGCTTGTAAGATGTAGTGTTCATTTACAAAACTTTGACAAGTTTGGTCTTTCGGTTGGCGGTGTAAAGTGATTCTTATGTACCGGTTCGACATGTAGGAAACAGCAGTATTTAACTGATTTCTTCCGCATTGAATGTTTCTTTGTGCAATCAGTATAGAAGATTGCAGAGAGTGTATTCTGATGATTTAAAATGTGTGTATTATTATTAAGCAGCCCTGATAGTACTGACTATGTCTCTTTCTACTAAACTGACTCAGTGTGTGACTTCTTAACTGTGCACATTTTCAGCCAGAAATTCATTTCTCTTCCTTGTCTTGCTTGCAAATTTGTTCTTTCCTGGCCGAGCGATAACATAAACACTCCTGCCAAGGGTTGTGTTCTGCGATGTTTTAGAGCTCGGAAAGGCAGCAGAGGGCTTGTCATCAGCTTTCCCTAAATGGATTGCTTGAGGGCTAATAAGGAAGGGATACTGCTATATCAGTGGTGGTTGTTGACATCTTGTATATATACAGCTTGCTGAATCCTAATGCATGGGCCAAAGAAGGAAACTCGGCTCCACTGATTTGATATGCATGGCAGTCAACAAAAATGGCAGGCACGTGTGCCGCTCAAAAAGAAAGTAGACACGGAGGGGCGTTCTGCACCTTTTTCAGATGGTGAAATTGCTGTACTCTTCAGTGACAGAAGTGTTTTACGAAAGAACGGTTATTCTGTCCAAATTTCAGAACAGTCTAACTGTTAAACATAAAGACGCTGTCTGGTCCAAAATTGCCAAAGAAGTGTCGCTCTCTCTCTCTCTCTCTCTCTCTCTCTCTCTCTCTCTCTCTCTCTCTCTTACGACACACGCACACACAGACAAACGTACACTCATGCACATACTGACACTATGACACAAGTGACACTGACGGCACACATACACACACCACACACACACACGCGCGCGCTCGCGCGCACACACACACACACACACAGATGTCGTATCCATGACTTTGTACTAGATTAGTCTAATAAGACGATTTGATAGTTTAGCCTAAAAAGACGCTTGGATGACGTCAGGGATTGATGTAGTGCGGCACGACGGCAGTAGCACGGAATAAACAGCAGACATGAAACTGAACGGTCTTGTCTTTGATATACGTATGTGAATCTGTGGACGACCAACAACACGTATATTACAATGGCGACGAGGATGGGATCATGGCGTACAGGCTCCAAATGCCTTTGAGGCGACAGGAGATGCTCAACAAGTGTCACTGAAATGGACCACGTGGATCGAAGAATTCGAAGCCTACGCCGACTCCATTGGACTGTTTGACATGACAGAAGATTCCACAAAACAACAGCGCCGTGCATTACTACTATACACGGCAGGCAGGGAGGTAAGAACAATTTTCAAACAACTTCCCGATGCCGGTACTGCTAAAGAATACGAAAAAGCAGTTGATGCTCTCAACAAGCACTTCAAAACGAAAACCAATCCGATCTTCCTACGTCACAAATTCCGGCAAATACACCAGGGAAAGGACGAGTCGATAAGCAAATACGTGATTAGACTCAGGGAGGCTACTGTAGGGTGTGAGTTTGCCGACAATGACATTCAGATCAGAGACCAAGTTATTGAACACTGCACGTCTGATAAACTCAGGAGAAAGTTGTTGGAGAAAGGAGAAACCTTGACAATCGCCCAAATTCTCACTGAGGCTGCTTTGCAAGAGACGGTATCACAGCAGATTGCACAAATGAAGCAAGAAGCGTCACAGGTGCATGCTGTGCAAGATCGTGGAAATACACACAAAGCTCAACAGAAAGGTGAATGTTACCGGTGTGGATCACATGACCACTATGGCAAAAGTCCCCAGTGCCCAGCAAGAGGGAAAACTTGTCACAACTGTAACGGTGCTGACCACTACGCCACAAAATGTAGATCCAGAAAGAAAGAGGGTGGCGATGGAAAGAGAGACAGCAGACCTCACAACAAGCGAAAGACAAAATTCCGCAACAAGCCAAGAGTGCGACAGTTAGAGGCGGAAACTGACACCAGTGAAAGTGACGCAGACGGTGATGAACATAATTACGTGTTCATGACGTCAAGTAGGCAGAAGAACAATCTGATAAGCGTGACAATTGGCGGTGTACAAACGGACGTCATTATCGACTCTGGTAGTGATACCAACATCATTGACGAGAAACTGTGGACGAAGATGAAGGAGAAGAAGATCAAGTGTACCACAAGAAAGTGTGAGAAAAAACTGTTCACGTACACATCGAAATCACCTCTCCATACTATCGGCAGTTTCACAGCTGAGATACAGGCAGGTGCAAACCAGACTACAGCAGAATTCATCGTCATCAGAGAGAAAGGTGAAGCGTTGCTAAGTAGGGACACAGCAACAACTCTGAAAGTTCTGAAAATCGGACTGGACGTACAAAGTGTGTCAGCTGTAACCAGTGAGAGGGATGAATTCAAAGAAGAAATCGTCAAGGAATTCGGACCACTCTTCAAAGGGTTTGGAAAGCTGAAAGACCGCCAAGTAAAGTTGGAAGTAGACCCGAACGTTAAACCCGTCGCTCAGCCAGTGCGACGAACACCGTTTGGTCTCAGAGAGAAGGTAGAAGCCAAAATTCGTGAATTGGTCGACAAGGACATCATCGAGGCTGTCGAGAAACCCACACCATGGGTGAGCCCGATTGTGATTGTGCCTAAACCGAACAATGACATTCGCCTGACGGTAGATATGCGTCGCGTGAATGAAGCTGTCATGCGCGAGCGTCATCCAATCCCCACCGTCGATGAGCTTCTACAGGACATGGCTGAGAGCAGAGTGTTTTCAAAGTTGGACTTAAAATTGGGGTACCACCAGTGTGAGTTACACCCTGATTCCAGAGACATTACCACGTTTGTGACGCACTGCGGTCTGTACCGGTACAAACGCTTGGTGATGGGTATCAACGCTGCCTCTGAAATCTACCAACACGAAATTCAGCGGGTGGTACAAGGCATTCCGGGTGTCGCGAACCTCTCGGACGACATCATCATACACGCGCCCGACGCGAAACAACACGACGAGAGACTTCGTCAAGCGCTACAACGGCTACAAGATGCAGGTCTGACGCTGAACGTTGATAAGTGCAAACTGAGAAAATCTGAGATAGATTTCATGGGACATCAACTGACGTCAAAGGGCATCAACCCTGCCATCGCCAAGGTCGAGGCGGTGAGAAACGCACGAGAACCGGAAACCGTCAGCGAAGTCAGAAGCTTCTTAGGTCTCGTAAACTTCTGTGCACGTTTCATTCCCAACTTCGCGACTCTGACCGAGCCACTGCGGAAGTTGACGCGGAAGAACCAGCCATTTGTGTTTGGCCCAGAACAGCAAGCAGCCTTCGAATCGTTGAAGGACGCTCTGGCCAGTGCACACACTCTCGGGTACTACGACCCAAAGGCGAAGACACAGGTCATCACCGACGCATCGCCATTCGGGGTTGCTGGCATTCTGGTGCAGAAGCAGACCGGTGGTCCCCGAGTCATCAGCTACGCCAGTCGATGTCTGACCGACGTCGAGAGGAGATACTCCCAGACAGAGAAGGAGGCGCTTGCCATCGTCTGGGCATGTGAGAAGTTTCACCCTTACATCTACGGGCTGTCCTTCGACCTCCTCACAGATCATAAACCTCTGCAGATCATCTACGGACCCCGCTCGAAGCCAAGCGCTCGCATTGAACGGTGGGTCCTCCGTCTGCAGGCCTACACATACAATGTCATCTACATCCCGGGGAAGGAGAACGTCGCGGACTCCCTCTCCAGGCTCCTGCAGTCTTCCACAACGTCGCCCTCCGTCCTCGCCGAGGAAGCGGAGGCCCACGTTCACTTCATCGCCTCAAGCGCCACACCGAACGCTGTGACAGCCGAGGAGATCGACCAGGCAGCGAGTGAAGACGACGAACTGCAGGCGGTGAGACAGTGTTTAGAGACTGGACGCTGGGAAAACTGTGACAAGCTGTATGTCGCAGTGAGTCCTGAGCTGTGCACTGCAGGGAACCTTGTGCTGAGGGGATCCCGCATCATCGTCCCAAAGAAGTTGAGGCCGAGAATCCTAGCCTTAGCTCATGAGGGTCATTTGGGTATCGTTGGGACCAAACAGAATCTACGTACGAAGGTGTGGTGGCCCGGAATGGAGAAAGCAGCCGAGAAATACTGCAAATCATGTCACGGATGTCAACTGGTCAGCCGACCCAATCCACCAGAGCCGGTGAGAAGCAGCAAGTTACCGTCGGGGCCTTGGGAGGACATCGCGATTGATTTCTTAGGACCACTACCTTCGGGGCACTCTGTATTGGTCGTGATCGATTACTACAGTCGATACTACGAAGTGGCGATCATGAAGTCCACGACATCGGAAAAGACCGTGGACGCGCTGAAAACCATCTTCGCAAGACATGGCTTACCCCTCACCATCCACTCTGACAATGGCCCACAATTCATATCAGAGACGTTTGCAGAGTATATGAGAGACATTGGTGCTGAGCACATCAGAGTAACACCAAGATGGCCGCAGGCAAACGGAGAAGTCGAACGCCAAAATCAGTCGCTGGTGAAGAGGATGAAGATTGCTCAAGCAGAGAAGAAACACTGGCAAGATGAAGTCCTGAAGTACATTGCTGCGTATCGAGCAACTCCACATCCGTCAACGGGACGCAGCCCAGCGGAGCTTCTCTTCAATCGTCAAATACGCACAAAGCTGCCGCAGCTGAAACTCTTCACTGACTGCGACCAGGATGTTCGGGATCGAGACGCCGAAAAGAAAGGGCTCTCAAAGATGTATGCAGATGACAAGAGGAACGCCAAAGCAAGCGACGTCAATCTGGGCGACACTGTGTTGTTGCGCCAGGAGGCTACAGGGAAATTTGACACACCGTTCCATCCAGAGCCATGTGAGGTCATCGAGAAAGCAGGGAGCAAGGTCACCGTTCAAACCCCAAGCGGCGCTGTGTACAGCCGCAATTCTTCGTTCGTAAAGAAATACCAGGAACGCGATGATGACAAAACTCTGGATGAAGAAGAAAAACCTTCCGACAAAACTCTGGGTGAAGAAGAAAAATCTTCGGACAAAACTCTGGGCGAAGAAGAAAAACCTCCGGACAAAATTCCAGCAAGGCCCACCAGGATCAGGGCTGCGCCCAAGAAGCTAGAAGATTATGTGGTGAAGATAAAGTGAAGTAATGTTCACTCGTGAAAGCTTGGTGCCCGTGTCTGGCAAGTTTTCAAGTAATGTTCACTCGTGAAAGCTTGGTGCCCGTGTCTGGCAAGTTTTCAAAGTCACAAGTGTGCCATACCCAGTGCTTAAGGGTATCGCAGTCGTCTCCAAGAGTTATTATTTTGTTCTCAATTCGTGATGTGTTTAAATTTTAGTTTGTGCATTCAAGATCCAGTCATTCGTTTGCTATGTTCAGAGTGTGGTTCTTGTATCCTAGAAGGAAAGGTCTTGTTTCTCTTACGTTTCTCTATTCTAACGTTCAACAGTGTTATAAACTTATAGAAGAAACATTTCAAAGACTCACAATCTTGGCAAGGTACATGTATGCTACCACTGTGTTTCATGAATGAATATTTTGAAAAGACAAGATACAAATTACAATCATTGTTTTCAACCTCTATAAGGACAACCAAAACAACAACAAACAGTCATAATTTAGCACGTGTTTTAGTTCACGGCAGATAGTCTAAACAAGATTTAGAATTATTTAGAATCATGTATGTTGAGATTATTTCCTTTATCTTTGTTCATTGAATGTTGTGGTTGTGCATGCTGAAGTTCACATGTCTTAAGGTTTTAGGCATGCTTCATGTTCAATGCATATGGTACGTCGCTGTCAGTTTAAAGAGAAAAATGTTCAAGGAAAAAAGAAGAGAAAAGTGTACATGGGTTAATTTTAAAGTAAAAGTAAATTTATAGGGTTACCATGGCATATTATTTTAACCTGAAATTAAAAGTCAGAAATAAATGTAATATAATTTTAATAAGCAGAAGGGAGCTTATTTTCCAGAAAGGGAGGGATGTCGTATCCATGACTTTGTACTAGATTAGTCTAATAAGACGATTTGATAGTTTAGCCTAAAAAGACGCTTGGATGACGTCAGGGATTGATGTAGTGCGGCACGACGGCAGTAGCACGGAATAAACAGCAGACATGAAACTGAACGGTCTTGTCTTTGATATACGTATGTGAATCTGTGGACGACCAACAACACGTATATTACAAGACAGACACACACACATACACACACACACACAGTCACAAACAAATAACCACACACTCACTCTCTCTCACTTTCTCTCATTCTCTCTCAATCTACACTCATACACACACTGAAACTATGACTGATGACACAAGTGACACGTCACACACACACACACACACACACACACACATACTCACCGTAGTGACACATATATACACACGCGCGTACAGTTGAAAGTCAAGACATGATATGATTTTTTCAAAGCATAGGAAGGTTTCTTTTGCAAATGAATAAAATTAACACAGAGGCAAAACCCGGTTTTTGCAGCCGGAATGCAATTGCGGAGGCTTAAAAAGGAAAAGATTAATAAAAAATATATAGCTCCCGGCGGAACTTGAACCCGAAGCAAATGAATGAGAGTCCGGAACCGTTACCACTGCACTATGTTACTCGTGTAGAATAGAGGCATGATGAAAAAAGGCATTCTGAGTTATAGACTAGAATCTGAGATCTGTAGCTTGCAAAAAAAATGACACGCTAAACGTTGCTTGTTAGAAGCAAACATCCAGTTTGTATGTGTAGTTTAGATGTATGACAATACGACCAGGATGGATGCCCATCCTGAATATCGTTTTTATGGCCGCCATGACAGTTTTCAAAATGGCTGCCGCCGCTATCAAATTTTGGAATATCTCTGGCTCTAATACGAATAATTCAATAAAGTTTGCATTTATTTCTACATTTTCTGGCACGAGGAATGCACTTAAGATATTTTAGAAATGATTCACTAAGGTTTTAAGCTGTTTTCTTAATTATCCACGACACATTGGGAAAAATTAAGACATTCGGACACCCAGACAGTTCGGTTTCTGTACAAATGGTCTGCAGACAATGACAAAATAGTTTCAACATTCTTCAATCCTAGTAAAAAACAAACAAATATGCAGTACAGATACAGAAACATTAGACAGCAAAGTTCAACAATGGCACCCTTGGCATATTGCAGAGCAAATCAGTCTGATGAGTTTAAACCCTCCCTCTTGTGGAATTGACACACATAATGCATATCGAGTGTACGACTATTTGTTCAATCATCCTGCTCCTTGGATTTCTGCAGTACTCTGTGCAGTGGCATGCTCGCGTGCATGCTAGAGCCAGGTGGGTGCACTTGCAACAACGCGGGGCACAGCAGGTAGGACCAGCACCACATCCACAAGATGCAAGTTCCAAACACATTGACTCTGAGACTTGAGTTGTCAGAAGCTTAGGTTCAAGGCGAGTGTTCTTCTGTCCCAACAGCATGCCATCCACTGTCAACGACCGAAGGTAGCTGAGGATTTGTTTCCAGGGCTCTCCTCCAGATCAGCGTTTGGTAATGAGAGCGTCTGATGTGAAGAGAAAGAGCAGCATGTGTTGGCGGGAGATTCTCAATGCTTTTCTTTGCATTGTGAAAGAGAGAGCAGCGCACTTGTTGGCTGGCTGGCTGTGTTTGGATCATACAGCTTGCATATGAAAGCTTCAGCGTTGTCCTGTACCCGCTGGTCAGGGAAGTCCTCCCGACCAAGGTTCTCGAGAAGCTGAGGATGCTTAACAAATGTACTCCATGCAGACTGTTTGCCTATGCCAGCAAATTGACTGGTGCTGTCTGATCCTGTTATTGCATGGAATGCCAGTACAGACGATTGCACTGCCTCTGGTAGATTAATGTCGTGCACAGGGATATACCGTTTCTTCCTGGATATCCCAGTCTGCATCCACAGAAGGAGACTCAGCTCGGTCCGATGTACAGTGAGGAGAACCAGGACATCTGTGACAGAACTGATGATGATTGTCTGACCATATCCCTGCTGAGAGGCATCTTTTGCATGGAGCAGTATTCGAGTGTCAGCTTCCTCATGATCTGCCGATGACAGTTGTGTCATGTTTCTTCCGGATGAAGACTAGACTTTGGCTGCATCTGCAAACCAACCTCCAAGTACAAGTTCTCGTCCCTCCTCCTATGGCAACTGCTCGGCAAGGTGGGGACAGAGAAAATGTGCCAGGCTTGCTTCGTTTTCATTATTTTGATGACAAGACCACCGGCTACTTTGCCTGCTTTGTTCACATGCTCAACAGCCTGGTCATCCGGGATCTGGTTGAACTTTTGCCTTGACTCCTTCGTCACAAAATCCTCAGCAAAGAAGGCTTGGTGCACATCTGGCGCTGTCTCAGAGAGCATTATCATATCTTCCAGAAACACTGCTCCCCATCGTGTGTAGTTGACATGGTCAAAGGCCCAAAACCAAGGCAGCATCTCTGAGATGGATGAGAGAAACAGATTCCAATCTCTATCACGCAGGGAGCACGTGAAACGCAAGAGAATGGACACCAGCTTCATTTACGTCCGCCAGCACTGGAATGTTGCATTCTCTTCGCAGATGCTGTCAAACTCATCCAACAAAGCTGCCATCTGTCTTGCCTCTGCCAGAAGAAAAGGAAGAGACGTGCTGATCTCTAGATCATCTTTGTCAGCAAATCCTTGAGCTACATTTCTAGCAGCACCTTTCAAGGTGTCGCTGATGACTTTCTCATGTTCTGCTGCCTAGTCTTAGAAGTGAGAGAAAAGAATGGTCCAGAGTGCTTCCAGGGTTAGCTTATGTGCACGTATCACTCGATTCCAGGTTTTCCCTTTCATGACATTGCCATGCAGCTGTGTTTCGCCAAGGACGCCACACTCAATCCAGATGTCAGGGAAACCAGAAGAAGCCATATATTCACCTATCACCTTGGAAAAGTTCTTTTGAATGTGGAATCCTCCCAACATGAAGATGAAATCTTTGCAACTGTCTTTCTTGTCCCATTGCAACATTTTTGCTTTGCAGTATAACTGCTCATCAAACGTAATTATCGTGAATGTTTCGCCCAGTTTTTTGGTCATTGCCTCGCATCGCTTTATGACAGTCCAGAGAGTGTCACAATAATGGGCTGGAGCGTTCAGAATAGTCATGGGCCCTACTTATCTACGAGGAGTGTCGGTGGTGGACATTTTTTGATTGAAGCCACTCCATCTTGGAACTACCTGGAGATCAGGCCGATGCTATCGTGCAAAAGCAAAAGAAGATGCCAGGTCCAAAGTGAGGGACTCCATCATCTTTTTAGCATCTGGCTCACACCAGTTTTCCTGCACCTCTTTTTGAAAACAACGGTTCTGGTGTCTGATTTGTCATGTTTGTGTTTTCCAGATCAGAAAGTTCAGGAGATGTTTGGACAACTTTTGAAGACGATACCTTGACCTGAATATCTTTTACTGGCTCTTGGCGGGTTTTTCTCTTATACTGGGTTGCGTGAAAGGTTCCCATTCCACTGAGCTTTTGTTCAATGATGTCGATGTTGTCTGCTGAGAAACGGACATATCCTTGTTGTGTTCCCTCAGAAAAGTGTATTGGTATCATGACATTGCCATGTTCATGATACTGGCTGATGACATCATTAGCTATGGCTGTGTCGGCACGAAGTACGGTCTCATATGACACTGAATGACCAGCAGCATTGAGAAGTGTCACAAGCTCTTTGGACCGCGTTGCTTGATGAACACTTAGCCCCAGACCAAGATGCTTGGGTGTCATTTTTTGGCCTCCTGATGCCAGAAACACAATGTCTTGACAGACACTAAGAACTTTGGTCCTGATCTCTGTTTCCTTGTCATGACTGACCTCTTCATCAGGGATACCATCTGCACACAAGAGTTTAATGAAAAGAAACAAGGTTTCTGGCACCACTTTTTCAGCATGTTCTATGTCTAGGTTGCCAACTGTGTCATGTCCTTTGGTATGTTTCATGCCATTGTGGATCTTCCGAGCAACTCGGAACAACCAGCTCAGAATGTCATCTTCGTGGTGAATTGTGGTATGCTCATTTTCAGTCTGGAGCATATCTTCCTCTTCACTGCAGCTCCCTTCTTCAATAATGTTTTGAAGCATGTTTTTCCCTGCAACATCACCAAAACCTGGTGGCACAATCAGAAGTGGCTTTATGGGGTCCAGTGGCTGCACAAATGACACCGTATCACCGAGAACTTTCAGTATCTTCTCTTTGAATCGGTTGCTTCTGTAAGGAGCAGGCTGGACATCAAAATCTCTAGAGAGCATCATGCTATAGTGGTCCCAGACAGTTTTCAGGGACAAAATATGTCCTTTTGCCATCTCGTTCTGAAGGTGTCATTGTGTTCTCAAAACAGATAGAATCAGGGTTCTTCTCCTCACTTTGACTGCCTTTGTGTTCATGCTTTCGGCAAAAGAGTACATAACATAAAGTGATACTCTCCTTCAGCTGCCATCATATCAGAGACCCCAGCTAATCTGCACCTCATGACTGGATCGAACAGAGACAGTTGAATCATTTTGGTAGACGTGTGCTCAAACGCGACTTGGTTCAGTTTGCTTCCAGGGACATTGGACTGGCAAAAGATGCATTTTGACCAGTCCGTAGTAGTGACTGAAGATCGGAGCAGTGTCTTTGTTGGCTGGGTAGTGGAAGTTGAACTTGAAAGCATTTGTGTCAGAGACAGGTTCTGGCTTAAAACGCTGTTTAAGCCATTCAATTTTGCCCTTCTGTACTGTGTAAAGCTGCTGTAGCAAGCTTTATGCCAACGTATTTCATGGGCATGGTATAAAAGGTTAAAAGATGTAAGGGTATCAATCACTTCAATGAAGGTGATGGATGCCTTGAGTGATGTTATTTATGCCATCCTCTGTAGCTTGTCGTAGTGGATTTGTCTTGCTGGTTGTTCTGGGATCTTGACAAAAAACACACGGCTCCCACTCAATATATATTGCTTCTTGCCGGCACCTTATTTCTGATGAAAGTCTACGTGCTGGCTCCATATTCTATTCCTGTTACAGAAACTGAAAACAAACCTACTTGAAATCATTTGAAGAAAGAACAATCGTTCATGATTGGACCAACACAGCTTGAATAAAAAATATATTTTGACCAAAACTTTTTTTAAATTGCAATAAGCACAAATTGTATCATGATATTCGAGTTCTGCAGCCTCGAATTAGT